>NC_086286.1:116095632-116415438 GCF_963924245.1 Chroicocephalus ridibundus | reverse complement strand
CAAACCCCATTCTGAAGTTAGTGGAGGAAAAGAGGAATCTCTAAAATTTGTTCTGCTGCCCTGCTTTTGATGCCCCTCTTAACAAGAGTACCTCTGTTTTCTTTTCAACGACGACAGTGTGAGACAAATCTATTTGGAGTAGGCAGTGGCTTTCTAGATGAATCTTGTTCCAAGTATGCATTACAATTTACTAAAGCATCACATAGTTCTCATGGGCAAGGTGAGAACGAAAACTGAGACATTTCGGTACATACCATTTCCTGCACTCAGCCAAAAATTGTAGTATGTATTTACATTGCATTACATGTAATGGCATCCAATTTGTTACACACCTGACAGTGAATCATTTTGACCCCTCTTTGTGTCATACAGCTCCCTGGAGCCTGGAGAATTTGGTTACTTCTCATTTAATAAAAAACACTGAAGAATTCAGATATCCATGGAAGTCTGCTTCAAGAAAACACTTTTCTGGGCTCTGTATCATACCCAAGGCCCAAGGAGAAATGCAGCAAGGGTACACTGAGAGATGTCTGCCACAAATGGTTACCAGAAAGCACACCCAGATGAAAGAAAAAAAAAAAAAAAGGAAAAAATCCTATCAGTTGCTCTTGATGCTCAGGACTAGAAATTTTAGGCCAACTAGGAGGAGAATTGGGGAGAATACAGGAAGATTGGCTGCAGTTTCTTTGTACTTGGTCACCGTGACCAATATATATTTTATAACTGTTTATGTTGTATGGATGTAATTAAGCCTATTAAAATTTGTTTTGAGAAAGAAAGGCAATTTTACTGAGAGTGGTAGAAAAAACACAACAGCTTTAGCCAGGTTTTATTAAAGGAAAAAGCAAGCATAATGTGAATGCAAAAATTCTAATTCTTTTGAGTTTCTTTCAGATTTTTAGAGGAAAATCAATTCTTCCCTGGTTTCTGCTACTGGTGGTTTTTGCTTTTATTTGTAAAGCAGTCTTAACACTTTCAAAAAGACAGTATCAGGCTTTTTGGATTTAATCTAAAAAAATAAATTTGGAAGTGGAGATATATTTCTCAAATTTCAAATTTCAAAAAGACATAACTTGAAGTGGTTGCTTAAAAACTGATAAAATACACTAAGCTGGGAGAATTAAATCTCAGATTTTATTTCCATACAGAATTTTGAGTAACAATTGTGTTTACTTCTTTGAAATAACTGAGGTGATTTTTAGATAGTAACTGCTTCATTTCTATGCACAAACTGATTTCTGTCAAGAACCTCAAGCCATATAAATGAGAAAACAAATTCTGTTTAGTTTTCCAAAGCTTATATTCCTCACAGGACTGGATTAATGTGTTGATCTACAGTTCATTTTGATCAACACTTTAATACATTATGAAAGATTGCATGTAGCAAAATCTCTTAATGTGTTCTCTGAATTTCCCATTTGTGAGGCAGAAAATGTTCCAGAGGGTAGGGCTTTTCAAGTTGTATGTGGTGTTTATTTATTTTATGCCCACTTATAACTAATGCAAATGAATTTATGTGCCCTTCTATTTAAAGCTATGGGAATACACATTCACAAATTTTCTGATTCAAACCTCATTTGAAAATCAGTTAAATCATTTTGCTTCGAATGAACATGGCCAGGGCAGAATGTGTTGTTCAATGGGGGAAGCAACAGCAGCTATCAGAGGTGCATTTTAACCAGGTTATCCCAATGCACTAGCCCAAAAGGTAGCCCACAGAGACAGAGGTTGGCCTGATGTAAATTGATGATGTAAATAGACTCAAGACATAAAACATTTATAGCTGTCCTTTAAATAAGCTTAATCTAACTGCCTTTTTTGGCTTTCAACCTACCAAACAGAAAAACCCAGTTAAAATCTGCCCAGGGTGTCCAGAATGCTAAAATGTTAGCTGCCATGACAGGTTTTTGTGGTGAGAATGAAAAAGCAATTTGTTTCTGTGCACTGTGTCTGCAGTCAGCATCAGCAGTGCAGTGGGAATATCCAGGAGAGTTTGGAATTGCATGTCCATGAATCAGAGCACGCACAGAGAAAGGGGTTCCTCTGTTTCTTCTTTGACCAGTACCAAAACCAGGGCTCCAAGGTCTAATGTCACTCTTAGGAGCTAATAGAAAGTTGCCTTTGTGACCTACGTGGGTAGATGAAAGGGATGCTACTGCCAAAAGGGATCAGGCTTTGTGGCTTTTATTTCCACAAATAACTCTGACTCTCTGGTTTGATTTGACTTTCCCCATTTGTCCAGCTCAGGGCATATATATAGACATGACAGCATGAAATCCTCATGGGAACACAGAGGACAGGGAGGTGGAGTGTGGTGGTCTCTTCTGCCCCTGCTTAGCATGGACACGCAGATGCTACCACAGGGTTACGCTATGAACTGGAGTGACCATTACAGAGAAGTTCAGGCATTGAATTGCCAACTAGTACTGTACAAGTCTGACTTCAAGCATGCAGATAACTTGCAGGAGTAACCTGCAGATGCAGTAAGCTGTTGGAGTTATGATAATTCCTATCAGCATGTGTAAATTCTGATCATTAAAAAAAAATAGTAAACTTGCCCTTTATCACACTACGACAGGTTTGTTATATCCCTTTATCAATCTTTCCCCAAAGTAGAAAAACTTCCAGATCTTCACAATAAAACATAAAAAAAAGAGAATCATACTCTTTCATACTCTTACTTTTCTTTTTTTTGAACAAAACAGTAAAAGCAAATCAGTGTGTGAAGGAGGAAGAAAACAAGGAACATAAATTGAAGATGGTTTTCTTCAAACCTCTGGTTGATTATCATGGGAGTAGGAGGAAGATTTTTTTCCTTCTACAAAATATAAACTTAATTCTTCCTATTCTTTGAGAGAAAAACTTTAGCCTTGCTCCTTTGTTTTCCCTTTAATGCCATGAGTTTTTCACAAAGAGAGAGAAAGAGAAAGCTTGTATACACATGGAGAATCCCTGTAGAGTTAATGAATTTTCTGGTATTGCATATATTATTATTGCTTAGATGATTAAACTAACCATTTGAGATACCCTTCATAGAAGGCTATTGATCTCATAAATAGACTAAAAATTAAATTAATTCTTTTACCCTGATATCTACCAATATTCTTTGCCTTCTGTCTACAACTCTTCAGTTAGCATTTGTGCACTATTTATTCTCCTGCAGGCAACACCAAAAAATGTGAACTATATCTTTCTCATGCAACACGGTGTCTGAATTTTTATTGTATGTGCTAAACTTCAGAAAGCTGGAAACCTGTTTATCCTGGTGGAAAAGCTATTTTTTAATTGCTTTGTAGACTTGAGTGTATAAAAAGAGCTCTGTCGCACTTCACAGATGAGATCCAGTACTGCTTCTCCCTATGACCTGTACTAAACCACCTTCCCTGGAAAGGAACAGCCAAGGTAGCATTCAAACATCAATTTAGGCATCTGTCTCCTGGATTGTTTTTAAATCTCGTTAATTCCCACAACACTGAGCCAAATGGACGTGCCCAGAACAACAGGCTGCCTTAAGAGTTGCTTGGAAACTCTACAATAGTCTACCCTGCAGCCTGTCTGACCCCAATCAACAGGCTCCCTGTTCTGGGAGTTGAGTGTTAACCTTAAGAATCAGCCTCATCTCCTGCAGTTTTTACTCAGAATAGGTCTTGCCCCAGAGAGACAAAGCTCTTACAACAATTTATTTAAAAAATAAAAAATAAAAAAAAATTGCTTAAACATGCAACAGAAAGAACAAATAAAGAACAACGCACTTTGGAAACCACACCCAAGGTGCTTGTACATTTCATAAGGCACTAAAAAACTGAACTGCACCTTGTGTGTCTACAGCACGTTTACTCCTCCTCTAGTTTCAGTTGACTCAGTAATACAATTTATACACTTAGATCATGTATAGACACTCAAATATATGTTAACATAGACCTTCATCCCACTGTACACATTCTGTCAAGGTCTTATGTCTTCTGCAAAGGGAAATGTGAGCACAAGCTTAATTAATAAGAGCGCAGTATTGCCATTCTTTCAATACATTATTTTACCTCTTAAGCCTATTTGTTAAAGTACACAAATCTGTTTTCCACTTTTTGTTTCTGATGTCTAATGGTTGTACTTTTTTTTTTTCTGACTTTTTACTTCTTGCTAGCCTGACTTTGTCCACCTGATGAGAAGATCAAGCCTACAATTTGATTCTTTATGTATTCCTCTGTGCAAAAGTAAGAAAACACCATCCTTGGGGACTTAGAATAGATCAAAATTTAAAAGGGCTGAGTATGTAAAGGGAATATTTTAAGACTAGCCTGAAACTTGTAAAGTGTATTTCTTTCAAAAGAAAGAATAAAAAGAGTTATTTCTGACAACTCAAGGATGTCATGCCTCGAAGCATCCACTAAGAAGGCTTATACAAAAAGATGACCTTTGGACACTTCACAACGTAAAGCTACTCATAGCTTAACGCTATTTCACAGATTCTGCTAAACCCTGAATAAGGACTAAGGAATGGTACACCGTAAAAGATGACTGAAGATGAAGCTGAGTTTCCTAATCGGACTTTCTGTGAGGATCATTTCAAGGAAAACAGTAAGATGACAATTTTTATCTTCCAAATTTTCAGATAGGTAATCTCATCAAATTAATGAGCAAAACTCTACCATCTGAAAAATATTCCCAACTCAATGACATTGGAGGCAAGATTTCATCAGCAGGAAAATACGGAATAAAACTTTCCCCTTGCATAAGTCTTCTTACAAGTAACAACAAAGTACAGCCAGTTAAGTATCCTTTCAGTAGGTCTGTCTATAGCATGTATTTATTAGAAATATAATTGACATTTTATAGAGGCATATTTCTGTTTGGTTTTTGTTTTGTTTTGTTTTGTTTTGTTTTGTTTTGTTTTGTTTCGTTTTGTTTTGTTTCGTTTTGTTTTGTTTTTAATTGGCTGCAACATTTCACTGGAGTAATGGCTATGGTCTTGCATCACATCATGGAAGGTAATTGCCATAGCATAGTGATATTATTCCATTCTATAATCAATTATTAGATGAAAAACTAACAAATGGCTTTGAATAAAGACAAGTAAATGTGACAAAACACAGATAGGGTTGTGGTTTTTTGTTGTGTTTTTTTTCTAATAGAGTTATAAACAATAGGAAAAATACAGCTAAGCACTATACGGGTGTGTTTCATAAGGCAACAGTTGCACAGTGTTATCTCTTTCACTGCCTCCTTGCTGTGCCTGCAAATCATTATGCTATACGTGAAAAATTTTGTCTTGGAAGATTTAGAAACATTTCTTTCTCTGTTTGCTGCCGTCTTCCTTAAAAGAACAAGAGATACTAAACAGAAAGGGTGCTTGTGTACTGACAGATATGGACAGGAGGAGACTAGAGAAAAAGAGCCAAATAGTGGATTAATGCAAATGCATTTGTGTTTCTCTTAGATATTTCCATTTAATTCTATTGGCAGTTTCCTTCTTCAATCACTGAGCAATAGCTTCCTTTCAGTTTTATTCCACTTTCACTAATTACAAAGTGTTTTGTCACCCTAGTTTAAACTCTGTCAGCTTTATTTTCTTAATACACTTCTTTCTTTTCTAAAGTTCCTTTACACATACGCTTATAAGTATAATGTTTACAAAATGCACTTCTTTCCTTGCTATCTAGTAGGCAGTTAGGAATTTTACCTGTTTTCTCATATTTGTATGATAAAACCAAAGTAATTGTGTGCTTTGTTTTTCTTTTAATCACCTACAGGATAAGCAATAGTGTCTTTTTCATTACAGTACTGCAATGTTATTAAAATATGTCATGGTAGGGCAAACTTTTACCAGTTACTCTTACAGGTAATTATTGAGCTTCCTGGGGGAGATCAACGCTCGTGAAACTTCCTTTCTGTTATCTCCGATGCTAAAAGGAGAGGAGGCACAGGAACAGTTTGAGAAACAAGGAACTGGGTTTTCTTCTAGAGATAGGTACAAGATTGCCATCTCACCCTCCTCAGAGGGTCTCAGAGTAACAAGACACCAAAATTGGCACTGAGGCAGTTTCCAATGCAAAAAAGAAAGGAAGGGCAAGAGCAAGATAAATGCTTTAGAAAACTGTGCTCAGGAATGTTCACCACGATAAAAATAGTCTTGCTTGTTCTTGTAGATAGGATGCTTGTAGCCAGTTTTCATTTACAAACATGGAAAATATTCCAAAGAGCTAAATTCATTATCACTGAGTATTTCCTTGCAAAGAATTGCGTGACTGTATTAAATTTCTTCCTGGAAATCTTTTCGTTGCCATTTCAGATTATGCTTTGCATCCATGGATCTCAGATTCATTTTGTTTTGTACAAGTTGACAGTTTGCATGCAAGTAGATAACTTTGAGATGGTTATGTTATCTGTGTATCAAATACATGCTCAGTGATGGGGAAAGAAAAAGGCATGGAAATTCGTAAGAAAGGATTTGTAAGATATGTATTTTCTAAAAAAAGATACTGAGAAAGCCAGAATATGAATCAGAGTACCCCAAAGGCAAGGAAAAGTAAATTTTAGACATTTTTGGTTATCTCCGAGGAATCTGTGTTCATTTACAGTTTGATGCAGCTGTGTGGACTTGAAAAGCTGATTTTAAAGTTCTTCCATTTCATCCCTATTAGTGTTGATTCCCAGATTACTGTGTAACATGGACTTTAATTGTCTTCTTCCTGATAGCAAGGAAAAATTTTAAGGATATCAAAAATAGCTGTATTCTGATCAACAAAGGGAATCAGGAAGGACTGGCTTGTTGCAAGTAAGAAAAGATATAAAAAACATAGGTATATTTTATGTTCTGAAAAAAATCATTCTAAACAAGTTATTAATTAGCAGGGGAAACACCCTCAGCAGTCACTGGATGAATGATTCACAGGGCACCACCACTCTCCACTGTGAAAAAAGTAGGGAAAGATTTGAACAGAAATAAAGGTGACCAAAACTGAACTGGGAATAACAATCTTCCTTCTGTCCCGTTGTTTGTCATGAGAAAAACATAAATTGTGCTGCTGTGAGATTAAAAGAGTTGGTCTTGCTAGATCAACAGCTGGAGAATGGAAGTGAGATAGAGAAGCATGCTGGAAGTCTCGAGTTTCTTTTGTTTTTCCTAACTTGAAGTAATTTACTGTAAAGTCCAAATGGTCGTTAATAGTGTATTGTGACTTGGGGTTTGACTCCTGGATAGGCCCGTGGTATGCTGTAAGCCTCTGAGAAATTAATTCCTCACTTTTTTTTTCCTGCTTTTGTGGTACAAAATATTTTGACTTCTAGAGGGACTCTGTGAAGTATAATAATACAAATGAGAGCTTTACTGCCCGCTTAAGTGCCTTACTTTCCTTTATTTGTGATTTGGAGGTTAAGGTGCTCACGCGTTTCCTCTGACACATGCAGCAGTTTGGTAGCGTGCCGTTCCACAAGGCCTTGATTTGCTTTCAAGTCCATTCCACTATAAGGTGTTGACACTACCTCTTTCTGCTATCCCAGGCATTGATGACGTATTCTTTGCTTTGTAAGCTCTATCTACACAACCTTGATTGTTTCAGCATCCAAGATTTGTGGCTATTTTTCTGTAAAACACCAATGTACTATGTATATCAATCCAAGCTCAGTGATTAGGAAAGCACAGGTTTCTCCTCTTACCTGCTATCACAGTTGCCCCTAATTAAACCCACACTGTTTGAACCTACTGAGCACTGCCCTGTATCATTTGATTATCTAGACACTCGTGTCTTTTCATTAGTTTTGTGGTCACCTGCTTTCTTGATCTGCTGCTCCTCTCAACCTTTTCCAGTTTAAAGGCAGGCTAAAAGGTGCAAGGATGGCTAATTTAGGTCCCAATTAAGCCTAGCTTCCTTCGATTCCTGTGGAGTACTGATCCCTCATTAATGTCTCTTTCATCTTGACCTTTATACCTCCCTTGGCTGTTGACCCAGAAATGGGATCTTTGGGCAGAGATGCTGTGTGAATTCTGCAGTGAGAGGTAGAGAATATTTTTCCACCGAAGCTATAATGCTAGAACAATATGGCATGCACAGGTGCTTGCAGAAAAGGCTGAGACACTAAATTAATAATGGAGATATTATTTTCTTAAGAAACAGAAATAGTGGGAAGAAGGTTCATCAGGCAGCATAGTAGAAAACGTTCTTTAAGGTGATTTTTGTGATCAGTGGCCATATGCTCTTTTAAAAAGTCATAGAAACTCCATAGTTCTGTAACACATTATGAAATCATGTACTATCTGCCATTGAAATCATTCCATATGGTGTATCAATAGCATTTTATTTCTGTGTGAACTGAATAGGAAAAATACATAGAATTGTTTCTGCCATGAAATTAAGATTGCTGGGTCAACTTGGGTGAGGGCACTATTCTGAAAATGTTCATCATTGTTGACTCGGACTTGGTGGGGTTGTGTGCCAATCCTCAGTAGTTTGGATTTAGCATGAAAGGCAGTGTTGAAAGCAGTGTAGCATACCTGTTTTTAAACTAGATATGCTCCAGGAAACACTAAACTGTCTGGATATGCGGAAATATCTGCTGATGTCTGGTATCTTTGCAATATGATTTGGCATCAAATGATTCCTCAAAAATTATTTAATTATTTTTGAACTGTCATCACAAAACTTTGTATGTTCATTTTTTGACAAAACACCAAAATAGCCGGGGAAACTACATAGTTCCACAGAGCAAAGGGAAATCCCAGAAAATTAAATTTGCAGCTTTTGACAAGCAATTACCAGGAAAAATATATGGATTGAAAGCATACAATGAAAGCATGATAACAGTTATGTATGCTGATGACTCTGAACTATTTTTGATCTGAAATTCACATACTGTCTTTTAAATATTAGCCCTTATGACAGGGAAGAATTCTGCCTGATAGGGAGCATGGGATAATGTTGTACAGTCAGCATCACTATTGAATATGTTTAATTATTTTAAAATTTAATTACTAATTTCAAAGGCAAGACGCCTGAGCTAGGCAACTAATGTATGGTTACACAGAGGAGCTTAAACTGGATCTGATCACAGACAGTTTATAAATGATGCAGTCCTCGAATTAAAAGCCATTATACAGTGAGTCTGTAGTGTTGTAATATGTATATATAATATTGTTTACATTAGTATTCAGAATATGATTATTGACTCTACTTGATAAATACTAAGCAACAGTAAAGATGACCAACTAATCAATATAAAGGACAGGTTGTAATGAATGTAATTCATTTTTCTGTCAACCTCTCATTTCAAATTTAATTTCATATCCCAAAGTGTGTTTCAAATTGTTTGTCTTATTCAAAGTTAAGGAAGGTTATCAACCCTAATCCCTCAGTTTCGAATGACAGGTTCTACTTGCTTGAATTTAGACAACTTTTTCAATTTTTAGTGTCTTATTAATTTTCAGGGAATACTGCTAAGGCTTGTGGTATCTGGTTTCATGATCTGAGCCTGGAGTTAAGATTACAAAACTGTATTTTTAGAAGTAGTAGAATAAAATTCTTTCCTAAAGCCTTTATTCATGAAGATTGGAAAAAGGATTCTATCCACTGCCAAGAAAAAGCTGGTTACATTTTCATAGCTAGGTGAAACTGATTTTAACAAAGAATGAAACAATCAAGTCCAGTGCATTATGGTACAAGATGTGGGGTCAAGAAAGAACTCTTCACTCACATAAGGTACTGCACACAAAAATAAAGTTAACCATAAGCTAGAAAAGTTCACAACACCTTCTTATCTTCAGGAAAAGGAAAAATAGTTAGTTACTGCCATTTGTCTGTTTCAAGTAGCATTGAGTAGTATTTCCGTGATAATTTCTTGCTTATGGAATCACTCAGCGTATTACAGGTGTAGGTGTACCTGGAGAGTGATCTATAACAATTTCAATAAACTCCTTGGGAAATGTTTAATTGTTATGTGAATTTGGAAAAAAAATGCATTATTAGATTAATAACGGTCAGGTTAATGAATCAGAAGCAAACTGGAATTGGGCTGTTGTAGCAATTACTTTTCTTGATGCCTGCATTTTTTTTTCTTAGCACTGAAAAATGTCTTTCTATAAGTTTGAAGGTCCTACGGCATGATTAAGAAAGGTATAGTCCATAGTTTTACCAGACAGTCCATAACTTCAAAAGTCTGTTCAGTTGGTTTTAAAAAGAAAAACTGTCTTGAATGTAAATCCAACTGCCTTAAAAGTTCTAAACAGATTGAAGGCTATATTGAGAGCATTTTATTGTGAGAATTTTGATATTCTCCAGAGATTCAGGAAACTTGAGATCTTCTTGAGAGACTCGAAATGTTCTGAAATGAATACCACTCATTCTCTATATTATCTTGCTACCTGAAAATTAAACTTCATGTTTGACCAATTACAAATAGAAGGAAGGGAGTTAAAACTGCTTTTTCTGGAGTCATACAAACTCAAGGTCAGTAGTATGAACAGTTCAGCCACTTTCATTAATTACTAGTTGATGCCTTTGTTAGCCAAAAATCATTGTGGTTTAGTGTCTAATGAGATTTGAAGTTATTATAGACAATACTAGAGAAATACTAGAAAAAAAGTAAATTCCTTACTGATGTAGCTATAATATAGCTTAAATATACCAAAGATATATTTTAATGATTAACTGTAAAATGCTTTAGGTCAGGATTCACTTTTTCTCTCTACCAGCAGTTTTCCACCCGTCATTCACTGACTCTTTGATCTCCCTTTGTTTGTTCATGTTAGATTTTAAAAACTCTGATTATCTAAGCCTGTTGAGTATCTTCTTCCTGCAACACCACATGTGCCTGCTGTAACTTTCACGTTATTATCAAGGTGTTAATTTGCAATTTTCTCAAAGTCTTTTATACTCAAGTTACACTATTGTAACACTGGACTTCTGTGTCCTTGGGACTTGTTGGCTTTGCTTGAGCATCCAGGTGGAGTTGAGATTTCTCACATTTGTTGCTATTGAAAGGCTCCTAGGTCAGTGAAATAGAGAGTTAGGGATTTTCTTTGGTCTGTTATACCACAAATATTCTTACAACACCCCATAGGTTACTGAAATTCTTTCGGTGAGCAGCTGATTGCCAGAACAACTTAAATGTCTTGCGTAACTTATCTAAATCTATTGCCCTTGTCCTGGAGTACTGTGTCAAGTTTTGGGCCCCTCACTACAAAAAAGATTTTAAGGTATTGGAGCATGTCCAGGGAAGGGCAACAAAGCTGATGAGGGGTCTGGAGAACAAGTCTTACAAGGAGCAGCTGAGAAGCTGGGATTGTTTAGCCTGGAGAAAAGGAGGCTGAGGGGAGACCTTCTCGCTCTCTACAACTACCTGAAAGGAGGTTGTAGAGAGGTGGGGGTCGATCTCTTCCCCCAAGTGACAGGCGATAGGACAAGTGGAAACGTCCTCAAGTTACACCAAGCGAGGTTTAGACTGGATATTAGGAAAAAATTTTTACATTGAAAGGATTGTCAAGCACTGGAACAGGCTGCCCAGGGAAGTAATTGAGGCACCATCCCTGTAGGTATTTAAAAGACGAGTAGACGTAGTGCTTAGAGATATGGTTTAGTGATGGTTTTTGTCAGAGTTAAGTTGATGGTTGGACTAGATGATCTGAAAGGTCCATTCCAACCTAGGTGAGTGTATGATTCTACGAATTTAGCTGTTTAAGTGTTGGTCTGTTTGCAATTTTTCAGTATTGCTTCCATGAAGATTTGTAGGAGACTTTCTTTTCTTACAAAGAGTGGATATTGTTTCCTTTAATGGCTGAAATACATTGGTTCAGTAGTAATTTGGATACTCCCTTAATAGCCTGGAATTTCTAGGTTACTTTCAAATTCAGTATTTGCCTGTAATGGTAGTCTCAGACAGATGGCTTTATCTTCATAGAAGGATTTCAGCTTCTTACTGAAGTTAGTCACAGGCCTCAGACTACTTTAATAGTTTTATTTCATCTCTCTTCTGATTCTGCTTCTCATCTCACTAGTATAATGTGACCTCTAAGACACTGAGAAAGTAAACAATATTGTCTTTATTAGGCATTCAAAAGAGCTACTGCAGTTCTTCTCTCGATTAAAGACTTGCTGAAGGTGCTAACTGAGCAGGCTGCAGATAAATTCCCAAAGATAGGCTGCCCTGATCATTCTCACAGTACCTGCATTCCTACCCAAAGATAAGGTGGTAGCTTGACTGGACTTACATAAACTTCATGGCTAGACTTGGTGCACAATGATGTTTCTGAGTGTACAGCCAAGACATTTTCCATGGTCTTCCAATTGAAAACACCAATGTTTTAGAAAAAATGCTGAACTCTGTAAAAACAGTTATTCATTTGGCTTAAATATAGCTGTGTTCATTACACATTACATAGGTTTTGTGACCTAGACAACTACTCATATTTTGCAACGTTATTCCCAGCATCGGGAAATAAAAATGACAGCATCGAGATGAGAGCTTGTCACCTTCTTTTGTATCTGAAACACGAAGAAAAGTGAAGGAAGCAGAATGGTGGTTGCTGTTGAAGTGTGTACAGGATAAAGAAAGCATAAAAGCATTCTGAGGAGTAACAATGTGGCTTTTAGGAAAAACTTTAAATTCATTCCCGTTAGCAGAAAACTCCCAAATCCTCAGCAAACAGAACTGATTTCAAACGCTCCATAAATATCTGCCTTGAGAATAAGGGCACATCCTATCAAAAAGTAAAAGCTTGTAAGGAAAAATACAACTGTATGACTGACATTGGAAGTCAGGGGAAAAAATTGAGGAGCGATAAACAAGAAATTATCATTCCCTTTTGCTCTATTACCTACCAGCCACTGCAAGAGCTCATTGCCTATGGCTCCTACAATTGGTTTTAGACTTCTGTTTAACAGAGTTTTGAAAAAAATATTTTGAAAGAAAATGGTTTGAAATCTACTAAATCAACCAAAGTAAATATACAAATACTCTTTCATTAAACTGGAAAATGTAATTAGTTGATTTAATGTTTTTCACCTGAAGAACATTAACTTTCAGTTTCTACCAATAACAGTCACAATAAAGATGATGAAGAAAAGGCATAAACAGTCCCTCGCCTATACTGACACAAATTTCTTACTTGTCTTTATTGAAAAAATTATAAGACAGGAAATGTACATTCAGGACATAGTTTAAAAACTTGGTTTCATTAAGCTAAGCAACCAGGAGGAGTAGCATTATTGTAGTGCTGAATACACAGAGAAAGGTATGTATGCATTTCTTACATGCATACAAATACACTACTTGTAAGCTGTGATAATTGTAATTTGACATATAACAAAGTCAGCAAAGTACTTGAACAGTCAACAGTCTGACTTAGAGCCCAGCGTTAACATCTTTGCCTGGAGAGATCATCTAGATCATATTTTGAAAAGGAATCGGCACCCAAGTCATAGAATACCACAAACATGATTACTTCACATTCCTGTGAAGATTCATTTATATATCTAAAATCAAATAATTGGGTTTTTATGTGCTGTCCCTACTTCATCGTACAAAGCACTATTCAGTGTGTGAGATGGATCCAGGTCATCCTTTAAAAATCTTGACTGAACTATTTGGATTACTTTAGTTCAGAGAGTTAGTGGCTCTGTAGCTGTGCTCCCCTGGAGCCTCTGATCAAAGAGCATGTACTCAGAGGGTCTTTGTGAGAAGGGTTGTCTCCATACCAGCGCTTCATCCAGGGAATCATAATGATAAAAAATAAACCCCAAAGTAATCAATAGACTTATGCCACAGACAAACCTACCATTGTGAGATTTCTTATACAGTTTGTATAAGGGTAGTGGGTAGATTTCCTTCTGGAATGACATGGCCTTTTCACAGTTCATGTCAAACATAAATAAAACTATTTGGGTTTGATTCACTCTCATTAAGCTTCTCTGCAAGGCTTTCATTATTAATCACCATGCATAATCATTCAGGTTTTTTTGTCTTATTCCTACATCATCTTTTCTTCTGTCAGAAATCCATGTGTGCAACATGTGCATTTATTTTAGCTACAGGCAGCAAACATATCATTCAGGAATGGAAAAATACTGAATTATGTGATGTTAGTTGATATGCCTATCCAGCCCTCCATCCTCTATACATCTTAATTCAGGATTTTACAAAACCATGTAGTCACAAACTCTTCCTCGTATCTCGCTGCCGGGGTCCTGCTGTCTCACTGTTGGGGGCCTGAGTATCCTCATATCTAATGGACCAAAGTGATTTACAAGGGTATTCCCTTAACCAGCAGCCTGAGAAGCGGCACACCTGCTCTGCTGGAGAACTGCCAGTAAACAGATGCAGGGCTGTGCATTTCAGTGGCACTGAACACGGTCATAGTGGCACGTATAGTCTGTCCTCACAAGTGAAACAGGTGTCGCCTACGAGCTTAACCACCATCATGAACAGATGCGAACTGGTGTTTTACTGGCATAAATGTCATGACTTTTATTATCATTGATCAAAACAAGCCCCCTTCTTGACTTGTTGTGATGGTTGAGGGCTCACCCAATGTTTACTGGCAGCCAGCCCACCTCTACAATTCTGAGAGAGATGGGGGGTGTGCAAGAAATGCAATTTTAGTCCAGAAATAAGTTACTTCATTACAGGGCTGAATTCTGCAGAATTGATTTTAAGCACAGACCCCATTGAAGCAGAAGTTATCTAACTGAAATAAATTGTCGTTTTACAATCCAAACAAAGACATAAGAGGACAAGACCTGAGCCCTGAAATCAGAGCGTTGCTCACATAACCCACCAGATGAGCTCAGTAAGATGTGCTTTCTAAGACATCCAGGAGACCCATGGGTGATGCAAACTGCTTTCTCTCCTGGGCTCCCAAACTCTGCATTTCAGGACTTCAGGTATAGGGAAAGAAAAGAGGTGAATTCCGATCCATGTAGCCATTCAAGTAGTTGACCATATGGATGATGTGATGTACGCCCACTACAGCATGGCATGCAGCTGCCTGCACAGGCCCTACAGCAGAAAAGATTGCCACACTCCAAGCACAGCACTAAATCTCTGCTGGGTTGCACTGGCTGCAGTGAAAGACCGAGCCCATGAGATAACTTTGCTCAATAAATACATCCTTCATGGTGCTACACTGTGGAGACAATCTCCAAAGGTGTCTGTATAAGTCTTATGGGCAAAGCCTCCTCCACCCTTCCCTTGCACCTCAGTTACTAACAGCTGATCTGTGCCGTGCCTAGGCGTGGAAGGGAGACACAGCAAATGGACCTTCAACAGGTCATGCATGGTGCAGACAGGTGGGGTGTGGCACTGGCTGCTAGAAGGAATGATTACTGGGACACAGGAATTTGAAAGGGGACAAATCTGGTTTGGAGTTGGAATTGGGGACCCTTAGAGATGCCTTTGATGCCAACGCGAGGAGTGCAGAACAGGTGCTCCAGTATGGATAGTCCTCCCCCACAGAGCAGGATAGAGGCAGTCATTGATACCATGTTCAGAGCAACTTGAGCTATGCAAATGAGACTGAAGGAGTATTCATTTTAATGTCTTTTCAGCTTTGTGTTGTGCTGCAAACCACTTATTTCTCAGACAGAAAGACTGTGATAGTGGAAAATGGCATTGTAGCCTGACTTCAGACTACAAAAGATGCACTATATTATCCTGGTTAATCACAAAGCCAAAAAAAAAAAAAAATCTAGATTCTATCTGTCTTTCTTTTAAAAAGAAAAAAACACGTTTAACAAGTGTATAAATGCTCTCATTTACAATTCCTCCTCACATCTAAGAGCTTCTCTAGCAACTTTGAGTGCTCAGAAGTTACCACCTTAACGATGAAACAGTGTGTATTAAAAATATTAAGAGCTAATTATAGATTAATTTTGAACATACAATTTTAAAGTTTCTGACCTGTATGATAAGTTATTAGCAAGGCTTTTAATTTTTTTTCATCAATTTTGAAAAGGGATATCCAACTCAAAAGCCATGAAATTTCATTCCGTGTAGAAGGCTGAAAACTCTCTAATTTAAGGAAATGTGATTTAAAACTAATTATAGCAAATAGAAAAACCAAGAGGGACACGAAGAGCTTCTCAACAGATAGAAGGAAAAATACTGTTTGAGAAAGAATAATGTACAGTCAGAAAGGAATTAATGAATAAGACAGGTACATACTTGCCTAGAAATAGCTATTAATACTACAGAATTATGCACTACTCAGTCATTAACATCACATTGCACCTGGCAGTTTAACAGGCAGATTTTAGTTCTTTGAGAAAAGAAATTAAGGGCTCAATTATGGATCGGAGCCATGCTGAGAAAGGAGAAAGATAAATACTGTTTCATGGTTTGCTGGGAAGCCATATGCCTCTGGAAGGCACAAAAAAGTGGTCTGTCACTACACCTGCAATAAACAAACCATGCTAATGGACCAGACCACTCATAGAGAAATATGTTAAAACCTCATTCTGAATGTAAGGAAGGAAACAATCTTAGATGTAAGGGAAGTTGTTCGTGCCCCTCTTCTGATGACTGTTCAGGGACGATCCTTCTCCATGAGAAGCAATGATAGTTCTGAGTGAAGTTTCAGTGTAAATTACTTGAGATTAGGAACTGAAGATTCGGGTTGGCATCCTTGGAGCCCTACAACAGGCAGATTTATGTCTAATTTTAGTCCAGTGATGTCTGAGCTGGACATTTGGAGGCATTGGTTTGCCTGGAAGGAGTGTTTTCAGAACAGGCAGCTCTGGTGATTTCATTAGACCGCAGGATTCTGTTATCTTCAGATCCATCTTCTTAGGCTGGTCACACTGAAAATATGTCCCTGATTCCAGTGATCAAGATCGCACTGTACGTTCTGTATCCGAGCTTTGCACTGATGCATCTAGATGTGATTTGTGGAGTTCTATGCATTGCAAGCAATTCCTGATACACCTTTAACTTCCTTCCTTTTTGTAGTATAGAATGTATTTGTCTGATACGATGATGATTCACGCTCTCTTGTCCTTGTATAGCGAAAACGTTCCCCCTTTCCCTTCTCAGTAAATTTTTCATGAGTACGTTTTTACTTCAGTATCAGTCATCCACATATTTTAACTTCTGTGTTATCAAACTTATTTTTCTGTTTGCTTCTTATAAATACTCAATTCTTAATCATTAGAATGCTTTTTTTCTTTATGAAATAATTACAGATATTATATATGCAATGAAGCATTATTAAAGCAATTTGGTATTATTTTTGACATTTAATTTTTTCCTCCTACTCTCTTGCACTCATGTTTCCAGTTTTGTGAAATTTGGCTTTCTTAAGTGCCGGGAACACATATATTGATTCACAAACTATATTTTTGCATGTAATAAATGCAATTTTATCATGATCACATACAATCATGGGATTATTATTATTAGAATGACTTGTTGGTTTTATCTCTTGGAAATGCATCTTTAATAAGTAAAATACTTGTAAGATATCAAATCTTTCTACTTGAATGCTACTATCTGTTTTGTGCTTTTTATTCTTTTTTGTTATCAAGTCAGGGATATTTTAGTAGTGATGACATGGGACTTCAGAATAAATTTTTCATTTTATGCTTTGGAAAGGGCTGCTCCTGTTGTTATTTCCTTGTGACTGACCCGTATTAGTCACCCGTGCTGAAACGTGTCGGTGAGAAAATCAGTCCCTAAACATTCCAAGATCTAGCTTTCTGATACGTCAATAATTCAGAAAACAAGCTATGATATTTTTTCAGGTGGAGTACAGCCTCCCCATTTCCACAGTAGGGAACATCCATAATATAACAGTATTGTGAGAGAGCCTGACAAATTATGGCTGATATCTAAACCTAATTATTACATTTCCTGATGAATAAATGATATGGCAATCCTTGGGCTAAGTCAAAACAGCGGTTTTCATCTTTACTCCAGAATTATAAATGTGCTACCATTGCTCTTCCTGTGTTATATTAGAAATCAAATTTCCTGATGTATAAATCCTTTCTACTATCAAGCCCTCTATAGTCTTAATTCTAGCATCACACTGATTTTTAGTTGTACTTCAAAGTATTATTTCTGAATGAGTGCCTTTTCCCCAGTAGAAAACAGGACATACAAGCTTTATCCTCAGAAACCTTCAGGCTTTCCCACGAGTTTGTCAGCCTCTCCCTATAGGGGTCAAAGTCCATATCCTCAACCCCCTAATTCAGTAATCATATGACATATAACTATATATCCCCCAAAATATTAGCAAAGGTCTGTAAACTTCCAATATTTGTTTTTTGGCAAGCTGAGAACCGCTCAGTATTGAGCAGCAAGATATACCAAGCATTTACCTGCGCAGGTCCTTACCTTACTGCAGTCCTGGGGCACGGCGACCACATCAGCCCCTGTGCAGAGCAGACCTGTATCCACACACCTCTAATCCAGAAACTCCATGTTTGGGGCATTCACCTGGGATAAAGACCCACATTTTTCTCCTGCTTCTGAAAAAAGACAAGCTCCACCTCCCATTTCTCACATCGACGTTACTTAACATAGGCACAACTGGTTTGGGGTTCTCTAGATTTGGCATTAGCTAACGTGCTTTTAACATTGCTCCCCTTTATGAAAAATATTTGTATATTCTTAAGCCATGGGAAGAGGGAGATGAGTCTAAAACCTATCTGGTATTATACTTGGAATATCCACATCAAGTTTCTGTTGCCAACAAAGATTTCTATCTGGAGCGCCTAAGTGATGGGTGTGCTGTGCTATAGGTAAAGATTTTATTCTTATTTTTCCTGTTTGTTTTGTTTGGGGGTTTTTTGGGAAAAAATGACTTGGACATTTTGCTGCAAAGGAAGATTCAGGGTGATGAATAGAGATTGGAAATAAGGTACTTAATTTTTTTTCCAGAGACAGACACTGTAGTCACAGCAATGGGCTCATTTTACCCAAAGCGTTGCTTCAGCATTTTCTATCAGCTAGCTTATACAGTCCTCCAGTTGTTCTAATGACTTATTGCCCACAAACACTGCCTACAAAATGAAAAGCAGCATGATTTTGAGAGTATTCAAGTACCTCTGTATGAGAAGCTGTGTCTGTACAAGATCTGAGAGAGGTACGAGCTCAGGCTGCCCTATAGCAGTGTAGCCATTCCATATGGTGTTGCATTCAGGCAAACTAACCATATGTACAGTGCCTTTAGTTTTGGAGCTTGAACAGCGTTGAACCGCAAGGGAAAAACTACCTTAAATCACCCTATATATCATTCACAGAACGTAGGCACTTAATGAGGCCTAAAGCTTTCATCGGGCAAAAAACTATCTAAAAATTCTGCATGGCAATTTTTAAAGATTAAGGTAGCTTTGTCCTTCTATGGATCTTCCGTCAAGCTCCCTTAAGAGTGGCAGGTGAAACAGAAACATAATTGAGGTGGGTGGGAAGCTGGAGAAAGTGGACTGTTTTTCTCTCAAAGAGTTCAAAACACAGCCTCAGACATCAGACTACACTGCAGGGATCATGATTTGCAAATTCTTAGTGGGGAATAAAAATGGGAAAAAATGATAATCTGAGTAACAAGTATTCAATAGATATATAATTTAGAAGCTTCACTGGAGCTTGTAAATTCTAACAACAACAAAAAAAAATCTAAATTTTGCAAAAAGATTTTGGTTACTGAGGGATTTAGTCCCAGATAGCAAAGATTCTGATAATAGTGCTTATTTGGGGTTATTTCAAGATTATTTTTAATAGATTACTATAAATATGATGCAAAAACTTTTGTAGATCAGTTAAATGAAATAAGTGAATTCATAGTCTACAGAAGAGGGATACTGCTTTTAAATTCAAATATTAGAAGATGCCTAAAAGGGTTAGAGAAAGTGATTTCAATGGCTGCATGCCATTAACAATTAACAGTTGTCATTAATGCAATTAACTTTTTGAGAGGACATCCTGTTTCTCAATGGTAAAAGAATACTTCATGTTAGACTCTTGTCCCCAAACTTTTGTTGTACAAAAATTTCTCATTTAAGCTAAACTAATTGTCTGGTTTCCTCCTGTAGGGAATGGAGAGAGAAAGTTCGTCCCATGGGATGATTTATCTTTTCCTAAAATAATGTTCCAGGAAGGTGCATCATCCCCTATGGGATGTGAGGTTTTCTTCTTTGACTAGAACAGGTGGAGGTGTGAGGTCCAAGAGAAAGATTTCAGCCATAGATTTGTCCTTAGTGGTTAAAGCAGCTGCATACAGAATATCTTTGTGGGATCTCAAGTCATCAACAGCCTCAGACTGAAAGAGGGTAGATTTAGATTGGATATCAGGAAGAAATTCTTTACTGTTAAGGGCGGTAAGGCACTGGAACAGATTGCCCAGGAAGATTGTGGATGCCCCCTGGAAGTGTTCAAGGCCAGGCTGGATGGGGCTTTGAGCAGCCTGGTCTAGTGGGAGGTGTCCTTGCCCATGGCAGGGGGGTTGGAACAAGGTGATCCTTACAGTCCCTTCCAACCCAAACCATTCTGTGATTCTGTGATGTGATTCTGTGTAGGGAGCTGAAGTGCCGACCATAAACTTCTGCTGTGTTGTGGATTGCAGCATCTGCCTTTTGGTGTTTAAGTTATTCAGTGGTAAACATAATGCTCAAAACCCAGCACTTTACTAGGGCTGCCTGCACATTTTTCTATGAATGTAAAGTGATTTACCCTATGTCACCTTTACCACTTGCTAAAAGGTAACTGAATCCCTTCCATGAAATCATAAGGCAATTATTCGTAGTTACAGTATCCCTAAGCTACTGAAGCATAAAGTTAATTACAAACACACATGATTTGATTGGTCCAGTCCTAGTCCACGTCATGAATGGGAAAATCGGTAACACTGTGAATAAATCTTCCACTGACACAATCAGCAGACCTTTGAGGTGACAAAAGACCTTTAAAGACCTGTTTTGACTAGAGTAGCTTTATTTTCTCAGCTTCATTTGAGACAAAATTAAGTGGACCTACATGCACTATCTTCAACTGTCAAATGCACTAATTCATTTATTTGGCAAGTGATCTCATTCCCTGGTTAAAAATGCTGCACCCGTGAGAGAATTAAAGAAGCGTAATGTACTGAAACCAGCACCGAGTGCAGAGGAGGCAGGCAATTTTTAAGGTAATTTTGTTTCTGCTCTGGCCAATTCCTACAAACAGGCCAGTTTGTACTCATCTGTACCCAAAACTCAACAGGGATGCATCCGTATGAAGAATTAGCTGAACTGAGAGCTCACTTTTGAGTCTGAACTAAAAAAAAAAATACCCATTAATTTCAAATATCCTTTTCTTAGGAATGTTTTTGTCCAGTGACACCATCCATCTCTACCCGATTGGCGTTTGCAGAGGCTACATGCAGTTGGTGAAATGATTGATCATAGCTATTGTTTAGTATTTGCTTCAGCTGTACATTAACAAAACAACATTTGATGAGCGTGTCCCAAGACTGAAATTACTAGTTATTCCTAGGCATGACCTAGAGTCAAACCCAGAACATGGAAAAAGGTAAGCTTTCCTACCCAACTAGATCCCGAATCTCTTGTCTTAACCTCTGCTGGGGAACAAGCTTGTGAACAAGTTGCTCCAAGTTACTATTAAGTAAGGGTGGATGAAGCTCAGATCCTTTCTGTTACCTACCTGTGAATGTACTCGAGCCCTTCACTAAGTGCACTCATTCCTCAGTGAAAAGAGACAAGTTATTTCAGAGTTGCTGAGGAACAAGTGTTTGAACACTGGAAGTTACCAGGGGAATTGACTTACTGGAAGCTTTTAGCTTAGTTGATAGTGCATTAACTTGCCTTTACTATTTCTTGAACAATAATAAAAATAATAGCACACACTTCAGTTCAGCTCCTTTCTTGCTTCTGGCATGTTTCCCTTCGTGTTTCTGCTCTGACTCTTGCTTTCTTGTAGGATCAGTACTATCTTGCTCTCTTCACCTCTGGTCTTATTGACGCTTCATCAGGGTCTACGATTCCAAGTGTTCATGCACAGAAAAAAGAAATTTAGATTCAAACAGATGTAAAGATGTTTTGCGTGGATTTTTATTTGTTTTTCCCCTCATAATCTGTTTATGCAGGAACATCAAATAGAGGCTTTTTGCTGTTATCTATCTACTTTCTCTGTGGTTGGGCCATTCAGGCAGCAGATGGGAGCCCCTGATTTCAATCCCAGAGGCAATTTTAGGTAGTATACTATCAACAAAGCATTACCCATAAAGCTAAAGTAAGGTGTGTTTTCCCAGTAGTCCTCTTTATTGGAAATTTTATTAACAAAATAACCATTTTTCTCCAGTCTCCAGCTCACTTTCCCTGCCTTGAACCTACCTTCAGTTGATCTAGCCTAACTGAACAGTATCAAAATAAGTAGAGATCAGACCAATTATTCTCCAATTGCTTTGGGGAATGCTTTGGGGAATCCATAATGCTTTCAGCGTTATCTTCCTTCCTTCTCCATGGAAGGGAGATAGGACAAAAGGCTGTGCCACTTCTTCATAAAAATTATCCTGTTCAAATAAAACAATGTCTTTTTACTTAATCTGTTTCCTAATGTCTCATTCTTAGTGAGGAAAATATCCATCCTAGGATTTCATTCCTTCTGCATCCCTTTATAGACTATTTTGCGCATGATTTGATCGTTTCTTGTGGTTTCATGTCTCCAGATCGTAATGAGCCACTATGTCAATGGAAGAAAATGAAGTGTCACCCTGAAATCTGTGTCTTCTTTTATGCTTTGTTAGACTTCACTATTCAAATCTTCTTCTATTCAAATATACTTCATCTATGAAAGAAACAAGATAGTGCTTCTGCTATGGTTAATGTGGTTAATGCCATAACCCACCTGGTATTCTATTCAAATTCTTCAGCTATGAGAATTTGCTACTGCAAATACTCACTCAAAACCTCTATATAAAAGCATTTAACATTCTTATTTGATGCTCTTGACTCTTTGTCCTTCAGCATGTTCACTGTAAAGCTGCTGGTGTTTGTGCCCATCTCTGCTTCATCTCTTTTGTTGTTAACATTTGCTTTCTACTTCAGGCTTTCATCCTGAGCACCACAGTGAATTGGAAAAAGCACCCTGCAAAACAGCTCCACCCCCGTAGCTAGGAATAAATAGTGCTAAGAAGACTAGCTAAGCAGCTGATAGGCCTTGACCATTGCTTTTTATGCTATTTATGAATATCCCTCATGTTCTGCTCCTCATCTGGTTTCTATTTACCGGTTTTATATGCTGAGTGTCAGGCCTTGGGGTCGGGGACCACTTTTCATTTTGTGTGATGGCGCTTAGCAGCACAGGCTACCAGTGAGATTGTGTACTGCAAGTAAACAGCACCTTGATGGGAGTGCGGGTAGCAGAGCATTAGCTCCTCCTGTTATGAAAGCTGCTGCTGTGGTCCTCATTTACAGGCAGTCAGATCCCACGCTGCTGCTTTGGAATCACTCCGCTCTCAAGAGTTTGTTTTTTAACGACGAAGATCTAGAGCTGAACTTGGTGCAGCAAAGAACCATTTTATTACCTCATTTAGTGCCTTTAAAAGACCGGGACAGAAGCATAAGTACCATTTCTGTGCTTTTTTCGCATGGAGAAGGAGCTCATTTTTTCTTAAAAATGTGGCCCTGATGTTACATCTTTGTTTCTGGCAAGCAGAGAACTTTCAGCCTACCAGACGTGGGATGCTCTCTGGCAGGAGCTGCCAGTTCACAGGCTCTGGTAGGGCTTCGCTCCTAGATTTATTGGCTGGGAGAACTACGTGCAGTGTTTTCTGCAAAATATTAAAAAAAAAGAAGTCTTGTTTTCTTGGACATGTGTAGGAAGATGAAACCTGATTTACATTTCACACTCCTGTTTGTTAGTCTTAAGACCTTGTACAGCTGTTCTTTAGTGGACCCATTTAACATTATATATTGTAGTGGTTAAAATTTTTCTAGCGATACTTACGTATAAGCAAATATAAGGCTCATCTACATAGCGTGGTCTGATAAATACAGATATTATGATGGAAAACTTTATCACTGTTAGTCTATGAATTTAAACAATGAGAAACTAGTAATTTTTTTTTCCAATAAGTAAGTTTGAAGGATCAAAGAAATCCGAGTGTGTAACAATACATGAAGTCTGTTATCATCTGCTGTTTCAAGGCTCCTAAATATGACAATGAATGTCAAGCAAAGTTAACAGATTCAAAATAGAATTATGACTGTAGAGAACAGAACGATTAAAAAAATATTATCTTTACGTCTTTATGGCTTAAGGTAGCCGTCACCTTTCATATGTGCCTGCCAGGAAGAACTCCAGGTTTTGATCTGAGCAAGATAATTTTTTCATGTCATATTTGGAAGCGACTGGCGTTTTAGGGGTTCCTCCCCACTACACTTTGGTAAGAAGATTGCAGAGGATGGAGCTAGGTTAACTCATTTCTTCACTTGGTTCAGACTAGGGGTTTAAACCTGGGTTTCTCATTCTCCTGGGAACAGCCAAGACACAAGGAACCATTTTTCTTAAAATCAGTTTTTATTCCCCCACAAAGATATTAATGTTAAAATTGAATTGAACATTCGAAATTTGAATACTCTCCTCTACCAAAAGTTTCACCAGCATGGCGTCTGCCTTTCAGAGTGCACTGTGATCAGCAATGTTTATGGTTTAATTTCTAAGCCACTCTTTCCACAGCTTTTCTCTTCAGTACTTTTTCTTAGCTCCATGTTCCTAATGCCAATAATATATTTTTTTCCTTTTCCACTTTTTTTGCTTGGTTTTTCTACTCATTTTCTTACTGTATTTAATACTGCTTTAAATATCCCCTCTCTTGCTACTACTGCTCTGCAGGGTCCTGCTGTGCAAATTGGCACTTTAAGTGGAGGCACTTCATGTAAGTGAGTAACAGCCACCCCTGGTGAGATACTTAAAGAAACAATTGCACTAAACTGTACCTCTTGCTTTGAAGAAAAATTAGATAGAAGGGAAAGAACTCCAGCTAACAGGAGATTATGATTCGAGTTTCATAGAAAGTACGAAGCTATGTAAAGTCTTCAAGACCTGTAAAACTGCAAGAGGTTTTTCACAGTTAAAGGGAGAGATTAAATCTTTACTTGGGAACCAGGGCTGAAAGTCAGTGAAGCCCCACAGTGTTATTAAAATTTTACAACTCCTAAGACATCTGCCTTGGCATCGTTAAAGATATTCTGTACTCACAGAATTATTATTCTGTTCTATTTTACTTGGAGTAGCCCTTAAAGTCAGCTTTATTTTGATATTTTTATGCCTTTATCCCCCAGGATGGACAACAGAATTGTTGTGTTTCTCGTTCTGGATTATTTATGGTTGCCTAGGACTTTTTTGAAAAAAACATTTTTCATTGGCAAAGATCAGTTTGACACACTTCAGACTGATTTTTTTTTCAGAAAGGTTTTTAATTTCATTTCCATTAAGACCAGGTTCTTGGGGACACTTTATTTTTTCAGGTCAAAATGAGGAAGTATTCTGTAGGTCAGTGAGTGGGATCATTACCCATAATGTTCAGTGGTTGATAGTCAAATCCATTATCTGAAACCAACAAAATCCATTATCTGAAACCAACAACGGATTAATAGTTACTTTGTGATGGCCCAATGCCTTCTTTTAGGGTTAGTTTCTTTTTTTTTTTTTTTTCTGGATACCCTTAAATTTTCCCTGCTGTTGAATTAGATAATATTCTTTGTATATAGCTCAGAAATTAGAGTATTTTGCTAACCTAATTCTATTCTCCCCTTTTGTCTGGTGATTTCTAAATGGAAAAAGAAGACACGATCGCCACAGCAGAATCACAGGTATGGACCAGCTCCAGGGAAGACAATCAGTTATTGTTTTACTAAAAGAAGATCCCCTTTTGTCTCGGATGTTTTTAGGTGTCCCATCCCTTCTTTCCCTTTTTACTTGGTATTCTGGATCTCTAGTACACGGAAGCGCAGACTTCGCAGCTTGAGATATTTCCTTAAGGTAGGCAAAGTACGGCCGTTGTTTTCTTTAGTTTTTATAGATACAAGGGTAGCTATTTCTTTTCAAGTGTTTAAATTTGCATACAGTCCAAATGTAATGCTGTTGAACTGTCAGGTTCTTATCCTTGAGGTTAATTCACTTATCTAATTAAAGCCATTCAGTCAGGATGAAAACGAAGTTTACCACCTCTGAGGTAAAATCTTGCTTCCACCGAAATCTGTGTATAAAGCTTTTACAGATGTCAGCAGAGCTGTGATTTCGCATCTAATTAGAAAATGTCATTTTAAAAATACATATTAGGGGTTTTTTTGGAGGGGAAAAGGGTATGAAGTTTTCCTCAACAGAATTACTGTCCAGGAGCCAAATCAGCAAACAGAAGAAATAGTTATTTTTTTCTTGATGATTTTATATTTTAATATAATGTTATATATAATATATATAATATAAAAATAAAATTTGTTTTTTCCCCTAGATATTTCAAAGCAATGGAATAAATATTTTTCTCTACAGTTTTGTATGCCAACTAATCATCAATTGACAATCTGTTTACAATGTTTTCTGCCAATATGAATATTTAGTTCATATAATTTTTTCCATTTCATTCCTAGCATAAAAAATAGAGAAAAAATACAGCAATAAAAAAGCATTTTAAGGGAAAGAAGAGAGTATAAAAGAGAGGTTCATACTAATTATGAGCAACTTGCTAGCAATATAGCAAATAGTCTCTGATTTATGTGGCTGAAGGTAAGGTACACTTTTAATATTTCTCATAGCATTATGAGGATGATGGATGACCTGTTTTGCTGTTGCAATTTTAGTAATTGCACAGAGCTAGGGTAAAATCCATTCCTCTGACTCAGTCTGGAGACAAAGGCATGAATAACCGTGGCCATTTTGACATCACAGAAGTGCTGTTTTATCCTTTCTTCATAAACAGGAACCCGAACTCATTTTTTTTTCAGAGCCACACATTTTCTGTCTAAAGTAACACAAGATTCCACACAACATTCAAAATTAACATCTGAGTAGCACATAGTAGGCAGACCACAATCCATGAGGAAAGTAGCTAGTTTGCATGTTTTTACTTTATTTATCTGACAAGAACAGTGATATTTCATTATAAGCTTGGTGGTGGCCTTTCAAAGGAGGGGAAGCAGGATTTACTTAAGCCATACTGTTTTACGATAAACTGCTTGCTTATTTTTAAGGTTTGTTGATCTGAAGTTGAAAAATAGAACAAAAATATGCTGTCCATTCTTTATAATAAAATTACATTTATTAGAATACCAATTGGGGGCAAAATTCAATAATGGTATTAAAAAATAAGTCATATTAAAATCTGCAAGTTATTTTCTAGTATTTGACCAACACAAATGAAGCTCAGAGGAAAAAAAAATGTGTAACTAGAGAAAAACAAGGAAAATAAGCATGCCACATTGATTTGTGATAGTGACATTAAAAAAATAATAAGGAAGAAACTTAGTCAATATTTCAACTTTTGTTGCATATTATATTAAATGAGGATATATGAGGAGAGGCTGAGGGAGCTGGGCATGTTTAGCTTGGAGAAGAGGAGGCTGAGGGGAGACCTCATTGCCCTCTACAACTACCTGAAAGGAGGTTGGAGAGAGGTGGGTGTTGGCCTCTTCTCCCAGGTGAATAATGACGGGACCAGAGGAAATGGTCTGAAGTTGCGTCAGGGAAGGTTTAGGTTAGATATTAGGAAGAATTCCTTTACTGAAAGAGTGGTCAGGCACTGGAACAGCCTGCCCAGGGAGGTGGTTGAGTCACCATCCGAACAGGTATTGAAGAAACGCCTAGATGTGGCACTTCAGGGCATGCTCTAGTGGAAGAGATTGTAAGGTCTTTTCTGTGTGTGTGTGGTTGGACTCGATGATCTCAAAGGTCCTTTCCAACCATGAAGATTCTATGATTGAAATCTTTGATTTCATAAGAACAATAAAATAAATAATGTTATAAAGATGATGTAAGTACCAATATTAACGAAAAAAAAATCTTAAATTCCACCTCAAAAAATGATTTGGCAAAAGTGAATAAAACTCCAGCCAAACTAGGATGTTACTCCAGCTAAAGTAATGAAATATTTATCTCAGTTTGTTTCAAAGTTGCAACTGGTCAAACAGAGTAAAAAATGAGAGTATCAGACCACAGGTGACTTTTCGAAGATAGATCGGGAGAGCATTGAGAACCAGGACCAATTTAACATTATTGATTGCAGGATGGGACATGCTGCCAGCCAGCTCCATCAGTTGCCCTCTGTATTGTTAATGTGTGTGCAATGTATGCAGCTTTTAAATATCTATTGAATTTAGAGGATAGTGGGCAAATTGCTCATAGTCTATAATCTGTGTAGATATGTACACGTGATTTGCCTCTGAGGAGGGTGTTTGTAAAGTGTTATTTCTAATTACAGTTATTTTTAAAGTTTTCCACCTCCCCAGCATGTTCTTATGTAGCTTAGAAACAGCCAATACGTAAGACAATTTGTTAGAATCAGTTCATCTTTAACAGAGGCTTAAAAGAGTCATAGGTATCCTTGCCTGGTGTAAAGGTTCATTGACAAATGCCCAGCTTGTTAAAAACAAAGGGGAATCATTATGCATTAATTATGCCAAATCATTTCCTGAAAACTCTTGCGAATGTCAGGAGCCGTTAGTATACTGTTAATTCCCAGAGTTGTCTGTCATCACGCAGAACTCCTGGAGATGTGGATGACATAGTAGGGTAGTCCAAAGAGCAGGGGCTCAGTTCTCTGGCATACGGGATGTGACTAACATGGCACTGGAGTCACGCTGATGGCATTCACTGTGGTTCTCCAGCAGGGCCAAAGATCCAGGCCTATAGCTCTCTGACTGCCTCTGGAGTCAGTGAAACTCCTCCTGAAATGGGGGGTGATGGTGAACGGCAGAGGAAGAAGCAAAATCAACACAGAATTTAAGCTGTGTGAGTGTAGCTTGCACTGACAAAGGCTTTGGTGAATCTGATTTTTGGCAAGTGTGAATAGTGCAGCGCCTTGTAAGTACAATGGGCCCCATTATTAATTTTTTTGTTGCAGTACGGTTCTGGGCAGCAACATTAGCCCAAGAACAAGTACCCAGGTGTAGTGCTCTGATTGCTTTTAGTGTGTGAAAGGGGCAGCCAGCTCAGGAGCCTGAGTGATGACCTGCGCTCCAGAGACTCATCACTGAAATAGGCTCCTGTTGTCTCTTCTAAAGTCTGCTAAGGAGGTTGAAATTGTTTGTATGGGCCTGAGATTAAGCCCTAAACTTGAGGTAATGTGAAAGCACTGACTTAACAAGTTGTTGACATTTAAAATAGATCTTTTTTGCAATAAAAATATGTCATAACTCTCTTGGCATTGTTGCTGCAATGAGCTTGGATGACTACATGTTCCAGACACTTTCAAAATCAAGTAATTCAAAGAGAGTTCAAGCTGTGTACTCTGATTTCTACTTCTTTTCATCCTAAATTTCAGTTTCTTAAAAAAAAAAATGCTTCTGAACCATTACATTAGCCTAAATGATATGGATGCTTACCGGATAAATTGCAGATGAAGACAGAGTGAAAAGCAGTGAGTACTAGCAGGAGAAAGAATCAGCAAAGAAATACAATGATGGAACTTCCCAGTCAGATCGCATACAAAAGGAAGAATGAGTGTCATTTTCTTCTGTAGCCGGGAAACAAACATAAATGAGCTAAATTGATCCTGCAGGATTTTTTTAATAATTTTTTTTATTTTATTTTTAAAATCAGAACTGTGGGGAAGCCTCCATTCTTCCTGTGAGCACGCAGGGATTGTGTCTAGCTCTGGGGGGAAAAAAAAAAAAAAAAAGTAAAAATAGACAGATAGATAGATACATAGATAGATATGTACCATAGGCACATATACATATCTATTCATATATATATGTAAATTCAGATAGCTGAAGAGTTAACTGTAGAAAGGTTTCTTTTAGCTGTGATTTTTTTTTTAATATTTAAGCTCTAAAAGCCACTAGAAACTGAGCTTCCTTGTTGGCTATTTCATTGCAAAAAAAAAAAAAAACAAACTTTCTCTAAAGAATATATAATATATGCTACTGAGGAAAAATCCCTCCGAAGTATGATATTTTTTTTTGCAGTTCATTTGCAACCAGAGAGGATCAAGTCCCAGTAAAGTTAACTGCAGATCAATAAATTATAACAGAGCATGACTAATTTTTTTTTTCTGTAGATGGAAATCAGTTGTTGGATAATAATAATTATGAATAGATTTGTGTTTAACAGCTCTATTAGGGCACTATCAATCCTCTCAATTCCTCTCCTGTGTAGCGTGCAAGTACTGGAGGCAGATTACAGTTCAGAAAAAGAAACAGACAGCAGCGGATAGCTAAGCCATGGCAGCACGATATGTTAGCACAGGGACTAAAACTGAAGATGTCTCAGCTTTTGGTTCTTGGCCAATTCTGATTTTGTATTCACCAAGCGTGGCATATGCAAACAGCAGTTGTCAGCTAAAATACAACAGGATGTAAACATCTTCAATAGAGGCCTGAATGTGAGTCTAAACTCTATATACCATCTATGAGAGGGGACAATGACCTAAAAATGTCGTAAATGGCAGCCAACACAAGTGGTTGGTGTCTTTCTCCTAAGAGGCAGAAACAACGGTAAAAGGTCATAAGCCATTTTCAAACAGGCTTTTTTCTTTCTCCTTTAGGTGCTGTGTCCTTGTCTTTCAAACCCCTGCATTTCCAGTTTGTGGGAAGAGGAGGTAACGGTGATTGTCACTTTATCTAGCGGCTCAGGTGTTAAAAGGTGCACAAGGTTAAAGTACACTTTCATATAAGAATATAAAATTAAAACCACAATATTCGGTGGGGACAGCTCAGAAATTGCAGGTTTTCTGTTTGCTATTTCCAGCGATGCTCAAAGGCCATTGGTAATCAGCTGTGTCTCTTCAGTTTAAAGAGACAAGAGATTTTCAAAAGCACCTGCTTTTCACTGTAGATTATATAGGCATTTTAGGCGTTTGCTTTAAGGGGCTTTGTACATTAGGAGTCTAAAATTTTAGCATATCCTGGATTCACAGAAATTTTACCTTCTCCAGAATAGGCAACAGCTCTTCAGATTTTAAGAGAGTAACAGTTTTGACCCCAAGCTCCTAAAGTGTGAGTAAAAAAAAAGTAATAATAAAGGCAGTTTTGTACTGTCTTGTATAAATGGATGCAGCTGACATTTTCAACGCTTATTTCAAAGACCTGTCTGAAGCTCTGCACTCCACGCCAGTTGCAGACATAACTGAGAGGAACTGAACGGAGCTGGCAGTGATTTCAGTGATGACAATTGCCTTGCAATCAGAGCAGTTTTCCTTCGGTTACTTAAATGCCTGTTCCAATATTTAATTTCCGTGGGAATTACAGTAAATCTTAGGTTCATGATGTGATTCTAACCTAGAACCCTCCATTTTGATTATTTCTGTTCCATAGTAAGTAATAGCACTTTCTGCTCTTTGCCTTTGTGCTGTATCTTTCTCTCAGTCTGTTCATCAGAAATCTGTAGCCATTTTCTCAGAGGCTCACCTTGAATTGCAGATCACCAGGACTGACTCTATCAGTAGACTTTATGTGAGTTTATTTCTGCACAAAGCCCAGAGATAAACCATGGACAAAAGTTTACTCAACCCACTAATTTGTCAGCATTCAACATCCGTGAATATGAGAAAATAACATAGAACCAAACCTACAGATAAGAAAAATACTTGGTTTTCTCTTCCTAAAACTTTCCAAAGTAAATGGTTTCAAAAGAAAATACTTCAAAAATATCTTGGAATAAGATCTCAGAAGAAAGTTATTACTTTTACAGTCATGAGTTCTACACACTGTATCACTCTGAAATGACTCGCACAGCATCTGCTGTCCTGGCACAGGCTGGGAATCAGATGCTTTCAGTCAAGCACATGCTGATAGCAAAACCCACACCTGCAAGAAGACACTCATGATTATGTTAGGTTAACTGCAGGGACTCTGAAAGGGGTATTGAACTCTAGGCAGCTATTAACAAAGTCGTTCTAACTATCACCTAGAGCTTGAGTAATGACCTTTATTCCTAAAAATGCGGCTTGACAAATTCTCATTTATTTATTTTCAGGACTGCGATGGGAGCTCCTTGTGTTCAACTAAGAAAACAAAATAATAATAAAAAAACCATGTCGAATATAAAAGTACTTTTTTAATAATGAAAACAAGTCACCACTTTTGCCTGAAGACCTAATCTAACTGGATTCATACTGTAAGAGAATGATAGATATTGAAGAGCTCCTAAAGAGGTTCTTTGTTTTGTGGACTGCGAAACAAATTACAGGAAATTGAAACAAAAAGAATCTTCCTGATGGAAAACAAGCCAACAAACAAACATACAAAAAAATCACAGCAATATTCAAACAGATTCGACTTCATAAATATGAGTAATTTGAAGGAGTCTATGATTTTAATCAACATGTCCTGGACAGATTCAGGTTCCTGTCTTTGATATATGTTGGGTATTTCACTGTTTCATTGTGACAGATATTAATTTTTCTGCATGTATAGTTTGCACAGTCACTTTTATGGTATATACATTTTATTGCAAATGTAAATACAAATTTCAATTTTTGCAGAGAATCACCCAGGGTCATAGCTTCTATTCTTGTATAGTTTTAGTTGCTTGCTTATATTCTTGTCTCAATAACGATGCATTTTGTACGACTTAATTTTAGCAAGGCTTGACAGTATGAGTTGCCAAAATTTTTAGAATTTTCTCTTATTCTAGCAATAAATTTAGGTCCAAATTCTGAAACTTCAACTCATTTTACTCCTCTAACTAACTGACCCTTTTTGACTACTTTCACCTCCCTTGAAGCCCCAAAGATTCAGGGATAAATATAGATTGTTTCTGTATTTGGCAGAACTTTGTGAAAGGTAAGGCAGAGTCTGATTTCCACCTGTAATATAGCTTTACTGTGCATTTTTTGTCTCAAATTTAGGATAAGAATACTATTGTGTGCTAGGGCTTCAATAGAATCATAGAATCATAGGGTTGGAAGGGACCTCTGGAAATCATCTAGTCCAACCCCCCTGCCAGAACAGGGTCACCTACAGCAGGTCGCACAGGAACGCGTCCAGGCGAGTTTGGAATGTCTCCAGAGACGGAGACTCCACCACCTCTCTGGGCAGCCTGTGCCAGGGCTCTGCCACCCTCAAAGGAAAGAAGTTCCTCCTCATGTTTAGGTGGAACTTCCTACACTCAAGTTTGTGCCCATTGCCTCTTGTCCTGTCCCCGGGCACCACTGAAAAGAGCCTGGCCCCATCCTCCTGACACCCACCCTTTCAGTATTGATAAGTGTCGATAAGGTCCCCCCTCAGCCGTCTGTTTTCCAGGCTGAAGAGACCCAAATCCCTCAGCCTTTCTTCATAAGAGAGGTGTTCCAGTCCCCTCATCATCTTGGTAGCTCTCTGCTGCACCCTCTCCAGCAGTTCCCTGTCCAATACTGTAAAGAAATTTTTGTGATACTGACCAAGCAGCTCCCTCCTACATATTGGCATGACATTTCAAATTGTGTTAAGATGGAGTTCTTAGCCCATGTTGTGGTTTGACCGCAGACAGCAACTAGGAGCATGCAAGTGCCCATTCACTTCTCCCCGTCCTCCCCAGAAGGGTAGGGAGAAGAAGGGGAAAAGGAAGGGAAAGGGGAAAAAAAACCTTCATGGGTTGAGATAAAGGCAGTTTAGTAGAACAATAATGGAAAAAGAAAATAACAATAATAATAACAATAATGGTAAAAGAATATATAAAATAAAGTAAAACAACACAAGTCGCGCTCATCACCCAATGATCAGTTGCCCAGCGCGTCCCAAGCAGTGATTGCGGATTCCTGCCCCCTGGCCAACCCCCATCTATATACTGAGCATGATATCTTATGGTGTGGAATGTTCCATTGGGCAGCTTGTTCTGTCTATGCTCCCTCTCAGCTTCTGTGGGAAGGTGAAAAAGTCCTTGACTAATGTAAAACATCACCTGTCAACCACTAAACCAATATGGATTATCAGCATCCTTCTCCCACCAAACCCAAAAACACAACAGCTACCAGAAAGAAAATTATTTTCAGCTGAAACCAGAACAGCCCAGTACTTTGAATTAATTTTCATTCTTTTGTGTTACACCTCAAAATTGGGACTTTGCAGTTAAAAGTCCTAGCTTTTTCTACTTAGAATATCATTCTAGTATTAAAATATACTTTGGTTCCCATCAATGCCTCTGAAAGAACTTCTTATACTTATTTAATGACAGCCCAATATTGGGCACAGTTGCTCTGCAGTTCAGCGCAGCACCCCAGGGGCTCACGCCACTGACTCACACCAGAGTCAAGTCCCGAACACATCAACCGAGGTGTTGTTCACAATCCAAGCAACCGAGCAAGATGTAGCATACTGTGCTGCATACACATGGTTTGTATTCATTCTGTTGTCATCTCCTATTGAAAATTAACTAATAACAAGATTGCCATAAGTCCTCTGTTCAGTTTCCTTGCAATGGACAGCAAGGCATTTTAGCCAGGAACCCTTTGACCTAAGAAAAATAAGATCTTCTGGCAGGACTCTCTTCACAAAATTCCCCTTGCTTTAGCATTTGTTTCAAACTTTTCTCTGAAAAGTTTGATCTCTGATTTTCATGCTAATTGCAGCTTGCAGCTCATTATTTTCAGGGGTGTTTAAAATAGGCTGCTGTTACATAAAAGGGCCATTTTGAAGGAGGACATATCTTATACGCTCTCTGCCTCACTACTCCCAATTATTTTGTTGTTGTTCTAATTGGTTATTACTCAGAGGTAGAAAATTTGCTGCCGTTTGATCTTTTACTTGTTTGAGTTTATTCTAGTGTTTCAGGTGCTCTAAAAATGGTTGAAAGCATCTAGAGATCAGGAGAAGACATCCCGTTCTGTTTGTTGCTGCTTGCAGCTGTGCAAAGCGCAGGCAATCACCTCCCAGGTGCAGAGACCAGTCGTGCCTTCTCCACCGCAGCAACAGCTGTCATTTCTCTCCAATTCACTAAATCTGCTTGGGACTGGATTTTGACTTTCTCCAGCTGCCGAGATGAGAAGGAGAAAATTCTTTTTAGTTTACTCAGTCACCGCCTAAACTCCGTGTGCAGGATTATAGATGCTATACGCTCTTTAGTTCTCTACCTTCCATGAGTAGCAGAACAGTGAAAATGGATGGGCATACAGTGCCAATGAAGGGAATGAGCTGAGTATGGAGTAGCTCAGCTTCATTAGCCTTTTCAAACGACATAGAGTAACTTTGTTTCCAGGAAAGGACTGTAACCATGAGATAGGCTCCTTTACGACAATCTGCTTTCCCAGGTTTCAGAGGAAGGTTGAGTTTCTTATTGCTGCTCTTTTCCACCCCCTCGTCTGTCTTACTTTTGGTTTAAACTTCAGTGATGTGGGCACAATGAAGTGCCTTCCCATCCCAGCCACTCATTCCCAGTGACAACACTGTACTACTGTCCTGGCTTGAGAAACATTATAATCCTGAATTTCCTGGCAGAGATAACTGCTTAAAACAGGACATCAAATTTCAAAGCTGACTTAACTGAGAAATGGCTTACACTCATGGACAGTTTTTTATGTCATTTAAAGTAAGCACGGGCAGCAGCAGTACGAGAGTGGTGAGCAGTGCGAAAGAGAAATGGGAGGAACTGTAGAGCTCGGTAGAGAGGGCGCTGCAAGATAATGCCTGTTGACAAGGCATTACGGAACTCATTCTTGCAGCCCTCCCACAGACATAAGTGGACCTCGCTGACAGTAGCCAATAATGACTGCGCCTGTTAAGACAGAGTGGGAGTGGACCACCTGCGTGGCTTTTGTGGTGGCACGGCAGTGACAGCAAAGTTAAGACTTCAAACTCTTTCTTTAAAATTAGCTATATTATTCTCCATTAAGAAAGGAAATGGGGTCTTGTGGGGAAGGTAAGAAGATAAACAGGTTTTTTTTAAGAAGAAAATGTTCTGGGTAACTTGTAACAGAATCAGAGGAGCCCTGGATCAGGCAAAAGAATGGAGAAATCTGTGGTGGTTCCTGTTCTCTTCAAGATGGAGAAATATTGTGGAAGGAAGGAGGGAGCAGGAGTATCCAATGCCTTTTCTGAATAAAGCCACCCAACCAACCCTCCTTTCTGAGTGAGGTAACAAGGAACGAGGAAGTGGGTATACAGTCTTGGTCTTACTACCATAAAGGCACTTTGGGACTTTTGGCCACTTTATGAAAACAAATACAACAAATTTTGCAAACATAGTTGGCCACCAAATGTTTAACTTGGGTTCATGATGACAAGTGATGCAGAATGCAACAGTAAATCAGCCAAACTGGGACTCCTTACCACCCTTGCAGGTATATGTGAAACACACTCATTTTCTTTATTTAAATGCCTGACAGCTACTCAATGTCACTATATGTTTCCAAACACATTTTCCAAATGATTCCTCAGTAATATGTTGTAAAAATGTGTTGTAAATCAGAACAAAGAATAGCAAAAATAAGGGAACTCCTACTTTCAGGATTGCAAGTTGTCTGGAAAGGGCCATTTCAGACAGGCCTTTTGGCACAATGCTTCTTATTCCTGGATCTTTCAAAGGTCTTCTCATGTTTTTATCACAGACAGCACGCTCCTTCCCTTGGGAAGCGATATTATAAGGGTGCCAAAGATTTTCTTTTGCCTGACCCAAATAGCAGCACAAGACAATACCCTTAGAAATGGCTTGTTACTCTTTAAAAGCAGGAAACCTGCTGTTCCTAAAGACCTAATCTGTGCTGCTTATTATTACAAAAAATAAACATTACATATATACGTGTAAAATTAAAATGTAAATTTATTGAGAAAAAAAGGACACAATTCTTTAGCAATGAAATAGGAAACAAAAGCTTAAGAGATAACAGTTTATTTAAGAATCAATGCATACTCTTCTGAAATGGGGACTACAAACAAAAATATATAGTTATGGTTATGCTTTCATCTGTATTAGAAAAGTCACACTGTTCACTTTCTTGAGGAACAATAGTACAACTTTCGAAGAGGCAGTGTAACTTCTAACTATCACTTACATTCAGGAAATAACTACTGAGATTCACCTTCAGCCCAGGACTGTAAGGACCTTGCTGGATCCAGTCCCACGCTCACCACTGAAACCCTCCTTCACGTATGCCCGACACTAATCTCCCTCCACACTGGTAGTAACCCATGGTTAATTACTGATAGTCACTGCATGGTTGATTCCACTTGCTGCTCAGAATGTCAACTGCCAACATTTCTCCATGATCACCCTTTCTCCTGCCATGAAAGTACAAGACAGATGGGAAGGATACATGGTGGTCTGCAAGTATGAGTTTTTCCCAAGAAACATTAGCAGCCTTGTAACCAGGGACAGTGAGTCCTGTTGTGGTTTTGATGTCTTGTTGTATGTGCCTCATGATGCTCAATAGCCCAGGTTTACCTGCCAGTCATTAAACACCTTGAGGGTAAGGGGCCAGCCCTCTGTCTGGAGTCTCCTGGCTCTGTCTCCAGGGGGTGACCACAGGTGCGGCAGCGAGGGCTGTCAGGTGAGAGAGTCCAGGGCCAACAAAGGCGAGGGATGTTTGTTGCTGTGGGGAGCCCATGACAGCATGGTAACAGAGGAGGAAGATCACAGGGCAGAGCCTGAGCAGGAGACGTGGCACCATCCTCTGGCACACAATCCCCCATGCAGCTCCCTTTATTTTTCTAGCTAAACCCCCCTTTTGTGGGGGGGAGGGTGTACATAAGTAAATGGCATTATTAAAGTAATGAGCTGCTGCTCAGGGCTGCTTCCAAATATATTTATTTTTTTCTACCAGCCTGTTAGCCTCACCTCTGTGCCTGGGAAGATGATGGAATAGGTCCTCCTAGAAGCTATGCTAAGGCACAAGGAGACCAGGGAGGTGATTAGAGACAGCCAGCATGGCTTCACCAAGGGCAAGTCCTGCCTGATCAAACTTGTGGCCTCCTGTGATGGAGGGACTACATCAGTGGACAAGGGGAAAGCTACGGATATCGTCTATCTGGACTTCTGTAATGCCTTTGACACAGTCCCCCACAACATCATTCTCTCTAAATTGGAGAAGAATGGATTTGATGGATGGACTGTTTGGTAGATGATGAATTGGTTGGATGGCCGCATCCAGAGGGTAGTGGTCAATGGCTCCATGTCCAGATGGAGATCCATGACAAGTGGTGTCCCTCAGGGGTGTGTCTTGGCACCAGTACCGTTGAATATCTTCATTAATGGCATAGACAGTGTGATCGAGTACACCTTCAGTATATTTGCAAACAAAACCAAGCTTAGTGGTGTGGTTGACACGCCTGAAGGATGAGATGCCATCAAGAGGGACATGGACATGCTCAAGAAGTGGGCCCGTGTGAACATCCTGACATTCAACAAGGCCAAGTGCAGGGTCCTGCACCTGGGTCAGGACAACCCCTGGAATCAATACAGACTGGGGGATGAAGGGATGGATAGCAGCCCTGCTGAGAAGGATATGGGAGTACTGGTGGATGAAAAGCTGGGCATGAGCCGACAATGTGTGCTCGCAGCCCAGAAAGCCAACCGCATCCTGGGCTGCATCAAAAGAAGCTTGGCCAGCAGGTCAAGGGAGGTGATTCTGCCCCTGTGCTCTGCTCTGGTGAGACCCCACCTGGAGCCCTGCATCCAGCTCTGGAGCCCTCAGAACAGGAAAGACATGGACCTTTTGCAGTGGGTCCAGAGAAGGGCCATGAAGATGATCAGAGGGCTGGAACACCTCTGCTATGAGGACAGGCTGAAAGAGTTGGGGTTGTTCAGCCTGGAGAAGATCTCTGGGGAGACCTTCTATCAGCCTTTATGTACTTAAAGAGGGCCTACAGGAAAGATGGGGACAAACATTTTAGCAGGGCCTGTTGTGATAGGACAAGGCGTAATGGCATTAAACTGAAAGAGGGAAGATTTAGACTAGATAGAAGGAAGAAATTTTTTACACTGAGGGTGGTGAAAAGCTGGAAGAAGTAGCCCAGAGAGGTGGTGGATGCCCCATCACTGGAAACATTCAAGGTGATGTTGGACTGAACAACGTGATCCAGTTGAAGATGTCCCTGCTCATTGAAGGGAGGGTTGGACTAAATGACCTTTAAAGATCCCTTCCAACCCAAACTTTCCTATGATTCTATGATTCTGTGATCATGTCTGCTTCAGCCTTTTTCAATCAATCTCTCTCGTCTCCCATTTACAACATTTTAGGTCTCTTTGTAAGGTCCTGGTGAATAAAAATGCATACGTATTCCATCATTAAAAATAGTTCTCAAGGAAAAATATTGGATTAATTTAGCATGGTATATCTTTGGTAATGCAATAGTACATCTTATTCCATTTACCTCCATCCCTTGATTCTTTTTTCAAAATTTATCCCAAAGTTTAGTTTAGATAGGCAAGCTACCTGTGTGACATGTTCTCTCTTTCTTACATTAAGGTACTTGCTGTTCTTTAGTCAGTTTTTTTATTCAAACTGGATGGCTATGATCTTAGAGCTTTTGATATCTAATGAAGGCTTATTTGTATTATATCCTTCTATAAGAAAAATAAGAAAATAAAAACCCCCATTAATCATCCTCAGTTTACTGTGAGAAAAGTTTTTTAAATTTAATTGATGTTATTCGGTTCTCATAAAAACAAACATCTTCACTTTTATCGTGCAAACCTCAAAGTCTTTCGGAAAAAACCTATTTCAATTACTGAATTGCCGGGCTTATAGCCATATCGAGAGTCTTCAAATAGGTGTTCCTGGTTATGTGTCTTCATTTCCGCTGACCTGAGCAGTTTTCATCAAATTTCTTAAAATCCAATAGATTTAGACTTGGAGGAGGACCATTGATCTAACAACAGTCAACCCTCCAAAACTGATTAAGCACTGGTAGAATTGATCAAGCTTTCAGAAGACTTAGTGAGATTATTTCAAACAATGTGACGGGGCACATAGAACAGCTGTTTGTGACAAACCCAATACAAAAGAAAAATCATTACAAAGATTTGACTGACATCATGTTAAACTGCATCAATTCTATAGGCATTTTGTTATTACCTTAGGACACAGTGCCAGCGTGCAAAATTTAATGAAAATGCTGTGTCTTTACTCATGCCTCTATCTGCTAACAAGTTTATAGGTAGCCAAAAGGACTTTTGATATTTTTCATGTATCTGAAAAATTTTTCTATTTAGAACTGGGTATTTTATATGAAAATGTAATAATAACGATAAGACAAAAAAGTAGTATCAGCTGCCCTGAAATGGATAGTGACCTTATCTCAAGCAGCTTTTGAAACTGTATTCCTGAAACTATAGAAGAAAGCAAGAGTTTGCCTTTTGAATACCACCGCTTTTGACCACCTTCCCTGTGTCCTGCTTTTCTCCCTCTAAAGAGACATTAATTCACTTCTGACACTTTCCACAGCTATTCTGTATTAGTTTAATCATTATTTGAACATGGGTTATGGGAAAAGGTCTGAATTGGAGCCTCCTACCCATTGGGCGAATGCTCTAGGCACCCCAGCATAGGCTATATTGAAGTTTGTGTCCTTGGCTGCAGTTCCTTCAAAGTTGTTGAATATGTTTCTCACTGTGTGGTATTCTTCTCTCTGAGCGGTTAAGATTCCAAACTTTCAGCTTAAACGTTTTCAGTCCCTGTTCTAGACAGTGAGAGGTCTTTAGGTAAACCTGAATAACACCAAGAAAAAGGTGTTCAACCATCAGCTGCTCGGTAGGAGACCTTGGTTCATTTTCCCCAAGCAGACAAGGGATTTTAGCTTGGACTCCCAACACAATTGCTTTAGCCCCTAAGCTTTTTCAGATCCATCTTGTGAAGCTAGCCCCTTCATTCCCATCTTCTGTTTAGCTATGAGTCAACTGACACTTTCCATTCACAAAAAGTTATTTTGGAATTTAATTTCATGAACAACAAAAAACTCTATTCTAGATAAACAAAAGGACTTTTTTTTATTTGCATGTTTTGTTTCACTTCTTGGATGCTTGATCCCTCCTACCCAACCAACCCCCAAAACAACTAACATTTTTCCTACAGTCTTTGTAATAACCATTTTACTTTAGTCACTGTACACCCTCAGGTCTGTACACATCATATCCAGGCTAAAGTGTTCCAAGATGATGTAGCTGTGACCATAACATGTAAAATCTAGAAAACAATGACTGATGAAGAATGGATTAATTTGCTTACATTTAGGTAGCTCATGGTAGCATTAGAAGGTGAATTGACCTCTCACTCGCTGCAGCTTGGTGCATCCTGTGGCTCATACCAGCTCATCTCCCTATACTAAGAACTGCTATTGTTCTAGTAACATTAACATAAAGTCTTTCTACTGCTGATTCTGAGACCTGTCATTACAAAGAACATCATTTTAAGAATCCCTTGTAGCAGTCACATACATTGTACTGCAAATGAGAGGGTTTAGGAATATGTCTGTATTCTCAGAGTAATACTTGACCACAACAGAGAGAGAACCCAAATGTGTTGTAAAACATATTCTGTAGCTGTATATTTAAAAGACACTCTAAGACAGTGATTTGTGTTAGTAAGGAAACAGTTCTTGTGAGCACCTCCAACTGTGCAGCTGAACTAGCATGGTCCTGTCAGATAGTCCCTTAACCTGGACAATGCAAAGGGCTCTCCTCCATTTGTAGTTCTGTTGTTTGCCTTTTGCTTGCAACTCAGCAATGCTTTCCAAAAGCCTTGAGGGCAGTATTTTCAACTTGCTTCATGCTGTTTTTTTTCACATGTATTTCTCATTGCTTTGCACCTATAAGTCCAGGTATCTTTGCTACAACAGGCTTTTGTAAGAAGAAATTAACACCAGCGTGAGATTCACCCCTTCTCCGTGTCAACCTCATGTAGCTTTTAGTTTGTTAAAAAAAGCCTAGAACTTAGTGTATAACAAAATAGATAGTATCATTTAAATAATTATTAACTATTACCCAATAATATTCATGCACAAAAGCTTAGCAACCAGCCAGCATGCCATGCCTGTGCCTGATTAAGCATACTCCAATCAGCATTAATAACATCATAAATAGGAACAACTAACAGGGAATTTGAACAGATCAAGTGGAAAGTGTATATTGCTAAGGGAGAAGCATGGTAAAAACGATCAATGTAGTCATCTTCACCTTCTTCACCTGCTGCAATGGAAGCACCTCGCTCAGAGGAGAACGCTTGTCTGCAGACCCCACCTCTGCTCTTTCTGCCTGGCCTTTCCTTCCACCTCCCACCCCGCACCTCTTTGTTTATCCCCTAAGGTAGCTTTGAAGTCAATGTTGTCCTTTACCTACATACCCAAAAATAAACATCGTCCATATAAACCTTCCTCAAGATGCTTTGTGCAGCAGTCCTAGTTAAAATTCTCAATTTTCTCAAGAGGCCATCAGCTATGGGGAGTTGCTTGCTGTAGTAAGCTGATGTCTGTAACCGACATTTTGTGTTTGTCCCATCCCTGAGTATCTTGGGTCTCACCAGACACAGTCTAAGCTGGAGGTGAGGAAACAAATTCTTTCTCGAAAGGAGGGGAGTTGGGAGCAAAAAGAAGAAAGAAAATGGTTTTGTTCTTCAAGTAGCTCATTGACTTAATTTCTTGTGATACTCATTTAATGTCTTGGCATTGATCTCATTGTTTTACACCATATGACTGCCAGATACACTAGCGTGTCTCAGGTGACACTATACACCTGCATTTTAAGCACTTTAACTTGAGTAGCTCCGTACTTCAGTTGGGGACATGGATTGCTCCACAAGCCCCACCAGCTGTACTGACTGCAATGTGAATGCAAAACCTTAACACGTTAGTAGGCACCTTATAGAATCATAGAGTTGCCTCGGTTGGAATGGACCCTTCAGATCATCTAGTCCAACCGTCAACTAACACTGACAAAAACCATCATTAAACGATACCTCTAGGCACTTTGTCTACCCATCCTTTAAGTATCTCCAGGGATGGTGCCTCAATTACTTCCCTGGGCAGCCTGTTCCAATGCTTAATAACCCTTTCAGTGTAAAAATAATGGAATCACACCTGTAGTACAGTATTTGGTTACCTAAACATAGACATCTAGTGCCTCTGAGGCACAACAAGGTATCTGAAAAACCTGCCTGGAGGGAGAGTTACAACACAGTGTGGAAGGGGTGGCTGGAGGCCACGCAGGAGCCTTGCACAGTTCTCATGACATGCCTACAATTAAGCAACCAAATAGACTCTACATTGTGTATGCTTAAAACCAGGCTTCTGCTTCATCTTCTGTGATGCGCTGGGCACTTTCTACCTTGTCAGTTTTCCTGGCACTGGTTTTCATTAATCTATCCCTTCCCTACCCCCTCTATATTTCCATTATCTTTTTATTAGTATGTCCCATAAACAATCCTTCTCATCCCTCTACCTGTTCTCTGCAGGGTTCCCCAGTACTTAGCCAATGGGGATTTTTCCCTCCATGCCTTATCCTGTTACTATCTCATTTATAAATAAAAATAATTTGCTATTACTTACATGAACAACTCACAGTTGTCTCTCAGAACTATATAACTGTCTTTCTGCTCAAATTAAAATTGTAACGCCTTTGACGTTTTCTCATCATGTAGCAAGGAGCTCAGATTCAACAAAAATTTGTTTCTTATTCCTAGCTTTCTCCTACCTCGTTTTCTTAAAAGTACAGCAGTTACTGTACTGAGTGATTATGCAGCCCAGTAATTTGAGCATCCTATTCAGCCCTGAATTTAAATTTTTTTAGATGCAAACTATGCTTAAATTCTGCATATTTTCTATACAAAACATCTATTTGAAACAGTTTTTCGTCTCCATCTATGCATATATCTATGTGTATTCTCACATTTTATTAGAACAGCCTTTCCTCTGAACTTAGCAGATGCTATACTGTGGCTACAGGCATCCTCCTCATACCCAGCACATTTGAGCTTGTTATCCCTTTCTTTAAATGACTACTCTATATCTCTCTCACACGTCACATGAGATTTCAGAAACTGCCTTTTCAAGGCATCCCTGTCACACCCATCATCTCCTAATCACAATCGGAAAGTGGACTCTTGCCGCTGGTAGGTCTGTGGTGTCAGGCTCCCCTGCCCATGCTTTACATTTTCAGACAGGTGTCATGAGATTTTTTATTGCTTTCACAGCTGGGAGGATATCTCTGCAAGCATCAAGAGAGCTAGCTACCTTCAGAGATGTGGTTGAAAAACCATCCATTGCTGTGACGCCTACACAAATACACAACAGTGAGAGGCTGCTGTGGTGCCGCTGCCAGGGCTGGCTATGCCTACTGATGGTGTCCCACAGTTTTCTTTGTGCTCCTGATCTGTGTCTGTGCTTGCTTAGAAATGTAAGCTCTCTACAGCAGGCACCATCCCCTCGCCTTCTGCAACAAATCAAGTCCCGTTCCACAGTAACCCTGTGCTTAGGCAAATAATAGTACGTGAGTCCGTGTCTCTTAGAGACATTCCAAAGCTTCCTCTGTCCTCATGTTGAACTGTAGCGGATTGCAATGTGTTTCCCTACTGCCAGGTAGTGGTGGTTGTGCTGGCATATGACTAAAACGCTATTTAGAAGATCTCTGTTTCACCCAGGGATCTAGCAATGGAATGCTATCCAGGCAATTATTTTAATTAGAGATAATCACTTGGGAAATGGATGGATGAATTAATCAATTCCAGTTAATTGGGATAATGACATTATTTATGCTGGTCACCTTTTTTTACCACCATCTGTAGGAAGCATTCCAACGGCATGGCCAAATTCTTCTATGATACAGACCCACTGAGGCTACTGCAATTAAAGCAGGAATGAATCTGGTGCATTGTAAGTATAGCATAAATTGCCTCACTTACTTATTTTTGGAGAAACCATGTGTGCAGCTGACCTGGGAATACTACAAATTACTCTCTTTATTCCACTGTTGCTATCCTGTCATTAGTAGTGTTGCAACAGGAGGTGTTCTTGGCACTTGTTCTAACAGAAATATATAACTTTTGTTTTGTTTGCATACTTATGCAGCTCATTACTATGTGAAAAACAATCTGCAGCTTAGCATTTGTTAATGGGATATGGAACAAGGAAACAGCAGATGGAGTATTGGGATACTGAATGCATAATAAGTTTGATCCTGAAAGTCCTTGTGTGATTTTTCAGCTCAAGATGGCTGTTAAATTCGACTGCAAAGCTGAGCAGAAACCACGCCTGTGTTCAAGCAGTGAAGGCACAGTCCTCCACAGTAAACAGACTTAAGGGTCAAGCATTCCCTGCATCTGATCACCTCTTAAAGGGAAGCAAAAGACAAGATTTGGCTTTGTGATTAATACCTTGGTTTCTTCTACTGTTCAGAGAGGAGCTCTGAAAATAGGATGGCTCATTCTCCATCAAGTGATTGAAGATAACCTTCGCTGTGATATTGTCTTACCTATTTCTGTCTTCAGCTGAAGAGAAATAGAATTCTGAATGTCATCCTCTGCTCACCTGTGTGTCTAATGCTGACTGGTGCTCACGAGGTCCTCTAATCTGAGGACAAGCAAGCAGGGCGATAAGAATATAGATCTTGGGGCAAAATAATTTCTGTATAATCTCTTTGTCCATCCTCATCTCTGGGTCATACTGAGTGGCTCTTCAAGTCTGATGGAATAGACCCAAATCTTTTGTTAAATCGTTCTGTAACACTCATTGGATCAGGACACACTGAGCCTGGGTACATCAGTGACCGCAGCATGGATTAGACATATCCACCAGGCTGCAGTGAGCCAGCTCAGATTTTAAGAGCCTTTTCTGAAGCAGAACAACTCTCCACTAATATAACTTGTTTAATAAATCATAACCTTTCAAACTTCTGGAAAACAGCGAGGTGTGGCAAACGAGAGTTAAGAGTCTGAAGATCACTAGAGCTGAATCTGAAATAGCTACAATACAGTTTACTGCAAATACTACATGAGATGAGAACGTGACAGAAGAAATATTTCCACGTTTTCAACAGCAAGTGAAAGTACTGCTCCAGCAAACTGTGAATTTGGAGGGGGGTAGAGGTTAGGAAATGTTAGGACAGGCATCAAACCTGGAATTTCTCACAGGCTTTTGGTTCCTCCATTGCAGGAGCTCCCTGAATTCAAGCAGGGTGTCTTGTGTGACTACAAAAGGGAAATCATCATTTGTGAAAAGTCAGTGCCTTGGGGTTGCCTTATTTTTACACCAGGCTGAATACAGTTCTCCTGCCTCCCTCACAGACCTTGCAGCAAAGACAACACGTGACCCACGACATGAGTAGCTCTGATGGGAGATAATGTTTTCAGTCAAGTGGGACCCAACAGGCTCCTGTGCGTGTGACTTCTGTTTTCATACTCATATTGATCCTCCATCCAGCAGAGCACAGGGACAGGACACTGTAAGAGGCCACCTGAGTCACTGCGTGCAGGCCCGAACCTCAGTGCTAGCAAACAAATAACATTATCCCGCATAAGTGCAAACACCGTGGGACAGGGAATGCTACCTAAAAACACCTACCAAAGGACTATGTTGTGCCACAGGAAGAAAGCAGGAGGAAGTGAGATCATCATCCGCATAGCAGGTTCCTGGATCTTTGTCAATAAAATTCCCAGACGACAATGCTCCAGCCTACAAAAAAAAAAAAAAAGGAAATTCTTCTTCTGCGGAAATTATTCCTGATTAGGAGAGAAACATTCCTCTGGACCCATGTCTGATGACTGGTTTAACACATGTTGAGCTGGGTCAGCAGCTGAACACGTGTAAGCATTTAATGTTACTAAGAACTAAATAGAATTGAGTCTTACAAGTGCTTATAATTTTGAAGTTACTTAAAGTTATTAATTTATAAAGAATCAGTGTATCTCAACTTTTGCTTGATCAAACTCAACAAATCTAACACACTCAGTGTTTCATAATACATTTCCAAAATCATCTTAGCACTCCATTGGCATCTCTTTCCAGTTTTAGTTCATTTCAGTCTTGGTGACTAGAAAAGTCTGAACTATCTAAAATGAAGTTTTATCAGTATTTTCTATAGCAGTACTAATAATTTAATGGGTTTGCTAAAAAATACCTTAAAGAAGCCAAGATACAGTTTTAACACTGACTTTAATGAGGTCAGTATTTCGCTCCCACATTCATAAAGAACCCCTTCTTTTTTACCTACCTGTGGTATGTGAAGCACATCCCAGAGTTTAATGCCAAAGCCTTTCTCCTAGGAGCATCTTGTTCCAACAAATGTTGTGGAATGAGGCATGGTTCGGACACCACAACCAGACAGAAAACTGAATACCTGCTTCTTGAAATAAAATACATTTCCATTAGCTTTTCCTCCTCTCAGCTCATTAACCTTGATGAGGCAAACATGTATATTCTAATGAAAAAATAATTGCTGAATAATTCAATCCAAACAAAACATACACAAATTTTCAATCATAATTATACGTTTCAAACACCATTCTGTGATTGAGAAACCAATTCAGAGGTAAAAGTGCTTACATAAACCACTCACATTCTGATATCTTGGGTGAAGCATCGTTTTTATTTGAAAGCGAAGGAGTGGGTTAGTTAGAGTTACCTCATGTTAAAGAAGACGATATTTGTTTGATTTTAGATGTAGAAATAAATAAATCTGAAATGCAAATAAAGCCCAAACTAAGAAAACAGGATCTCAGCTATACAGGGCTTTCAAGTTTCCTCAAGCACCACTGGAATAGTGAAATTCGTGTGACATGCTTACACGTTTGTTTCTTTCTTTCCCCCTTGTGTAGTTGAAAGAGCTTTACATTTTCTTCAGGAAATAAGCATTTGATTTCAAGCAAAATGCGATTCCTAAAGAAGGGAGATGCCTTCGTTGTGTGCTCCGTCAGCCACAGAAGTAAACACGGAACCTGTGGAAGGGCTGTAACAAGCATCTCGGCCGCAGCTGCTGCGCTCAGCGATGCCCTGTCTCCATGGAAACATTTCAGCAGACGCGGTACCTACTGGCGACCAGAGAAGGATTTTCCTATTGCTCTGCAGAAGAGGCACAATGTAAGCTGCAGTGAATATAGCATTTTTCCTTGACCCTGGATCTGCAAGCGTTGGCAGGCCAGAGGCATCAGGTCTTTCTTTTCTTTTTTTCCCCCCTGAAAAACAAGCAGCGATTGGGGAAGAAAGGGGATTGGTAGTTTTTCAATAGAAATCTATCTATTTACAGCAGGATGCAAAATCTTGAAGTCAAATTCAGAGTCACAGCTCTTCTTTTAGAGAAACAGAGAGAAGCCCTCAAATCAACCACTCAGAGAGTTCAGAGAAGGGTGTTTTAAATTGCAACGGTGTGCTTGTTGGAATTATGATTCTAACAGAAAGAAATAAGAATAGTGAATATATCATTATATGAAAGAACAGTAACCTCCACTTCAATTTCAGCTACTTTGAGATGAATAATTGTATAGCGAAGGAAAAGTCTCTTTCCAACGTTAAAGTGACAGGACTGATTAGTGCTTTTGAATAGTGTTCAGTTTGAGAGCTGCTTAGAAGAGTAGGAAAAAACAATATATATCAGATCAGTAAAAATATAGGAAGAGGGAGGCCAGGTGAAATCATCTTGTCTTTTGTTCCAAGCTACAAAACAAAGAAATCAGACTTAAAACATACTTAGTTTAGCCTTTGGGATGACTCCTTCAGAGACTTGCAAGTTTGAATGAGATGAAACTGATTAATAAATGGGATTTTCTTCACGTTCTTCTCAAAGTCCTGTGCTGGTAACATGGGATGGAGCATTAATTCTCCTTTTTTCCTATATCTTCTAGTGACATAAGAAAAGCATTTGCAATCACAAGAATAATTCAAAATTTACACTGATAAGTAAGACAGGCACAAATATCTCTGCCTTCTTTTCAGTTTCTGAGTACCCTTTGAATAGGGAAATGAAGAAAAATAAAAATTTCCACAGTGCTTCCATCCTTCTGTACAGGAAGGATATCAACATCATGTGTATCCTAATACAGATGCCAGTAGTATGCCTACTGTGCTACCTTTATGTTTTCACTAAGACAAAATAAACCTTGCTAAGTGGCAAGGACAAATCATTAGTTTGATTACCACTAACAGTCTGCAACTTCTGCATATAAAAAACATCCCGCAATTAAATTTGTCAAGCATGACGGAACATGTTTTATTTATTTTTTAAAATAATTATCACACTGATATTGTCAGATTTGTTTATCATAACATTGGTATTTTAGCAATTTATGATGATTATAGTTTCTTCTAATTATAATAGAGGTTTTATTTAAAGTTCTCTGCTCAAATGCTTTAGAGCAAAAGCTGATGTAGGTTGTAGCTGCTGTTAGAGACTTGTCACCAACAAAAGTAAAACTATAGTGCTGATATTCTTTCTGGAGAACCTGTGTTTTCTTAGGAGACCAGAACAATTTCAGACTTCCAGAACTAAATGATTATAATGGATGTGTGATAATAAAAGCTGGGTGTGATAACAAAATGCCTGTGCTATCTCCTGGGTGGGCAGGAGCCAGCTCGGAGCCGCACTGGTGGTGGTGGTACAGCTTGAACCATTGAGTCCTGCTGAAGGCTCCTTAGCTGCAACTTAATGCCACAGATGCTGGGACTTTGCATCAAACCTGTGTTCTATGTCTGGGCATTTCAGACAGCATGGATTTGTGAGTGTCTGCTTGCAGAAGAGATGTTGATGGAGCTGGGCACAAGAGCACAGTCAGCTGCTTCACAGACCTAAGCAGGAAAAGAAAATCCTTTAAAATTCAAATTCAAAGCATGTTTTCTTAGTATGTCTCCCCTTACCTGAGATCCTGATGGAAATGAGATTTGGCTAAGGCCAGAACTGAGTGAGGATGCTCACATTCGGCTTTTAAGATGAATTAGTGTTAACATTTAGCTTTTTAATGTAAAAAGATGCAATTCTTTAACAAAAAGCTTCCAGCTGTGTTTAACTATATCTCTGTTAAGAAGACATTTCCTTCAAGAATTACTTTGCTGTGCTTCCCGACCTCATGATGGATTTGTTGCTGCCTTCATGGCCTGGAAAATACACTGCATTAACTGCCTTGATCAAACAGAATGGTCCCCGGTTTCTGTATACTATAGACCATGAAAGGCAAGAATGAATGTGAAAACCTGCTGCTTAAATCAATCTTGCAAAGAATGACTGTGGAGTACAATACTTTTCTCTAAAAGTAGGATAATAATTTTCATTAATATTGCATGAATTTTCATTTTTGTGCCAACACAAGATTTGCCAATTATTTGTTCTGCTGTTATTTTCCCCCAAAATTGGTTTTAACCCTGAAAAATGATATGCCTGTTTTTATCACTATATGAATAATTTTGGATCCCTATATTTTGCTGCAATTCAATGGAGAGAAAGTGAGGAAAAAAGGATTCCTCTGCTCCAACTTTTGGAACTCTCAAAGAAAACCAAAATGTTTGCCTTTATTGCTGAATAGGAAACCTATCTTCATGGCATTTAAAACACTATCAAAAGGAGAATATACTTGCAAAACGTGTATCCAAAAGAAAAAGGAAAAAAAAAAAAAAAAGAATTTCTTTATTATTCCATGGTTAATATTGAAACTTGAAAATTAATTTCCTATTCATATTCCAGATAGTTTATCACAGACACAGGAAGACTTTTCTTTTGAAAATGGTGCATACACCAAAAAGTGAGAGTTTCTATTTCAAAAAGCAGTAATGTTTTGAAAAAATCAAATGTCATTTTTCTTTTTTTTAAATGTCCTTTTGCATTTTTGTTTTGATATTTTCATTTCTTTTTTTTTTTTTTCAATAGAATGGAAAGAAAACTAGACAGACAAAGGGGGAAGAGTGAAAAATTGAAAGCAAAATGGCATTATAAATCAAAATGACAGAAAATTTAATTATGTTCATTTGAAATGTCTATATGTTACTGAATTTTATCTTGTCAATGAAATTATTTTAACAGCATTAAGTTTAATATTTTATTTCCAAACACTTTGATTTTGACAGAAATACCTTTTTATAGAAATCTTTTCAAATAAAATGTTTTTGTCAATTTCTGGTTCTTCTGGAGTTTACTGCGTTCTGATACAAGCAGAAAAAAAAATAAGCAGAATTAAAAGCCATTGAGCAGCCATATTTTTATAAAAAGATTACTCAGAAATGTTCAGAATATTTTTCTGAGTTTCTAAACTCAACTGTTATTTAACTATTAAAGCAGAAATGTCCTTTCTATAGACCATAGAAGGTGTTCATTATTTAGAATTTACATGAAGCTAGTTAACTCATTGCTCTTTGCTGACCATATTTTTTTTAAAAGTCATTATTTATTTAACCTTAAAAGTATGCAGTTTGCTTGACAGTCACAGAGTCATTTAGAGAACAGGAGAGAAGATTTTAAATGCTGTTCTTCTAAACAAAAACAATCACCAAAAGACACTAAGATACTTAAATATTTAACTGCTACTTCTTATTAAAAAAAACCAAAAAAACCAAAAAAACCCCATCCACCACTTTAAAATAACAATTAACCTTAATGCACATATAAAAAGCATCTGGTGTGTTACAGATCAAACACTAAGAAGCATAGCCTTGAACTTCCAGCAGGACACAATGATTTTTTAATTTTCCAACAGAAAGTAGAAAAAAAATGCCTTCAAGTTCAGACTGTTTCACAGAAGTAACATCTGTCCTTTTCCAAGTCTTCCTAAATCCTTACAGAGGTGAGAGTCATGGAATATCAATTTTCTAAGATTTCTTAAAAATAAACCATAAAAAATTGTTAAACGTAGGTTTCTCCCTGTGGTACAGAAAGGCTACTGCTTTTTTATTTCTCTCATTTCTCATCTTGCTTTGCCAGCAGCTAGAACTAGTATTTCTGTAGTTATGCAATGTAATTTCCAGTCTTCATCTATGTACTCATCTCTTCACCTCACCTGTGCCATTTTCTTCCTGACTGAATTCTTTGGAGCTTTCCTGAGTGTAGGATAAGATTCTTAAATTTGGGAACCTATTCCCAAGTTATTGAAAAAACAGAAACCAAAAAGTTCTTCTTACTCTATCAAATCGATTTCTACTTAACTTAGACAACTACTCACATGTCTGTAGTATTCATACTCTTTTTCAGCTCAAGACAGAAAAAGACAGAATCGATTGAATATTTTTCTTAAAATGGTTTCATACTGAAGTGATTCAGCTTCTGGGGAAATGTTGTGATATTTTCCCAAGAATTATGTGCCGTATTGATCAGAAAGCAAAAATTCCACTACACGTACAATGTAGTAAAGATTTATTGGATTCCAATATACATAATACTTACACATAATAAGTATAAATAGACACCATCTTATATTTATTTGACAGGAGCAGACATCAAAGATTTAAAAGTCCTCTGCACAGCAGAGAAAGATCTTTTCTGGCCCCTTGCTGTAGCTGAAGCTATGATTTTGTTGTCCTGTAAATCTGTTCAGCCACCTACCACAAATGCTGCTATTAATTTTGGATTTGCCTTAACTCTTAATAAATAACACTTTTTCATATGCAAGCATTGTGCGCACACAGGTTTAAGGGGTTAGTTATAATGTCATCATCAATTTGTGGGGCATTACATCAGAATTGTAAGAAAAATGATTTGGAGAAGGTGTTACTGGCTGATGAATATATATAAATATTACATATGATGCTATGAACAATGTTGAAGTACCTAAAGTAGGTTTAAAGCCTTTCTCTCAAAATGTATCAAACAGAAAATGATTAATTGATGCAATATGTTTCAAAGATGCTGTACCTGAGTTTGGAGACAAAGGCTAGTCTAGATTCAGATAATCTGGTAGAACTCTATTGACTTCCAGAAAAAGCTGGCCACATATCTCAGGTTCTGTAGGGTTTTATATGTTTATCTTCTACAGTGGAAAAATAACGTCTTTTCATTATTCATTCGTTGCCACTGAGCCATTAGAATATCATGGAAAACCCCAGTGTTCAAAAAACGTTTGCTAACAAAGGTGGAAGGTTTTATATGTTAGTAATTTAACTAAAAATATTTCACCACTTTTTTCTTTCTTTTTTTTTTTTTAAATCAACATACAAAATATAATTATATTCTCTGGTTTTCAAAGTTTTTGAATCTATATTTCTTCACTTCTGAATGACACTGGAATTTAATTTCCTCTTCCATTTCCTATTTTAGAATTTCATTTGAAATGAAGCTTGTTACATTTTATCTTTTCATCTACATCCTGAGCTGCAGTAATTTGAGGCAGAATTGAGCACTATCCTAAAATAAACAAGTGTTCTTTTTACGGTCTCTTTTGCCCTCTGTCTCTTTATTTCACTGAACCTGAAAACAATCATGTGTGAAAGAGATACAGTCTAATGAAGCTGTACTTTTTAGTACTCAGAATCGAAAAAAAAAAGGAAAAAATTACTAATTAAGACAGTCTTTAGTTCAGAACTGAGACTGAGACATACAATATAAATGAGCAAAGACTGTTCTGATATTTTTCGTACAGTCTTTGCTCTGTTGATTAATTTCAAGAATACATTGGTTAAATCCTAGAACTATTTCATGGAAATTTTTTTATGACATTATCCATACCTGTTATCTGAGCAATTATCGCTGGGTTTTCCTCTTCTGACCAATCGCTCTGATAAGAATTTGCAGTTGAGCTGATCCTGGATTGTCTAACTTAACCTTTATCAAATGGAGCCACCTTCAGGAAGACCTGCAGATCTGTGAATATTTGTCATTCTGTATGTCCAGAGAAGCACCCTGGCATCCTCAGTTCCAAGAAACATTCAGGGACTTAAGACAAAACAAAACAATGAGACACAGTTGCTTATCCGTAACCCTATTTCAGCATTTCATATATCATATCTCTTTTTTTATATGTATTATGGGAATTTTAAATTAAAATTCCACACACTTTGTTATGCCTTATTATCCAGGCTTTGCTTGTACAAGCATAAATATAAAATCCTTGAAGGAAATGGATTTACACAAAAGGAAATTGAAAAATGTAACTTTTTTAATGAGATGCCAGGATTGCTTTTAGAGTAAGCTTTTATGTTTCTATAGGCAGAAATAGTGAAATGGCTTCCCACCATTGCATAAATAATATACAGAAAATATTATGTTGATGTAGACACAGGTATTAATTATTTAATAGATTAATTTCTTCTTAAGTCCAGCTGTTCCTGTGTTTCACAGAACAATCTCAGTATTTAGGTAGATATTGTATAAAAGAATAATTTTCATTAGCTTTTTCTTACCAGTCAGCTGTGAATGGCTTTTTGAGCACTGAGTATCATCATTGGGTAGTGACTAAGGGCTATTTGTCCTGTAAAAACTTTCCTTTTTTGCAGCTGATTTCATTGGAACAAACTACCACTTCATGAAAACCTTTCATATTTGTCTTTCCAAGTAAACATAGTTAAAACTAGGAAAAAAATTGTTTCACCAAGAAGGACCTGAGAGGCTCTGATGGGATAATACATGGTAGCCTTCCTTATCTACAAGAATTTAATTCTTTTTCTGTAGTTAAAATTAAAGAAAAATAACTTTTTCTTTATTTTACACAAAAAAGGACAGTGACTGCTTTCCTGTAGCTCAAAATTTAAAAAAGAAAAACATGTGTCTTTCAACAGTATTAATCTTGTATTTGCTGCTGCAAGTCAGCACAAATTGACATAATGTAAAGAAGAGCTGAAAAAGACAGAAAGAACAAGAATGGGGGAAAAAACGTATCTAACCATAGGTATGGAAACCCAGTATCTCAGCCATTTTAAGTGTGGCGAACAATAGTATTAGTGGAAGAATTACAGAAATCCTGTAAAATAGAGGCTATCAATATCGGTCTGATTTCTTGTAACTGAAGGGAAATGGAGGAACCAACTCAATCATCACAAATTGATGGAATTAAAAATACAGGAATATAGGGGGAAAAAAGTCTTGGTGTTGAAGAATGTAGATCAGGGAATAAAGAAGAAGTTTTGAGTGGTTTCATGGAAATGACAGCCAAAAGGAATATCTGGTTGATATTCTCTTCTGTTCTTTGTATTTCTGTTGTTTTATAGGGACGTTACAATGGACAAGACCTCATTGTGTTAATCCATGTAGAAAGAGAACAAAAAGATGTTCCACATCTCTTGAGTGCTTACGCACAAAATGTAGCTGAAAAAGAAAGAGTAAGTACAAGCAGAAAGATGAATGAGTCCAGTGAAAAACTGAAACAAAGTTAATCAGAAATAAACAACAAAAAGGACAGTGACCTATGCAGGCTGCAGATCACCTGTTGCTGTATGACCTGGGCACACATTCTCTGCAGAGCTGTACTGCATGAGGTCTCATACCAGCACCTTTAGCGCTCATTTTCAAATGGAGGTGATCAAACTCGAAGGAAGGACCATTAATGTCAGCACTGTCTGGCTTCTATATCAATTAATAGTAATTAAAAAGGGAGAGAATTTCACAAAAATCTTTCTTTAATTGATCAAAGGACAATAGATAGGTCTAAAAGCAACAGTTCCTTGTAGAGGTAAGAGGATCCAAGGAAACAGAATAAAACTGAACTGATGGGAAGAGTGCTATCAGAATGAAAGAAGTATAACCAAAACTCTTCATGAGTGCTTTGCTATTAGACTGCAATGCTCATACTGTGCTGATTCAAGAGATAGACGTCATATCTGAAACAACTACAAATATAAATGGAGATTTAATACGTTAAGTACTTCATAAAGTTACTATCTGTCTGCACAAAAATTGATCAGAAATTTGGTGTCATCTCTTTGTCATGCAGTATGAAGAATATTCCAAAGGACTACAGAATAAGGACCAATAAAGTTCTCATCATTCTTTAAAAATGTTACTGTTCTTACACTTCTTTCCATGTCAAATATTTCCATTTCATTATCATTGTATGTTTTATACAGATAGATCTCTTGAAATGGTTATGAGCTGTATTAGAGGTTTTTATGACTCATTTCCATACCTTTTTCCATTACCTGAGAAAATAAGTAGTAGCAAGTGTTCCACAACAGTTCCATCAAATACTAGAAAACTTTCAGCAGAGGTCATGATGATAAAGTGAACGTGGATGTAATCCAATCCAGAAAGTAAGAAAAATAAAGTCATGACACTAAGTGTCCCAAATAGCAGTCTGAAATGGGCAGTGAATTCGTCTTGTGTATCTGCTGTGCCTTGTTAAGTATTTAATTTTGTATTGTGTTGCTCTTTAGCTTTCTTCCTGACACACTTCTGATCAGCTTCCTTCTGATACACTATCAAATTATTTTATTCTGTTGGCAGAACATGATTTTCTCCTGTTATTTGCACTTGAACTGAATGAATACCTTAATTAGCCTCTTTCTAAGTAAAGATGCTTTTCTATCCTGATCAAGATTTCATTTATGTTCTACCCAACAGAAGAAGGAAAATTCTGACCTTAAAAATTTGTGGCTTGATTATTGCTAACAAAAAACCAAACTTTGAAATAATAGATTTTTTCCAGTTGAGACTATTTTGTATGCTTTCTTCTTTACATCTTCCAACATGCCATTGAAGGATACTCTTATGTCTTATGATAGAATTAACCAGAAGTAATTTCATACAACACATTATTTCACAACACATATTGACACTATAGTTATTCTGATGTTTCTTTCTTGAATAAGTTTTATTTTTTTGCCCATGGATGGTGACTCACTGAAAATAAAGCACAGCTAAATGAAAACACAGCAGTATCTAATGTATGAATGAGCAATGAATTGAATGGAATTCATTCAAGAAAGACCTTCAGAAAAAACAGCACATATAATGCCATGACTGATGTCACACATTGTGTTCCCGGAGAACACACCACACACATCACTGGACTATGAACTGTTACATAAAAAGAATTAACTCCCACCAACTCTTTTCTCCAGTGGAAAGTAAATCTGTGCATGCATCACACTGACTAGAGATTTAAGTCTGATTTATTAGCAGAATTCTTTCCATCAGCCTCACCTAGTATGGGCCAGTGAATTCTTCTGCAATATAGTCTCTAGATTTCTTTTCCATCCTACCAGACTGACATCACAGGGTTGGGTCCATTCATTCCACATAAATAAATTAAAGAGCTATGAAGCTTCACAGGTTCTTTAAAATATTACAATTCTTCCCCGTCACCCTCACAGACAACTTTGCAGAGGGCTAAGTTCGAAAGGGTTACAGACTCACTCATTTAGTACACCTTGAACTGTGCCCCAGTGAAAGTAAGTATTTTTGCCAAAATTTCTGCTGTCATGAAGGGTGGAGGCATTCCATCTAAAGGTACTTTGTACTTCTCAACCTTCAGCTTTTTACAGGTGAGATTGAGATCTATTAAAAGGATGGATTCAGTGAATTTCCACCTACCTCTTTCCCTCCACATCCCTTCTCCAAGCTCCAGAACATTACCATTCAAGAGCAAGTGAACCTCAGTTGGCTTAAGGTAATTACCTTAAATCTGAGGCATAAAAATGTACATAAAGTCTGAAAGAGGACCTCGTGGCCTCCGGACTTCAGCTTAGATAACCACATTCTGGCCAGGATACAGTTCAGCACCAAAATGGTTTTGTGCATCTGGCCCATGTGTGCTTTTTGATAGAGCTGTCAGTGCTTCAGCTGGAAGGCAACTGGAATTGTAAGATGACGGACAATATGATAAAATGAATTCTGCAGTTTAGCAGCTTAGAAATTAATTAATTTCATGAAAAAAAAAAAACCCAAACAAACAAAAAAACCCCATGCAATTTTCTATGCATCGCTTCTAGTTAAACAGGAAATGTAGACATCATGGAAAACTGGCCATCTGAAAATTGTAGAAGTTGGCCCTGATGCTTTCAAAACAAAAATAACTGCTTACCTTGACTGCACAGCCTGTAGCTAACAAAGAGCAAGCAAGGTAAAGCACAATGGGGTCAAGACAACAAGTAAACTAGCATCCTCCTGTATGGATGGTAGAAATTGCTTGTCCAGTTGAGGATACACAGTACCTACCACCTACTTCCACTGCCTTTGCTGCTGCCGAAAGATTCAAGAAAGGGAAGGTTATACAGAGAAATGGTTTATCAGATGCCTAATTTGGGCAGACTTGATCCCTTCCTCAGTCACACCTGAAATTTTGAGCTACATCCTGAGGGTTAATTGAAGAGTAAAACTAAATTACTGATTTGTACCCTAGTTAAATTGTTTGGGGAGATGTCATGAGAATTCTGGAGATTTGGTCTTTTAGTTATAAAAGCTTAGAAATACTGTGGCATATAGTTCTCACAAAATCATTATTTCAAATAAGGTATCTGCTTTATTTTCCTCAAGATATTGGTCATATTCCCAAAGTTTTTTCATCTGAGTCCTTCATAAAATGTGGTGTTCTTTCCTGCACTCCTGTATTTGCTGTTCCCCAGCCTCAGGCACACCATGTCCTTCATCTCTCTCTCTGCATGTATATTTACTCTATAACAATCAATCAAAGAATCGAGTAATAACATCTTTCATAAAACCTCAGAATATCAGTACAAAAGGCCACCAAAAAAATCTCTTTAGACAAAATGAGTAGGTGTAATTTCTCTATCTGACAAGCTATTTAGCTACCCTGACCTTTATTAAAAATGAATGATCATAACAGCTAGAAGAATCAAAGAATAGAAACATAGAATCATTTAGGTTGGAAAAGACCCTTGGGATCATCGAGTCCAACCATCAACCCCACTCTACAAAGTTCTCCCTTACACCATATCCCCTAACACCACATCTAAACAACTCTTAAACACATTCAGGGATGGTGACTCCACCACCTCCCTGGGCAGCCTATTCCAGTGTCTGACCACTCTTTCGGTGAAGAACTTTTTCCTAATGTCCAGCCTAAACCTACCCTGCTGCAGCTTGAACCCATTCCCTCTTGTTCTATCGCTAATGACCTGTGAGAAGAGACCGGCACCAACCTCTCTACAATGGCCTTTCAAGTAGTTGTAGAGAGTGATGAGGTCTCCCCTCAGCCTCCTCTTCCTCAAACTAAACAGTCCCAGCTCCTTCAATCCCTCCTCGTAAGATTTATTCTCCAGGCCCTTCACCAGCTTCGTTGCCCTCCTCTGCACTCGCTCCAGCACCTCGATATCTCTCTTGTGTTGAGGTGCCCAGAACTGGACACAATACTCAAGGTGTGGCCTCACCAGTGCTGAGTACAGGGGGACAATCACCTCCCTCCTTCTGCTGGTCACACTATTTCTAATAGAAGCCAGGATGCCATTGGCTTTCTTGGCCACCTGGGCACACTGCTGGCTCATGTTCGGCCGCTTGTCAATTAGAACCCCCAGGTCCTATTCTGCCAGGCAGCTCTCCAGCCACACTCCCCCAAGCCTGTAGCGATGCATGGGGTTGTTGTGGCCCAAGTGCAGGACCCGGCATTTGGCCTTGTTGAAGCTCATACCGTTAGCATTGGCCCTTCGATCCAATCTATCCAAGTCTCTCTGTAGAGCCTCCCTATTCGCATGCAGATCAACACTCCCGCTTAACTTGGTGTCATCTGCGAACTTGCTGATGATACACTCTATGTCCTTATCAAAATCATCAATCAAGACGTTAAACAGAAATCGTCCCAACACTGAGCCCCGAGGGACACCACTTGTGGCCGGCCGCCACCTGGATTTAGCTCCATTGACCACCACTCTTTGGGACCGTCCACGTAACCCATCTGGTCCCATAGACTTGTGTGCATCCAGGCGGTGTAGCAGGTCACTGATCGCTTCCTCTTTAATTGTGATGACCTCGACCAGCTTCCCCTCCCCGTCTCCTAGCTCATGAGGCTGGGTGCACAGGGAACAGCTAGTTCCACTGCTAAAGACTGAGGCAAAAGAAGACTGAAAAAATGTAATTAAAAAAATCAAATAGAATATGTAAGAAAGCAACAAGTGAACATCATCTCTGCTGAAGTCATCAGCACTTCCAAACACTTTTTTTCCTTTGCAAACAATCTAAAATGAAGATGTACAGGAAAATGCTCTATTCAGCAGGTAACAAATGATTAAAACAGTCCTTAAAGGTCAGCATTTTACAGTTCTGTATGTTGTAGATTCTGGCAGGGAGAAGGTCTGTTTTAAATAGCATTGCTAACGCTTATCACCCATAGCCCTGAGCACAAAAGCAATAATATTTCTTACCATAAACCTCATATAGTCTTGGGGCAGGGGAGGATGCTGGTGGTGATCCTGAGTCAGACATTATATAAACCTGAATATTTTTTTATTGTTCATTCAAAAATACACAGGAAAGAAAATTAAGAACTAAACATGAAACATTTTTCTACTTGTTTTCTTCCATACAAAATCAAGTGGCTACCCATAGGCTTGCCATTATTGTTTTTTCTGGTTGGAATAAGGATAAGTTTCATTACATTAGCTTTATTTCCCTTGCTGCTTCAGTTTGAGCTATTTCGGGCTGGAAGAAGATGATAAAAGGAAGCTACGTAAACTTGCAAATCAAAGTGTGACAATGCTCTATGGCTAAAGATTGGAGGAAAATCTCCAAAGAGAAAACTCATTAACAATCCATAAGCTTTGACAAAGTTGGAGTTTTTCCTGAAAAATAGGAACCAGTTAAACCTTCAGTTTAACTACTGAGTTAAGTGCAGATGCGCTTAATGATGTCTAATGAATGAATGGTTCTTTTCACACGAGTAACTACATTAAAATATCATTGTTGTCTGTCTCTTCTAGCCAATATGCTAAAAATATACACTTAATGTTAGAAAATGAATGAAAGTTTTTATTTAAGTCAAAGGCATTCTTCCTTTCTGTGGAGCATTTCTCTGAGTAGTTATGAAGAATAGGTGAAAGATATGAGATATGAGAATGATATGTCAAACAACACACATAGAAAAATAGGTATCTCATTACAAGGTGATAAATAACGGTGAAACAAGTAAACTGCATTCTTCAAAAAGAATTCACTGAAGTTATCTAGTCAGAACATAGATGGAGTCCATCAAAAATAGATTTTCTCATTTGTAATTCCACCTTTTCCTTTCTTTAGAGAAGGAAAGAAGGTGCAGTAAAACTCATTCTTTTCTAACTACCAAAGACCATGGTTGCATTAATTTTAAAAAGAACAACTAGAGATAATAAAAGGATATTTTGCTAGTATTTTCATTAGTGGCTAATTTTATCCCCATAAAGAAAAAGTTTTCAAGTTCACAAGAAACCATTTTTATTTAATAGAGGAACAAAAATTAATTTCAAATTTAGCAAAGTTCTATGTGATTAACTAGTGAAACAGTTTTTCTGGTTAGTGTACCTGAAAGCAGATCAAACCCTGCACAACCAAATCGAATCATATACCATCAAGTGCATTGTGTCCAAAAGGAAGGATAACACAAACTCAAGAGAGGTGATTTGCAGATATTTGTCCATGAAAAAGTGAAAGGGTCCACATTGACACAGCAATATCTCCCAGGCAACCACTCCTTAGACAGAAATGACAACAAATACAAGATGACAATGCTGCCTATGGCATATTGATAATATTCTATTTCTTTATTCATTTGCTTGGCTGAAATATGTATTCCTGCTTGAAATATGGACATAATTTGTAATTGCTCAGTACTTAAGTATCTGGGTATTAGAGTACAAATAGACCTCAACCAACTGTATACAATTTACATCTTTACATTATAATTACCCTAGAAAACTACTATCCAGTACAAAATGTAAACGGGAGAAAAGACTAAATACGGAATAATGAATGTAATGTGTATATATGTATTTACATGTATGAGTCTATAAGATATAGATATATCTGGGATACAGGTTTATACATATATATTTTCATTTATGTACATGCTTATTTATGATAATCATATGTGTGCATAAAAACACACATGGACACACGCACACATATATGTATACACACCTATATACACTTACCACAGTCACAAAATACTTGAGGTTGGAACAGATGTCATCATTTTCAACCCTCCTTCTCTCATCCCAGAGCCAGTTATCAGGTTTTTAAATACCTCCAAGGATGGAGACTCCACCACCTCCCTGGGCAACCTGTGTGAGTGCTCGGTCATCCTCACAGCAACAGAGTGTTTCTTGATGTTCAGAGGGAACCTCCTGTGTTTCAGTTTGTGCCCGTTGCCTCTGGTCCTGTCACTGGACACCACTGAAAATAGCCTGGCTCTGTCCTCCTTGCACCCTCCCTCAGGTATTTATACACATTGATGAGATCCTCCCAAGCTTTCCTTTCTCTAGGCTGAACAGTCCCAGCTCTCTCAGTCTTTCTTCATAAGGGGGATGCTCCATCTCTTAATCGTCTTTGTGATTCTTCATTGGACTCCCTCCAGTACGTCCATGTATCTTCTCGTACTGTGGAACCCAGAAGTGGTTGTAATACTCCAGATGTGGCTTCACCAGTGCTGAGTCAAGGGGAAGGAGCACCTCCTTTGACCTGCTGGCAATACTTGGCATAATGCAGCCCAGGATAACATTCACCTTCTTTAACACAAGGGCACACTCCTGGGTCATGTAAATATATACATACTTATATTCATACGTCCTGATTTATCCGGTTCTTCATACAAAGCGGAAAAAAAAGAAGAGGAAAAAAAAAAAAGATTTTAAATTTTACATGGAATAAAGTGCAGTATTTTTCTCTTCTTGAAATATAGTATTGTTTGGTATGCACTTACTGTTTCTCAAAGTGCCAGTTTTTATATAGAGATATAAAAACCTGGTTTTATTTCACCAAATTTTTACTTACTGACAGTATGAAGTTTAATAGCAGCTTTAATATTCAGTTTCAATAAAATAGGATAAAATATCCTTTGGGGAATGGAAATCTAAAGGGAATAGTATGTAACTATCAAATTTTCAAGCTTGCTGGAACTTGGAACTCAGCCCAGATTTATAGTGATTAATTCTCTGAATCTAAAAGTGCCTAAGTTTCACTTCAACTCAAGTTAAGGATTTAGATTCTCAATGGCACTTAGAGGCTTGCACCCAGTTTAAACTAAACCTAAATGGGAGGTAGGAGCCTAAATGACTTTGCGAACCTGTGTGTAGGTATGTAACATGGAGACTCAGAAGGCGAAATACTTGTCTACCTAAAAGTCCCAGCACCAAAGATATGCTATTTACCCTAGAAGACTTAGGAGACCGAATTTCTACTACGTCTTACATTCTGGGAAATGCCAGCACCTCAGTTTACTCAAGGTTTAAAAACCTGTGTGTTTGTATCAAAATTCCCCATTTAGACTACTCCTGTGCATCCTGTCAATGCAGAGCCCCTCAGTTTGGTGAGTGAAATGTGAACCAAGCAGCAAAAGATTTAAATTTTAGGCTCTCATCAGCAGGAGGGGCTTTGAACCCTGATCTTCTGCTCCCTTGGAAAGTTCACCAGGACTAGGACTAAAGAGAGGTTAATAAGGAAAAAAAAGCCTGATTCAAAGATGGCACTAAAAGAGATGGTGTCGAGATGATTCTTATTTTTTTTAGATCAAGATTGAGTAGAGGAGCTTGCACAGCAGGAATTTAAACTTCTGGATTTTAAACTTTTATTGTACGTTTAGGCTCTTCACACCCACTGCTGCTAGGAGTCAGGATACTGTCCAAACTCACCCATTAGTCTTGTATAGGACCTCTGCAACCCCGTTGGGACACCCATGCAGAAAAGAATGAAAGACACCTGGGGAGAGGGAGAGACTAGGCAAGGCGTAGCCTAGATCACAGAATCACAGAATCACAGAATTGTTTGGGTTGGAAGGGACCTTAAAGATCATCTTGTTCCAACCCTCCTACTAGACCAGGCTGCTCAAAGCCTCGTCCAGCCTGGCTGTGAACACTTGCCCCAGGGATGGGCCATCCACAACGTCCCTGGGAAACCAAGATCTACAAGCCATGGTGGCAGTACGTCTCGTCTTGCAACCCTGGGTTACAATCTCTTGTTAAGGAAGAGAACCTAAGACTTTCTCATTAGCCAAAAGCCCCTCAGTAACTGCATCTGGACTTAGCTTTCGCCTTTTCCTCACGGAGAATAATCTCACAGTTTGTGCTAAGTGGTAGCCTCTAAAGATCTGACAGAAAGTGTTCTAATCCTAGCTTTTCTGAAACCCTGACAGTTGATGCCATGATGAACTCCACCTCTGTATGGTGAAGCTGTAGATTCACCAAATCTCAGACTGAGATGAGTCTAGATGTCACTTCTTCCTCTTTTTGCAAGGGTAATCTAACCAGAGGATTTTTACATAAAAGATAGGGTCTGCTGCTGAAATTACATACACAACTAAGTTCTAAGGTGATTTCAAACTGACTTATTTCACAGATGTGCTTCACTGCATCTCAAGTAAACACCTAAATCTAAGCAGGTGGTGGATTTCCAGATACAATCCTCCCATCTATTCTTATTGCACCTGCTTAGTATATAGATCTCATTTTTCCTCTTCAGTAAATGTTTAACTTTCCCCACTGACTAGGGAAGACTTGAAAATCTGACACAAAAAAAAGGGATATCAGTCCAAAAGTCGGATGTCTCATTTTCAGCTGTGGTAATACTTAATGGGTGAAAATCTGAACTGAAAAAGTTTTACTACACGTGAAAAATTTCTCATACGTGACTTGAGATGACAATCTTAGCTCAGTTCCTGGAAATTATACCTTCTCAAAAGTAACGTAACTGTTGTTTCCCCTTTCCTCATAACACCATAAGAAAGGCCTATTTATTTTACAAGTCTCACAGAACGATCAAGGGTGGATTGGATTTATGAGCTGTTTTTCAACTGAGGAAATGACACCTATGGAAAGCAAATAAAAAATCCTCAGAAACTAATGTTTTCAGATTGGAACCTTTCACAAACAGTAAACTTCCTTATTAACTCCCTTTGTATTTCAGGCTTGTGTTTAATTCAGCTGAGAGCAAAGTGAATGCTTTTGTGTTTTGTTTTTTTTTCATTTGACCTTTACGGTTTTAACAAATGAAGATGTGTCATCTATTCTTCTAGCCAGATACAGTGCCCACTGTGTAGGGGTGTGAAAGTTAATTAGTTTCCATGGTTTGAAGTCAGGTGAGCTTAAACATACACTTTGTTTCTATTTGTCACACTACAAATTATTCACAAAGTGACCAGCCATCTCTCATACCAGCCATTGCTTTCAAGTGACCCTACAGATTTTGCCTCGTGCCTTCGTATGTGATAAAGGAAGGACATAGAATCTGGGTGGTTGCAGTAGATCCTTAAACAATGCCTATGATTGTCCAAATAAAATGAACTGAACTAAATGGATGAAACAAATTTGCAAATTTTTGTCCTAGTTCTGTCTGAAAATTCTGTAATTTCCCACAGGAAGAATATGCTGATTTTTATCTATTCCAAGGTACAGCTCCAATGAGAACTCATGGCAGCAACCCAAGATGAAGTAAACTGGGTAACCAGAGAAAGTATCAGTGTAAAATCCCACTAGGCTGCACACAGCACATTACAACACACAAGCGTGGAAGACAAATGAATTCCAGCATCACAGACTGTTGCTCACACTTGGCCAAAGCCCTGTATGCCCTGCTGACCTTGTGTACAATATGTACTTCACAGGACAGACAACATACCAGATCTCTGGCTGTCATCATTAATATCTTCGTGCAACTATGGGCAGGGGAAAAAAAAGTCTTTTTACCTTTTCAGGATACAAAGCAGGGGGGGACATCAAAAGCTCAGTGGGACATCCCAACCTAGGTTAGCACTCCTCAATAAGTATGGGAATGGTTCAAAGCTGCACCAGGGGTGTTTAGACTGGACATCAGGAAGCATTTCTTTACCAAGAGGGTGGTCAAACACTGGAACAGGCTACCTAAGGAGGTGGTTGATGCCCCAAACCTGGCAGTGTTTAAGAAGCATTTGGACAATGGCCTTAATAACATGCTTTAACTTGGTCAGCCCTGAAGTGGTCTGGCAGTTGGGCTAGGTGATCATTGTGCATCTCTTCCAACTGAAACGTTCTATTCTATTCTATTCTATTCTATTCTATTCTATTCTATTCTATTCTATTCTATTCTATTCTATTCTATTCTACAGTATCTGAGTGTAACAATTCTTGCAGATAGAAACTGGAAATGAATGAAGAGACCTCAGAAATAATCTCTTTACACATTTATTAAATAAGGTGCACCTGTTTCAATATCTGAAATACCCTTACTGAGTCATAGGAGTAAATCTACTCACAGGTAATTGAGTAGCCACCAGAACAAAAGTAGCAGTAGTGAAATAGCAGCAGACTGACAGAGATGCAGAGTAACTCATTTCCCAGGATCTCTTCTGCTGCTTCTGGCATCCTGGAAAGCAGGGTTTCAGGTACTGCAAAGGGACAGTATAGACCTGTGGCTACCTCTGAGATTTGATCAGTCTGTAAACAGAATTCAGTTTCACAGAATCACAGAATGACAGGGTTTGGAAGGGACCTCTGGAGAACATCTAGTCCAACCCCCCTGCCAGAGCAGGGTCACCTACAGCAGGTCGCACAGGAACATGTCCAGGTGGGTTTTGAATGTCTCCAGAGTTGGAGACTCCACCACCTCTCTGGGCAGCCTGTTCCAGGGCTCTGCCACCCTCAAAGTAAAGAAGTTCCTCCTCATGTTTAGGTGGAACTTCCTACACTCAAGTTTGTGCCTGTTACCTCTTGTCCTGTCCCTGGGCACCACTGAAAAGAGCCTGGCCCCATCCTCCTGACACCCACCCTTTAAGTATTGATAAGTGTTGATAAGGTCCCCCCACAGCCGTCTGTTTTCCGGACTGAAGAGACCCAAATCCCTCAGCCTTTCTTCATAAGAGAGGTGTTCCAGTCCCCTCATCATCTTGGTAGCCCTTTGCTGCACCTTCTCCAGCAGTTCCCTGTCCTTCTTGAACTGGGGAGCCTAGAACTGGACACAGTACTCCAGGTGCGGCCTCACCAAGGCAGAGTAGAGGGGGAGGATGACCTCCCTTGACCTGCTGGCCACGCTCTTCTTGATGCACCCCAGGATGCCATTGGCCTTCTTGGCCACGAGGGCACATTGCTGACTTCCCTTCCTCTTTTCTGTACCGACATGAAGCCCTTTTCATTCCTTTTGCTTTACTCCTTTGCTCCACACAGACAGTCTAGGCTCTTGTTCTTCATCCTTAGAACGGAAAAAATCAGCTTGGTCTGCAGTGCTGAGCTGTTGGTGAGCACTTCAGGTCCCCTCTCCCCCACCCCATTCAACTGAGTCTAATTGTTCTTTTACTCACTGCACAACACTTTTCTCTTTTTTCTTTTCTTTTTTTTTTTTTCCTGGTCATAAAGCATAGCAGCTTTGACAACTACATAATATCCCTAAGTGTTTAAAAGTGCTCATTACAGAGTTCCTTCGGGAATAGCCAAGTTTTATTCTTACTAGTCACTTACTGCCTTTAAACTTTCAGTATCTTTTGATGAAAAGGGAGGCTTTGAGGTAATGGGGGGAAAAAAAATCCATCTTTCTTTGCAGCTTTCTCCAATTCAACAAGACACCACTACAACTTTGCACTTCAAATGTTTGAAATTAGTTCTTTCTGCCATCAGAAATAAAACCCAAGGGTTCATATTACTAAACGTTACTAAAATGATCAGGAGTTCCACAACAGGACCTTTATTAAACCAAGGTCAAGAGACTTAGAAGAACCAGCTTCTCATAGGTCCTATGCTACTCCCCCCAGTCATTTTAGTGGCCCTTTGCTGGACTCTGCAGTTTCTCAGTGTCTCTTGTACTCAGAGAGGAGAGGACGAAGCTGCACACTTTTCCTGGTGCAACCATATGAGTGTAAAATAAAGAGGAAATATCACATCCTTCGACTGTCTGTCTGCCTATGTACTTCCTAGTTCAGCTCGCTACATGTTTAGCATTTACTGCTGTCAGGACATACTGCTGACTCACATCCACCAGGTGGCCAGGTCCTTTTCTGCAGATTTGCCCCTGAGCCCGTCAGCTCCAGGCCTGTATTAGAGCCTGTATTAGGGTGGTCCCAGACCAGGTGCAGAATTTTATCTTTGATGTTGTTGAACTTTATGCTTTATGTGGTTCTTGCTGGCCATTCCTTCAACCTGCTGAGCTTCCTCTGGAAGGCATCCATGTCCTACAGTGTATCCTCTGCTCCCCCAGGAAGCAATGCTGGAAATGGATTCTTGCTTGTTACCTGTATAGGCAGATCTTGTCTTATGGGATGATTAATAGGCAGCTTCATTAAATAAGTCTTTTCTTGTTTGTGATTTGTTCATACACTGTTTTTGTAAAATTCATAAGTAGGGACTGTTAAGAGCAGCCGAATCAACAGACTTTAATACTCAGGAGTATTCGTCTCCAGTTGGCATTCTGGATGTAAGGCAGATGCTTCTCCTCACTCCCAGGCGTAACCAACAGTGATATCAAACACATATTTAAGGATATAAATAGGACTTAGAAAGTTTTACCCAAGACTGACCCGTCTATGCCTTTCAGTGGATATCAGAGTAGAGATTTGCAGAACTAGCTGATGCATTTGCAGAACAAGCACAGCACTACGCATGGAGTGCTAAGAACGTTAGCTTCCCTCAGCAAGTTTGCAGATGACACCAAGCTGAGTGGTGTGGTTGACAAGCCTGAGGGGTGGGATGCCATACAGAGGGACCTTTCATAAACCCATGCTGACCAGCAGAAGGAGGGAGGTGACTGTCCCCCTGTACTCAGCACTGGTGAGGCCACACCTTGAGAATTGTGTCCGGTTCTGGGCACCTCAATACGAGAGAGATATCAGGTGCTGGAGCGAGTGCAGAGGAGGGCAACGAAGCTGGTGAAGGGCCTGCAGAATACATCTCATGAGGAGTGACTGAAGGAGCTGGGACTGTTTAGTTTGAGGAAGAGGAGGCTGAGGGGAGACCTCATCCCTCTCTACAACTACTTGAAAGGACACTGTAGAGAGGTTGGTGCTGGTCTCTTCTCACAGGTGATTAGTGATAGAACAAGAGGGGATGGCTTCAGGTTGCAGCAAGGTAGGTTTAGGCTGGACATTAGGAAAAAATTCTTCACAGAAAGAGTGGTCAGACAATGGAATAGGCTGCCCAGGGAGGTGGTGGAGTCACCATCCCTGAAGAGTCATTTAGATGTGGTGTTAAAGGATATGGTGTAAGGGAGAACTTTGTAGAGTGGGGTTGATGGTTGGACTCGATGATCCCAAGGGTCTTTTCCAACCTAAATGATCCTATGATTCTATGACCAAGACAAGCTCGAGAAGTGGGCCTGTGTGAACCTCATGAGACCAACTGCAAGGTCCTGCACCTGGATCAGGGCAACCACCGGTATCAGTATCGGCTGGGGGACAAAGGGATTGAGAGCAGCCCTGAAGAGAAGGAGTTGGAGGTACTGGTGGATGAAAAGCTTGACATGAGCTGAAAATATGTGCTTGCAGCCCAGAAAGCCAACTGCATCCTGGGCTGCATCAAAAGAAGCATGGCCAGCAGGTTGAGACAGGTGATTGTGGTCCTCAACTCTGCTCTGATGAGACCCCACCTGGAGTCCTGCATCCAGCTCTGGGGTCCTCAGCACAGGAAAGACCTGTTGGAGAGGGTCTAGAGGAGAGCCACGAAGATGATCCGAGGGCTGGAGCACCGCTGCTATGAGGACAGGCTGAGAGAGTTGGGGTTGTTCAGGCTGGAGAAGAGAAGTCTTCAGGGAGAACTTGTTGTGGCCTTTGAGTACTTAAAGGGGGCCTACTAAAGATGGGGACAAACTTTTTAGCAGGGCCTGTTGCAATAGAACAAGGTGCAATGGTTTTAAACTGAAAGAGAGAAGATTTATACTAGAGAGAAGGAAGATTTTTTTTTATGCTGAGGGTGAAGAAACATTGGAACAGGTTTCTCAGAGAGGTGGTAGATGCCCCATTCCTGGAAACCATCCAGGTCAGGTTGGACGGGGTTCTGAGCAACTTGATCTAGTTGAAGATGTCTCTGTTCGTTGCAGGAGGGTTGGACTAGATGACCTTTAAAGGTCCCTTCCAACCCAAATTATTCTGCAATTCTATGATTCCCAGCAAAGGCTAGTCAGTATAGAGGCATTGCTGAAACAACCGTTGCTATTTCTACAGTGACGGATATACACAACAAGTTAAAGGACTCTTATGCACTACCTATTGTATTGTGCCTATTGCCTTACATTATCTGCTTACATCTACTAAAACTGTAAATCATTCATTTTAGCAGCATGCTTTTGTGCCAATTATTTAACTACTAACCCTTATAAATCTACTGTTTGAAATCCTTTAGAATTTACTGTTCTTTAAAATGTCCCACTGAAAATAAATGGTCATCTTCATGCTTGAAGTAAAGTCAGTGAAAGCAGTGACACCAGGGCTTAACTTTTACTGGGGTTTCAGTTTCTCTCTGAAGTAAAAGAAATAATAGTCTTTCATCTACAGGTATAGTTGAAATAACATATCATTCTAACTTAGATGTTATTGAATGTCTTTAAGAAGCTGACTCTTTAGAACAGAGCTATATTATTTAGATCATCCAGGATATATGCGATCTGTGAAGATTAAATGGAATTTTAAAACTTGAAATCTAGGAGTCTCACTAAACATTTGGCCTCTAGTTTTATAATCTGTTCAATAATTCTCTTTTTTGTAATTTTAATTTCCTGAATAGTAATTTTATTTTGTGATACAGAAAAGTCCATCATTTAGTAGAACAACAATAATTGTTCTTATTATCCGAATATATTAAAAGTCAGCTTAGATTCATATAAACATGAAAATCGTCTCTATTTTCATTGGAGTACCATGTCCCAAAATAACAGCTCAGGTAATATTGCAAATGCTCAATAGAAATATCTGTGTGGCTAATATGGAAGGTCTTGGTCATTGCACTGAAGTGAGTAGACAGCTGTTGTCACAGCTGGTTGGCTGTTGCATTTCTTGGAATAGTAGCAGGAAGAATTATGTGCCTTTAACACAAGAGAAGCCTTTTTTTATTAATTAGGTAATGAACAAAAAGGTGCTGTGCTGTGTCCATCTGTAGCATTATTGACTTTGTTCAAAGGAATGCAACGATGTTTTGACACGGTGATGAGCATGTCTCAATACAGCATATATCAAGGAGTTGTGATGATACCATCAGGATCAATTAAGTCACTGTGACCCTAAAAGGCTTTGATAAAAATATTTTGAAATTCATTGTGACCCTTTTGATATTTCAAATAAATGAAAATATAAGGTAATTGAAGTTTAAGCAGCCAAAAATGTAGACAAATTGTATTGCATAACATATAAACATGCACAAACCGCATAAATGCATGCGTTAGAGGTGTTGGAATATCAGAAGGAATTCTTGACAAACGGTTCTTTGATATTTTTAACAGATACTTTTGGCAATACTTACATTTAAAACCCGTTAGTCATTTTATTTTGCCATGTTAAAGAAGTCATGAGTGTAAATCAGAAAAGAAACAGGCAGTAAGGCTTTGCTTTTCAGGAACAACAAAACTAATTTTCTTTACCACTGATTCAGTGAAGTTAATCTTGCAGCTTGGATTCATGAATACTCTTCCCAGTAACCAAAGAGATACGGGACTCATGAAGCTTGGTAAAACTTAGAAAACACTTTTGTTTAATTAGATTGTTCCTGTTCATACTGATTAATTACCAAAATTTTGCTAATGGAGTTTACTTGGGCTATCTGAATAAACCCCCTAACTCTTTAGCAAAACACTTCAAAAAAGAATGAACCAAAAAAGGGAACTGGTTAATTAAAACCATTAACAACTCAACAGTATTAAGTTAGCATAAGGGTTTCCACATGTGAAAATAACTTCGACTTCTACCATTCTTAACAGTAATGCACATGTCATTGCCTCGTTCTCGTTCTTCAGGGACCGTGCAACAGCAATCTAAGTACCCTGACAGGGAGCAGCCTTCACAGAGTTATTTTTTAGGAATTATACAGGGTAAAGTACAATCAACTATTTTATCTATAGTGGCACTTAATAAAACACAGGTTTATTTCAAGCTCCATTTTCTGCAGTACAGCTTGTCAGTCATGTTAGATTATGGCACTCTTGAAAATGTCAAACAGAAATTTGAATATGCCTGAGGCATGTCACATGCTAAAAGGTTTCCATCATGAGCCTTTCATAATAGCTGGGGTTTTTTCTTAGAACAAAATTTAACTATTACTTTATGACTTCAAAATGCCCTTTTTAATCCTGAAATTATAGATATTCAGATGTGCCATAGCTGCACATTCCTTCCCCCGTTCTGAGGATTGAAACAAATATATTGTATAAGTAATTACCTATTTCTATGAAAATACTGTGCGTTTCCTAACGCGAAATGGAGTGCAGGCATCAGTTTGTATTTTCACTTCAGATTGTCTCACATTCATTGGCTCATTATAATCTGATGAACTGTGGTATACTATACCCACCATCTGCGAAGCTATTTCACTTATTTAAAATGCTGCCTGCTCATCTCTTTCATCCAGGAAATATATTCCTTCTATTGTCAGTACATCTTGACAGTTGTACAAATAAGTCAGATGAGTTTGGGGAACTTTTTGTTCAATTACTTTGCTTTTGCAGAATCTTTGAAAGCTCTTGGGTATCCAGATTTTTGGAGCCAAATGTCTTGGCTGGATTTGGAAGAAGAAAGCTCAGCTATTACCACAGCCTGCTGGAATTTCCATGCTCCCACAGGATCAGGACCAGACTGCAGGTGTTTAGATCCAGTTTATTAGATCTAGGAGAGTTAAAAAACAGCTCCCAAAGCATCTGGTAAAAAGGACTTAGCAATGTGCACTTCGTGACACTGTTGCCACTCCTAGGAGTGCCAATAAGACTAGCATGTGCACCTCCAGGATCACTGTTGGCCTCTCCGTACCCGCTCTTTCGGATGTGGTCAGTTGTTTTGCAGAGCAGTCCAACAGCGACTCAGCCAACTGGGACAGGAAGGTCTTTCTTACTGAGTAAATAACAAAGTAAGAGACAGAACTTCCATGTTATAATTGAACAGAATAATTGAGTACTCATTTAACTGTAAGTACATGATGAATCCTGAGGGCTTCAATGTGCCTTCCTAAACGGGAATGTTATCACTTAATTCTTTGGAGCTCTTCCTTGTAGTTGGCAAATCTACTAGTGAATTACAGCAAGTGTATAACTATCAATTGTTGGTCTGTCATTGTGATGAGCAGATGTTACTATCAGTGTTGTCATATACTTGAATTTTAAAGCAAAAACCCTTGTCTGGTTCCTAGTTATGGCAGTATCCGCTAATCTATTCATTGCAATTAAACTATTCCTCATTTTTTTTCTATCCTTTTGCCTTGTCTTGTTGTCCTTGATATACCTTGCATGTCTCAACTGCAGCTGATCTTTGACTTTTGTTGGGGAATTCACCCTTGAGGTGAATTAAACACACATTTGTGCTTAAATATATATATTTTAAAAATGAACAATGCATTGTACAGAGTCCTGTCACCATAAGAACTTCTACAAGGAGTCTGCAAAGGTGCATCATGAATCAATTCCTTATACACACTTACATATACACCAATCGTGAACATCAGCATAGGTACCTCAGCCCTGCGGTGGGTCCGTTCCCCAACACCAGTTCTGCTGCCAAAAGTGGCCCCTGAGTACCTGAATACCAGGATTGCTGCAAGACAATCCTGCCCTGCTACAAGGGAAACTTCACTCTTTCACATGAAGTCATTCTGTCTCTGTCATTCCTGCTTGCAGCCAGTTTAACCCGTTCTGCAGTTGGGCCTTCTTGCCCTCCATACCAGATCATTCCTTGCTCACAGATTACCACTGCTAAGCAGTTATGATTTGAATTTCCCCTTTACTTTCCTAACAACTCCTCTCCAGCCTTCTTCAGCCTGCAGAAGAGGTATCTGGCAGGTGGGGTCTTAATGGCAGCCTTCCAAAACCTGTGAGGAGGTTATCATGATGATGGAACCAGGGTCTTCACAGCAGTGCAAACTGGGAGGATAAGCGACACTGGGTGTAAATTGAAACAAAAGCAGTTCAGACTGCAAACGAAGAAAAGCCCATGAGGTCAGTCAAGCAGTGAAACAGGTTTTCCAAAAGGGTTGTTTGGTCTCCATCCTTGGAGGTTTTCAAGATCTGACAGGATAAAAACTGAAGAAACCTGGTCTGATCTCACAGCTGACCGTGTTGTGAGCAGAAGACTAGAGATCTCCAGAGGTCCCTTGCAATATGAAATATGTTATGACGCCATGATCCCATGTAAAAATAAAGACAGGATATGTCGTGATCTATATTTCTATTCTTTCGGAATGCAGGAGAATCCCACATGTGGAATATTTGTGTTCCAGGGTGTGGTAACAGACTTCCAAAGGACTTTAATGGAATTTCTTTGTATCTCAGGTGTATATTTGGGATTATACTATGTCCCTGAATTTTTTAGATGAAACCTTCCTTTTCATTTAAGATCTCTCTTTTTTTGTGTAACCTAATGGGTGCTTCAGACCTAAAGTTTTCCTTCTTCTAGAAAAATACTGTACCTGCTCTCACCCTCTTTACAGGCTATAAAAATTTAAAAGAAAAAAAAAAAAACACCAACAAAACAACCAGAATTTTTTCATCTCTGAACATTTAACTAGTAAAAAGAAATCAGGTCCTTATGTATGGCTCCGATTAAAGAAGTGCTTAAAATTCTTCAAACACTGTGTATTCACGTTGATCTTTCACAGGAGTATTATGACAAGAAAATCTACACTATTGACAATGTTCATTAATTTTCTTTACATCTTGCCTAAATTTCCTCCCCTGGGTAACGAGAAAATAGCCAGAGAGTGTTCTGATCTACATATAAATCCACCAGCTGCTGACAAGGAGGAAAGAGGATGTTTTGGAAAGAGTGAAATTGGTGTGCGCTGTCTCTGGGAGCCTCAGGATAAGTATGGACAAAACGTTGTCTGAGCCTAAAAAGACCTTTTTAATGACAGTCATTTTATATATCTTCATGACATTTAATCAGTTTATTTATCTTTTGGTTCTATAAACAACTGTCCTTTACTCTGTAGAACAGCATTTATTCCTTCCCTATTGCAATACAAAAATAGCCTCTTTGTCACAATATTTCTATGCTATACGTTCCTGTAGCTTTCTTTTTTCTTTTTTCACATCACTGCAATGAACAGTAGGAAGGCTAGTCTTTATTTTCTTATTTTTTTTACTTGGAATAAACTGATTTTAGTTACATTTATTTTCTTGTGCTTTATTTGTGGAGGAAAACATCTGTCTTAAAACTCACAAAGCGTGTCTGGTCACAGTTCCAATGCTTAAGTCAACAGCTTACGAAAGAGACAGTAAGAAGGTTAGGTAAGGTAAGAAGGTTAAATTTGCAGAGTTGGCCTGAATGAAGGTAGGGAAAAGTAGGTTTGCGTAACTGTTCAAGTCATGAGACGGCATAACCCTGACCATACCAGGGGTTTTTGCTTTGTAGCAATAAGAAGATAAAGGTAGAGAGGGGAAGAAAATGAGAGAGGCAAATATCCAGGGAGTCTCCAATCCAAAGTCTAATTCTGAGCGTGGAAAGACTACTTTATCTCAAAAATAAAATAAAACAATAAATTATGCGCTTCATTGTAGCACTTGAAGATGTCACTGCAGGAAAAGAAGACAGGAGTAAAAGATGACCCTTGACGTCCAGTATTTCAAAAATCTTTTAAAAACAAAATATATATATATAAGTCAGGAGTGGAGGGATGCACAAAGAAAATCTTGGTGCCCTGGAAGTTCTGGTGATATCACATGGTATGAGTGAAAGTTATTTGGAAAACAATTTGAATTTGAGATGATTATCTCATTTTCACAAAGCAGCCTGAGCCATGTATGTACATGTAGAACCAAATATTAATATTTATTTTTCCCTTGGCAGAAATGAAAAATCCCAAACACTTTTAACAGTTGCTATGTTTTAAGTCTTTAATGTCTCAGCAAGACTGTTAAGTAAGCTGATAGATCAAAATACAGATCAGTAATGTAAAACGTTCTGTTTTCATTGTGTTCTTTCTCAGATAACAGTTGCACATTCATTTCTTAAATCTTTCCAATGTTAATGTTAAACACCATCTAACCACGGACTTTTATTCTTTCCTCTGCACTGCTTTACCATATAAAATTCTAAAACCAGAGAAACACAGGAAGGACTGTCGGTCTCAGAAGTTTCCTGGTGGATTTCATGCCCTTCTGTGTGCAGTTTTGCTACCCCCAACCTAAACAAGACTCATATCTGAGCTAGTTAGATGCCTTCTTGCACCTGAGGTTGATGTCCTTGGACTCTGAGGGTTCTGCAGTATAAACACCAGCATCCAGGGTAAGGATCTCAGCTTCTTGTCATACAGTAAACAAACATTTTGAAGGTGCCATTCTTCAGAAATTGTAAATACATCTTAAATTAGGCTTCTGAGACAAGTAGGATGAATCATCTTCTCATTCCTATTTGCCTACGCTGACTCTCGAAAGTGCCTGGATGACTTAAAAGTAGAGGCCTATTTTTACAGTTAAAGTTGGATGCCGTAAACCCAACCCTTGCAGTTTTATCTTTATCTTGTCTTTATCCAAGACGCAAGATATCCAGCTCCTAACATGAATCACACTTTCATCTACCAATTAGGTAGAGCAGTGTGGGGTTTTTTAAATACCTTAAGATCGTTGGATGAAAGACACTACAGAAGTGTAAAGCTATTATCATCCTTAACTGCAGTTCCTTATAACATACTTGCAATGTTATTATTTCTAATGTCATTGCTGTTTTAGTCTCAGATGACATCTTTGATGTTAACGTGATTTACTGTCTAATGTTATTTTATTTAATATGCACGTGTCTGTGCTACCTTTTAAAAACAATTGATTGATTTCATGGTGCTCTTTGATCAGTGTTGTTTTGTCAACAGTTAAACTGTTAACTTTCTCAAACTGATTAATTTTACTAGAAGTAGTTTTCTAAATTCTTTCTGCATGTCTGTCTGTGTTGACCTATTACGACAATCTATATTACCATCAAAGTATATTCTGAAAAGTATGTCATGACTTCAGGCTAGATAGGGGCAGAAGTTACAGTGAGCAGAGGGAGTCTTTCACCGTATCTTCATCTAGGTATTTCAGCTTGCTTTGAAACTGGATTTATGCCAGATAAGAAAAATGGTTGAACATCTTGAAATGCTTTCAGTGCACAAAGAATGCTCTGTAAGGACAGCATACTTTAATATTTTGCTCTGGTGTTCGTTTCTCATAGCCTTTATTGGTTTTTTTTGTAACTTTGAAAATATTCTCACAGTAACTGATACTAGAAAGCTAAACAAATGATGGTTTTATCCAAACATATAATTTTCAATATTTTTAATGTATGGGACCTTAGCTGTTTTCAGGCAGGCTATGAGTGTTTATAGAGACTCCACATACACAGGATGTTATAGAGCTTTCTTTTTTCCTTTTGACATTAGTTACGAACTCCGTAAAAATATTTCACAAGTGTCAGGGGTATATAAATCCAAAGCTGTAAATGATTAAGTTGCATTTATGATTGTTAAGAATTTGCCAATATGCATCATTGCCCATCAGTGGACAGAAATTTTTTACAGAACTACTTAAGAGTTAAGTAAGGAGTTTTTTAAGTATGTACTTCATCCTGAACAAGAACGCTGCAGTACTGCCATTAAAGATACTGTTATTCTTTAACACAGATTGCCAGATTTTGCTGGAACATAGAATTTCCATTCTTCAGAATAACTGGATTTTATTTTTAATGACCTATGTCCTCCAAATTGGGACAAAAGTGCAAATTAAATGGAAAAAAAAAAAAAGTGAAAGAAAAAAAAGAACAAAAAAAGAAGAAAAGAAGTAAAGAGAATTCCAGTTCTCAAAATGTCATTGAATTTTTTTAGCCTGAATTTTTCTTCCAGCTCCCCAACTTCGAGATACTTGAAAAGGCAGACAGCCTGGAGAGGTGAATGTTTGAGGTGCCAGGAACCCCTGAGTGACTGCTCCTGCACACTGCTTCATTCCCAAAGGGCTGGAAAGCAGGTCAGTGAGGTAGGTGGCTGTGGGGAGACATTGCCATGATAGCCAAGGAAAACCAGTAGAAGGCCAACCAGCCAGCTAACCTGGTTTCAATCAAGATTCAGAAATGTACATGCATCCCTGTAGGACCCTTTAATTCTATCATACTGTTATTATGCTACAGTGGAAAATGTTCAATGAGTACTGGGCTTTGATTTTTGAAAGCTGGGGACCTTTATGACTTATGAAGCAAGGGGGACAAATTTCATCCTTTTTGCACTATGAAAACTATGAAATTCTTTACCAGCCATGGAGACATGAAAATACTTACTATTCACATAGCACTTTCTAATCCTTAAGTCATTACTGAAGTCGACACCCAAACCTAACCTGAAGACTCATTACTCACATTTTATGTGTGGTAAGAACTAGATAAAGCAAGGGAATGTGGTAATGCCTCAGTTGCAGCATTTATCTTTCAGATGAAATAGTTACGAATATATGTTGAGGGGAAGACTGAATGCTGAAATCTCTTGGCTGTATTTGAGCATCTGTTGGGCTCCAGAATGACCAAGTATGATTCATTGTCCAGAAAAATACAGAAAACCTATACAGAAATATTGTCTCCAGGAAAAAAAGCAACAACTAAGCAAAATGAAAATGCGATGTTTTGGTTACTGCTTATGTCCTAAAATAATGCAGCACACAATATTTTGCCTTCGGTGAAGCAAGTCATGAGCTAGATGAGCCAATGAACAACCTGTCATTCAAACTGGCTTTGATTCTTCAGGTTGCTAATGAGGTCAAACATGCTCACTTGCCCAGGTTTTCAAGAGTGATGGCACTGAATGATGGCAGACATGTTCTTATGGACGCATTCATTGGCATCTTTTCAACATGGAGCAAGCTATATGCAACTCTGATTATGAAATGCTGTATCAATCTGTAAAGACTTTGGGACCTGGAGTCACAGCAGGGAGTAGCAAGGAGGAAAAATGACTTCGGGACATTTGCAGAACAGTATGGCCGTCTCTTCAGCCTGCTAATATTTTAAGAAAATGTATGAGAAAGATACTCTACAGTTCGGAAGTAGTGTACTGCAGAAGCCAATGACTTAGGTCCTTAAAATCAGACTCAATGATTAATTCCCAGCATCAGGGCCTGGTTCTACCGCGTCTAACTTTACATTTTTTGAAATAGTGCCTAAATAACTATAACAATTTCTTATAGAATATCCCTAAACTCAGTGGGAAAAGGGAAAACATTTCAGCTGCCTTCTGGATATTACCAGCCTGCTTCTCTGACTGCAGCATAAGCATAGGATCATCCTAGATTAGAATGCTAATTGAGGTTTCTCATACAAGAGTGTAACACTGGGTAGATTAATCCAGGATTTTATTCCCACTGTGGATTTCATACCTACATGTCACACTGCTACCTATACTTCATCTACAGCACACAGAAAGAGATAATGTCTCAGAAGGGCAGTTTGAAAATATCAAAGGCTGTGTGAGGAACTGCCAAACAATAATGAAGATGCCTAAAGCCACACTAGAGGAGATGGCAATGGTGTCACCACAACACAAAGACGAGGGACCACATCTGTGTTCCCAGCTTGAGAAGACTCAAGCCCTCTTCTGCTTCCTGGCAGAATGTCTCATCCATCAAAGTGCAGAAATGGCGGGGGGAGGGGGGCAGGGGAATGGGGCTTCACCCGGCTTCCCGCAGCTTGGAGCCAGGAGAAAGCCAAGCCTGGAAAAGCTTGATACCAGAAGAGGAATTACAAACCACGGACTCTGCAGCTTAGTGACTGCACTGCAGCTCCATCAGAGGTCACTTGCAGAAGTGGATCAAAACTGATGGGTGGGAAAGGGTTTTTGCTTCCTCCAGCTGTTGTCCAGAACTTTGAATAATTTCATGAATTTAAACCAGAGTCCAAAATAAGACTCTGCAATGCAGAATTATGCTAATAGCATAGGGGCATGGGGACCTCACCACACTTTTGGTATGCAGCAGCCATTTTTCAGTGCTCTCAAACCACATCGTGCTGAGTTATGAGGAACTGAAGATTGGCAGCACTTGCCAGGACTGTGCTTTATGTCCAATTTACATTTCCTTCACTCAGGAATAAAGGGAATTTAACAGTGATAAATGGTGGCAATTTATCAAGGTCTGATTTTTTCTGGAATTCTGTTTTTTCTGTAGAATATTGTGAGGAAAAACTGCAAGGTTCTAAACCTTGCCTGCAGTGAACAGCCTTTTTGAATATTAATCAGAACACACGCACAAAATAAAATTACAGGCAGAAATTACAATTGGGCTAAAATGAAAGAAAATAATTATTTTACTACAAACAATGAACAAGCTGACCATCTTCCACTGCTTATGATACATAAATCAAATAAGCAAACATAATAGGCGACTGATTTAAAAAATATTATTTAGGAATAAGTAGAAAACCCAGGTAAATAATTTTATATTATAAAAAGTGATATATTACTCCTACTAGCAAAATGAACCATGAGGAAGAGCTTACTGCAAAAAACAGATTCATATGCGAAGCAGCATCATGACATTGAATCAGGACACCAACGGCACATTGCACATAGTGGCAGACTTGCTTGTGGTAATGTCACAAGTTAGGGCAGCTATAAGAGCTACACCAGCTCATTAAGTCTCTCTGCTTTTTCTACAGCTCTAAAGCCTGGGATTCCAAGTGGCTATGTGGGGCAACTACCAAGAATATTGATTGCCTGGAGAGGCTGCAGAGAGCCCTGGAGAAGAGCTGGAATTAGTTTTTGGTGAAATTTCATAAATTCTTATTTCAGTCTGATTTGGACTAGACAGGTAGTCCTGCTTTCTGGCCAGCTGTAGCCTGTAATGGCACTTTGAAATATATTAATATTTTCTTTGGTTTTTACCAGTACAGGCAAAATAGGGTTTTGAAGGATATGAAGGATAATGTAGGTTAAACTGATTATTTCCATGCCATTTATTGAATGATATCCTGCAAAAGGTTTGATTAATTATAGAGATTCTGTGCAGTGTTATTCATTTATTTTATTTATGCCATTTTGTTAATCCTTGACTACTACGGATGAATACGAAAGGTAGTTTGGGCATCTGTATTTTAATGTTGACATGATTACATGTGACTACAGTGAGTGAACTCAGGGGAAAAAGTTGTTGATATTAAACAAAAGAGAAATTCGTCTAGCAACTTCTGGGATAAAGTGAAGATTGCATAACTTAGAGCTGCCCACGTTCACATTGAATTTTCATTCTGTTTGCTAAAAACACTTGATCACCCTGTAGTGAAGTTAGTGAATCCTGCTGGGCTCTGTAGTGTCGCTGTAGAAATATTTAGACGTTTGTCAGCACGCTTCATGGAGCCCAAGATCTAACTCCAACAGAGACCACCCCCACCGTGATTACCATCTTCTGCAACTCATCGTAATACAGACAACCAAATATTTTTTGTTACTTCATGTTGTTTTAATAATGCTGATGCAGTTTCATGTGGTATATCCCTGCAGAGGTCAATAGCTGCACTGAAACTTGGCTTTCTAGAGCACAATCATTTATATGTTGCAATATTAAGAGGTATTTCCATGGTCTTGGCCCAATAAATTATGTCTTTTGTAAGGAAAATCCCATTTTCCCATATTTTTTTTTCCATTTTGGAACAATTTGATGAAAGTACAGTTTCTGAAAATAGTACTGTACCATAAAATGAAAAGAAAAGGAAAAGTATAATGGAGAAAAAAATAAGTATTTCATATGTTGAAAACACACAAAATTCTGAATGCAGGCCTTTTGCTTTGAAAAAAACCCTGAAAATAAATCTGAACCAACTACTTTCTACTGTAAAACTAGGAACTTTATTGTTGCTATTAAAATCATCTTTCCATGGTCCTTGGTTGAAGAGCTAAATTTTTGCCTTTCTAGGGAGCAGTGAGCAATGGGGTAGAAAGGAAAGATGAAGAGGGACAAAATTCAGTGATGCAGAGCATGCTGTGAATCATGCTTTATACTCTGGTGGGTTGTGTATCTTGTCAGTCTATGGCATGACAGCAAAACTGAATCCCTCAGTGGACACTGGAGAGAGGTCACTCCTTTTATATATTTTAGGAAAACACTTTGAGGAAAAAAACAAAACAAAACAAAACAAAACAGGGATACTCCAAGGGCCACTGAAGTTAATCATGAGAACTGCATGAAGAGTTGTTTGCTCCAAGCAATCTGCTCCAGACTTGATCTTAAATCTTTTGTCCTTGCTGCATCAGGAAAAAGCAGACATATCCCACTCCTGCATGGGTGGTGAGGAATGCATGAAGGGAGCCTCACGCTGTTATTCTTCCCCTCACATCAGTGAAGAGGAGATGGGGAGCCTTGGAGCTGACTAAGGATGCAAAGAGGCATCAGGTTTATGCACTAAGGAAGGACAGAAGTCCCAGGAGACCTGTTGGGCGGTTTTATTTGCAGGGTGTTTTTACTTACTCTAACATGGAATTGGGAAAGTCAAGGCTGGAGGCGCTTCTGCAAAGTAGGTGTGTAGTAACAAGACAAGAAAAGCTAGCAATTGGAGTCAGTGGTGAAACATTTTCATAGTTGACTCAGTTGTCTCCACATTTCTTATAAACATGCCAAAATTCACATTTTTGTTGAAGTCTAGTTTTATATTCTAATCCCAGGGCTGGGAAATGTCCAATAGCAAACAGGTTGGGTGTAAGCTAACAAGAACAAGAAAGTTTCTTAAATAACCTGTTGCCTTAGTACCCAATTTCTTCAGCAGTTCTTCATAGCCAAGGAACCAGCTTTGTGCAGTGTCTGATCAGCAATACAGTCTTGTGTGTTACATGGGAGCCAGTTTCTCACTGGTTCGGTACTTTTAGGTGCTCCTCTAGTGGCTAAAAAAGGAGGATTAGGAGCAGGGATGACAAACCCCATTACTCTTTTTAGATGGAAGGTGGAAGAGATTAGAGTCAAGCTTACTGAGGAGAGAGATCTACTAACTCACATGCTGTCCCAGGGGCTCTGGAGCACCTGAAATGGCCCTCGGTGACTTCATGTGGAACCAGCCTCCTCTCCAGACACTTGGCACATTTGTAAACACAGACACTTAAGACACCTCTGTTTAGCCATGTTAAACTAAACTCCCTCCTTCAACATAGGCACTTAATGCCATTGTAAAAATTTGACATTTTGACATCACCTCCCCTGGGCTTCGGCAGCCTCCTGATGGTATTCAGGCCCTCCACGCATCCAGCCTCAGGGAGGTGAATATATTACAACAGTTGAATTGAGCCTCTTGCAGTTGGTTGGCTTAAACACTCAATGACCCCGTTGGCTGTATTGACCATTGACTGATCACTTGTGAATGCTGACGTCTTTTCCTAGTTGGACGCACACACATCTGTAACACCACGTGAAATGCCCTAGGACGTGAGAGCTATCTGGACGGGACTGGCATATATAACACAGGACTTGTGAGAAATCAGCTGAAAAGCCAGGTAAGCTACATGAGCAAGTGACACGGCGCAATTGTGTATGGGCTGCTGAATCATGCTTTCAGGTGGCTTCATGGGGAGCTAAACCCCACATGACTTGGCAAAAAAGAAAACAATTACATTGTTATTCAAATATCTTTTGGTGTCCTTTCATGCTTATTGGAAAATTAGACTTTGATGATCTGTCTCTGAAAGCATCCTCATTTTAGATGCACAGTTTGGTACAAAAGATTGGTATCTCTAAGTAGCAAAGAATTTTTGTAAGGAATTATGTGATCTTGTATTTGAAATTTTAGTCCCCATTGATACTAACATGAAGGGATTCTGTCTAAAAATATATTTCAAAGTTTTAAGTGTGGCTTAATTCATTATGGCAAAATTAATGAGATCAGCAATACATACTGCAGGATGGAAAATATTTAATTGAAATTAAGATTAATCATTTTTATTTTCAAGTGTTTGAGAAAATCTTTGACTTATTCATTTTGTATATGTCAAGCTCATCAGAAAGCAGAAAAGCCTTAGGTCAAAAAGTCTAGGTCAAATCCAACTCAGAGTGTTATATAAAAACATAATACCCACTTATTGCCTCTTTCTTCAGTAGTTCACCTACATTTTGCCTGCAGGCCTGATCTCAAATGATTTGGTTTTTTGCTTTTTGAACCTTTGTCTAGATGAATCTACTATGTTTTTTTTATTTATTATTATTTCATTTCAAACTAGCATGCGCTGTTCAGATAAATTGAATTGTTTTCCTGTTTAACATTTCAGGGTTAGTTTTTTGTAACGTTCTCAGAGCCCTCTAGGCACTGGAACAAATTGATGAAAAGTAAATTATTAACGTACTTTCAGTCAGGCATATCTAATAAGCCCAATTTAAAGTCATTATGTCTTATATAAACAAGTACTGTATATATTTAAATATTTACCGTAACAGTTTATGGAGTGACTAGGATGCAGAATACCCAGTGTGTTCTAAAGAGCATCTGAAATGTTGTATACAACTCCAGCAGCTATCAGCTCAAGGTCTCTAGAAGGAGAACAATGAATAGGTGGAGATCAGATTTATTTATGGTAAATTGGGCTGTGGTGTCTAAAAAGGGTCACAGTGATCTGTTGTGATGATGAGGTTATAAAACTTATTCCTGAGAGAATCTCTGATCTCTTGGGGCATTTCATTTCTAATTTGAACCTTATCAACCACTTTTTCCAAAATGTGCTTAATGACTGGGTGAGAAGCTGGAGAGCATGCAGGGCATCTGCCTCATTTGCTAGTTTACTTGTGACTGGATCAAATAAATGGAGAGAAACTAACTGCGTGATATGGCTGTGGAAAGATGCCCGTATTTAAAATTTGGCAAAAATTTCTCATTGATATATTCCAGGAGAGCAGAGCAGCAGCAACACGTTGTCCGTAGAAAGATATTGCAAGGAAACATGAATACAGATGTAAAACTGCTAACACTTTCTTTAAGTTCTTCTTCAGAAGACATATTTTTTTTCAGAAGATGAGGTTTAAACCTGTCATAGAAAGGATTTTAAGCCAGTAAAATCTTCCAAGGAAGGAAAACAAAGGCAATAGAAGATATAAAAAGTCAATACTGGAATCCCCTTCTATTTCTCTCTGTGAAATTCACTAGTGCAAAAATATCTTTGAAAATATAGGATAAATTTTGATTTTCATATATCAGCTTTAAAACTGAAACAGAAATAACAAATGTCCTTGGTTTGTGCTTTGGGATGATCCTTCTTGGATCCCTTTTTTCCCAATTCCATTTTGGTCTCTTTTTTTCTTTATTTTCTCCTAAAAATATATTTAAAAAAAAAAAGGAAAGGAAATTTGTAACAAACTTTGAAATATTTTTTATAATTTTCAAATTGACAAAAAGTTGAAAATGACTGAAGTGGAATAGATAATCTATAAAAATAGTTCTTCAATAAAAATACAGTTTTAAGTCAAACCATTCTTTTTCTTTTTTCTGCAATCATTTACTCCTCCTGAAATATGTAAAATCTCACCGTTATTTAAATATTCCTAATGCAAAATCTAACATGGAAACAGAATGAGAAATCACTATTAAAAATAAATATACATACTGGTCTCAAAATGAAGATTTAAAAACCTCATTTCAAGAAGTCTGTAAACCTGAGAAAGATAGATATTCATGGAATATTGCCAGTATCTCTGCAACCTTAAATTTTACAAATGGCATAAATCAAGATATCAAAAAGATTTTATCATAGAATCATAGAACAGCTTAGTTTGGAAAAGGCTTTTAAAGGTCATCTAGTCCAACCCCCCTGCAATAAGCAGGGACATCTTCAACAGGATCACGTTGCTCAGATCCCCATCCAACCCGACATGGAATGTTTCCAGGGATGGGGCATCCACCACCTCTCTGGGCTACTTCTTCCAGTGTTTCACCACCCTCAGCATAAAAAAATCTCGTCCTTCTATCTAGTCTAAATCTTCCCTCTTTCAGTTTAAAACCATTATCCCTTGTTCTACCACAACAGGCCCTCCTAAAAGGTTTGTCTCCATCTTTCCTGTAGTCCCCCTTTAAAGTACTTAAAGGCTGATAGACGGTCTCCCCAGAGATCTTCTCCAGGTTGAACAACCCCAACTCTTTCAGCCTGTCCTCACAGCAGAGGTGCTCCAGCCCTCTGATCATTTTTGTGGCCCTCCTCTGGACCCACTGCAAAAGGTCCATGTCTTTCCTGTGCTGAGGGCTCCAGAGCTGGATGCAGGACTCCAGGTGGGGTCTCACCAGAGCAGAGCAGAGGACCACAATCACCTGCCTCGGCCTGCTGGCCAAGCTTCTTTTGATGCAGTCCAGGATGCACTTTCTGAAGGTGCACTTGATCCCACTGTCTATGCCATTGATGAAGATATTCAACAGTACTGGTGCCAAGACAGACCCCTGAGGGACACCTCCATCTGGACATTGAGCTGTTGACCACTACCCTCTGGATACAACCATCCAACCAATTTCTCATCCACCGAACAGTCCACCCATCAAATCCATATCTGTCCAATGTAGAGAGAGGATGTTGTGGGGGACCGTGTCAAAGGCCTTAGAGAGGGCCAGATAGATGACATCGATAGCTCTTCTCTTGTCTACTGATGTAGTCACTCCATCATAGGAGGCCACGAGTTTGGTCAGGCAGGACTTGCCCTTGGTGAAGCCATGCTGGCTGTCTTGAATCACTTCCCTGTCCTCCATGTGCCTTAGCGTAGCTTCTAGGAGAATTTGTTCCATGACCTTCCCAGGCACAGAGGTGAGGCTCACAGGCTGGTAGTTCCCAGGTTTCTTCTTTTCTACCCTTGTTAAAAATCAGTACAATATTTCCCTTTTTCCAGTCACTGGAGACTCCACCTGACTGCCATTACTTTCCAAATATCATGGAGAGTGGCTTGGCAACTACATCAGCCAATTCCTTCAGGACTCTGGGATGCATCTCGTCAGGTCCCACTGATTTCTGTATGTGCAGGTTCCTCAGGTGGTCCCCAACCTGATACTCTTTTAAAGTGGGAGGGACTTTTCTCCCCCAGTCCCTGTCTTGTGGTCCAATATACTTTATGCTGAAGTATAAAATGGTAAAAAGGGATGTGAACCTTCAGATTTATGAGAGATTGCTAACATGAAGAAACTGAAAGGCTGGCAAAACATCAACAGCTATCCTTTTCCTTCCGAGTGCTATCACAAAGACAGAGCAAATGACGTGCCTAAATAAATCCAACACACACCAGAAGGAAGACCTCTACCACCTAGGATATGATTATGTTTTGCATTAGATGATTTTGCTGAAGTGTGGCAGGGGCTAATCAAAATATTGGCAAGCTCTCAGGCTGAAGTATCAGCTTCATATGCAGATTGTAACAGTATAATTATTAAAAGACATTTTTCAAATATACTAATGAAAATAATATTATAATATAGAATCACTGAATCATAGATTGGTTTGGGTTGGAAGGGACTTTAAAGATCATCTTGTTACAACCCCCTGCCATGGGCAGGGACACCTCCCACTAGACCAGGTTGCTCAAAGTCCCATCCAGCCTGGCCTTGGACACTTCCAGGGAAGGAGCACTGACAGCTTCTCTGGGCAACCTGTTCCAGTGTCTCATCACCCTCACAGTAAAGAATTCCTTCCTAATATCTATTCTAAATATACCTTCTTTCAGTTGAAAACCATTACCCCTTGTTCTATCGCTACACTCCCTGATGAAGAGTCCCTCCCCATCCTTCCTGTAGGCCCCCTTTAGGTACTGGAAGGCTGCAATAAGGTCTCCTGGGAGTCTTCTCTTCTCCAGGCTGAACAGCCCCAACTCTCTCAGCTTGTCTTCATAGGAGAGGTATTCCAGCCCTCTGATCATCTTTGTGGCCCTCCTCTGGACCTGCTCCAACAGGCCCATGTCTTTCCTGGGCTGGACACCGTGCTCCAGGTGGGGTTTCACCAGAGCAGAGCAGAGGGAGAAAATCACCTCCCTTGACCCAATGGCCATGCTTCTTTTGATGCAGCCCAGGATGTGGTTGGCTTTCTGGGTGTTGGTTGAGCTTCTCATCCACCAGCACCCCCAAGTCTTTCTCCTCAGGGCTGCTCTCCATCCATTCTTCGCCCAACCTGTATTTGTGCCTGGGATCACCCCAACCCAGGTGCAGGACCTTGCACTCAGTTTCTTGAACTTGCACTTGAACTGCATCAGGTTTGCACAGGCCCACCTCTCCAGCCTGTCCAGGTCCCTCTGGATGGCACCCCTTCCCTCCAGTGGGTCAACCGTGCCACACAGCTTGGTATCATTGGCAAACTTGCTGAGGGTGCACTCAATCCCACTGTCCATGTCTCTGACAAAGATGTTAAACAGCACTGGTCCCAGTACTGACCTCTGAGGAACACCACTCATCACTGGTCCCCACTTGGACATCGAGCTGTTGACCACAGCTCTTTGAGTGTGGCCATCTAGCCAGTCCTTTATCCACTGAGTGGTCCATCCATCAAATCCATTTCTTTCCAATTTAGAGACCAGGATGTTGTGCGGGACAGTGTCAAAAGCCTTGCAAAAGTCCAGGTAAATGACGTCTGCTGCTCTCCCCTTATTTACCAGCACTGTAACACCGTTGTAGAAGGCCACCGAATTTGTCAGGCACCTTCCTTGCTGCTGTAAGGGTCTTGAACTCTACTGTTTAATGATCACTGCAGCCAATAAATTAGTGGCATTACTAAGATTTAGTCCATATTGGGAATTAAATGGTTGTAGTGGCAGGCACTTTGTGGATAATTGAAAGGGATTTCTAAACACCACATATTTTTATTTTTTTGATGGATGTTTTGCTGAATTCTAAATTTATGTGTGACCATGTTTTAAATTAATGCTGCAGTGACAATAAAAATTGTGTAGTGATATTTGTAGGAGAATGATTGGCTGTGAAGACGTTCATGAATTTTTCCTTGACCAAGCAGAGTGAACAAGCACGCTTGTGTTATGCCACGTCTACAAGAGATGTGAGACTTGAGATACCTGGAAGGGGAAATCTCAATCGTTTCTGAAGCCAGACCAGGTAACAGGAAAACTTAAATGGAGACAAGTCTTTGGAGATGTCTCTGAAGTGTTACAACTCTTTAACCTAGAAAGTTCAACTTGAGCAAACAGTTACTCTGAAAGCTTTTAAAGACAAGCAGATATCTCGACAAACAGTAGAGAAACTTTAAACAATTCTTTTAGGAGGAGTATTTTACTAAGCACCTAAAGCTTAGATAAATATTAGGGACCTATGGAAGGTGACTGGGTCCCACCTGTAATTTCCTGCAAACTCATGCATGTTACAAACTACCCAGAAACCACAGATCAAAAGCAGAATAAGTGCTGGGTCTGTTTGTTCTCCAAATGAGGTACCTGAGAGACAGACATAGCATAACGCTTGACACTAAACTTTTCAGAGTGAGTAAGTCACTTCTGCTAGACCAAGGAAGCTGTGTGCCTGTGGAATAATAAAAAGTGCTGCAGTTTCTCTTCTCCTATTCCTGGCTCTTGTTTATTAACAAAACATGAGAAAGAATTAAATATTAAGTTAGCAAAATTGAGTTTCTAATTGCCTCTAGAGTTTGTGCATCAATCTGTTACCAAGAGAATTATTATAATCTCAGTCAGTTCTTTCAGGTTGCTTGGACAGGGCATTCAACGTCTTCAACCAAGTTACTCTGACAAGCACTGAAAAATTAAATCCTACACAAAAATGAGCAACACTGCTGAGGGGAAAAATGTAATTTTATAATTTCAAATTTATAGCTGCATTTCATTCCATTGGAAAAAGACAGGTCTGTGAGTCTTTAATGGGCGAAACAAACAAACAAAAAAAAGCTGCTATTGCAAGTCCTTTGGAAAGCTAAAGGCCAGTTTAGATTAACCACAAAAGCTTTATTGTTTAGGCAGGGTCCCAAGAAAATATGATCCATGTAAATCTCACTTTAAAAATGCATTCTTTATCATATTTTCTCTCCCAGAGCAAACAATTAAACTTGTGTAACCCAGCTACTGGGAGTCCACCTACTGAAAATATTTGAGCAGATCTGACAGGAGAGGTAAGAAAGGTTGTTTACGTATGGGTTGTATTGAGTTTTCATTCCCTCTGCATTATTGAAAGGGGTGTTTGGAGGTTTCTGCCTTGGAAGATCAGAAAGCTGACAGCGAAAGCGGAGGCAGTGCATTCATTGCCATATTTTTTGTGAGGTCATTTGCTCTTGTATTCTTCCTGCAGTTCTTGAGGTGCACAGATGAAACACTGATATTCTCTGCTCATCCATACCTTTTTGCAATGCCAGCCCTAGAGGATTATGCAAAAATCCTTTCACAGCCCTTGTACATATCAGGTTGCAGTACCTCTATTTTATTTTTTTTTTTCTGTTTTATACCACTGACAAAAGGTGCAGGAATGGAAAAGTAAGAGAGGAGAAGAGCTAGGGTGGTGGTGTGAAATATATTCCCTTCCATACACACTGTAAATATGCATAAAAACTGGGAAGAATTAGATGTTACAGTAGCAATTCTTCCATGTATGAGGGGGGAAAAAAAAAAAGACAACCCAGTATCTGGGCTGTGAAAAGATTACATGTAAGTTTTATACATTTAACTTGAGAATTATTAACATTTTTTAGACCAAAAAGACTTTTAGTTATTAGAGTCGAATAAAACGTACTAACATTTGGTCTCACTCCAAGTTGTTTGGAAAGGGGTTACTCGTCTGATGGCTTCAGCTACGATACAGACTAGCAGATCATAACTCACGCTATTAAAATACGCTGGATGAACTCAGTTTATTTCCTGAGGGGGCTGATTGATTGTTTCTAGCGAGCCAAAAGACAGATCCTAAAGGAGACTTGGAGCCACTTTGAGTTCCCTTGTTTGTTAAAGAGACTGAGGGTGCACTGAGCCCCTGGCTAAACAGAAGAGGAGACTCCATGCAGAAACAACATGGGACCTCATGCTGTGCCAGTGAATACTAATGTGATAGTTTGCCCAGAAAATTGGTAGCTCATTTTCCCAGGGCACTGGATTTGAATTTTAAAAACTAATTTTAGGGGGTCAGTTCCACTGGGTCTCTGACGAGCTCCCAGTGCAGGACAGCAGGATGCAAACAGGTAACGCAGAGCCTGGACTGCTCTGGCAGGAGAGGGAGATTGTTGCCAAAGGGTAAAACTAATAAATGCCAAAAAGTGAATGCTCAAAGAACCTAAGCACCTCTACACAGGATCGTGAACTAATGTCAGTGGCCTCTCCCTCCTCCTACACACCTGGTATTTCCCCTAGAACAACTGTCTAATATTGCTGCAGACAAAATTTTCTAAATAAAAGAGAAAGAAGTGTTAGCAAATTATCTGAAAGATATATTTCCTTTTTTTTTCTTTTTTTTTCCTCTTATATTTTGAGACAACTATTCCCTAACTGTATTCCCTTCTCCAAGTACTAGAATACCTGAATTTATAGCTGGACTTGTGTGGTATTGATTGAAGGAAAAGATAATCATTCAACCAGTCCTTGCTGGTTCTAATACAGGGTGATTTGCAGAAATGCTTCGTCATCCACTGACGAAGATGTTATAACCTCCAAACCCACAACTTCAGATAAATTTCTTCCTATTGTTTCTATTATAGTCACAAAACTTCTCAAACTTGGTATACCCAATTAATAGTTCTGGTTTAGTTAGAAAGGGTTCATAAAGTGTTCTTTACTTGCTGTGGAGGCTTTGTCCCATGATAACTCACATTTGAGTGCGAGGAAGCAATCAATCAAAAATTAATCTCTAGCAGCAATAGATTAGTGGAGGCAAATTGAAAGAAAACATGTTGCCATTTGAGTGAAGAAAACTACTGAAAATGCAGCTTCTCAGGCAGAACAAGAAACATTAGTGTTTGGCGCATTCTAATTTTAAGATAACATATTTTGTAAATTGTTTGAGAAGTCTAGCAACTATTTTTTTTTGTATTAACATGACAACATATGCTACAGGATGTAACGCAGGGCTAATGCCTGGGTAATCTATAATCAACATCAGAATCTGGTATAAACTTGAATGCTAAAGCATTGTCTCCCTTGCAGTTATTATTATGACAAGATTTCAATACAAAAGTTCTATATATAATTGGAAAAATATGTCCCAGTTCTACTACCTAGATGTAATTCTTTTCAAGGATTTTTATCTTTCCTGAACACCTTGCAAGATAGTCATTGGTTTCCTGATGAGGCACAGAGGAGTTCAACATTTAAAACAAATGTTCATATTTTTAGATTCAGTTTATAAATACTTTATAATAAATACCATCTTAGAATCCATTAGACAAATCAACACCTTATAAATACTAATTAATGACAAAAAAAATGTAGCATACATCTGTATGGTGAATAAAAAGAGGAGGCTGATTCTCTTTTATTATTCTTTAACTTCCCTGCTGCCCCTCCTGGCTGATCTAGGAGATGCGATAAGTTTTAAGATATGTTTTCAGGCTGTCCTTAAAGCATTCAATGCTTTTTTACCTCAGTTTAATAATACTGGTAGGCTGTGGGCTGCTCAGTCCTCTCAGTTAGAGGGCCATGGCTATAGGAACAGTGATTTTTCGTTTGTGGACACTGAAATCGTAAGGGACCAGTTGTATCAGTTAAAATTTCACAAGTCCAATGGGGCCTGATGGGATTCATCCCGGAGTACTGAAGTAGCTAGAAGTTACAGCAGGAGCCCTCTCAATCATCTATTGAAGGTCTTGGGAGTCCATGCAGGTCTGCAGACGCACCCTGGGGTGCATCAAACACAGCATAACCAGGTGATCAAGAGAGGGGATTATCTCCCTGTATTCAGCGTTGGTGTGGCCTCGCCTTGAATACCGTGTGCAGTTCTGGGCCCCACAATTTAAGAAGGATGTGAAGGTACTCGAATGCATCCAGAGGGCAACAAAGCTGGCAAAAGGGCTGGAAGGAATGTCTTGTGAAGAGCGGCTAAGGACTTTGGGCTTGTCTAGTTTGGAGGAAAGGGGGCTGAGGGGCGACCTCATTGCTCTTTCCAGCTTCCTGAGGAGGGGACGTGGAGAGGGAGGTGCTGTTCTCTTTCCTGGTATCCAGTGGTAGGACACATGGGAATGGTTCAAAACTGTGTCTGGGGAGTTTTAGACTGAATATTAGGAATCATTTCTTTACCAAGGCAATTCCTTAACAACATGTTTTAACTTTTGGTCAGCCCTGAATAGGTCAGGAAGTTGGACTAGGTGATTGTTGTAGATCCCTTCCAACTGAAATAGTCTACTCTACTGTACTCCGTTCACTCATGTTTGCCAATTGGCTTTTGCCAGAAACAAGCTGATTGATTGTAAAAATTCTTTCTGGGAACACGGACACTTCTAACTATACACTATTGCCAGAACAGCAGGATTTTCTTCAGTGTTTGGGACAGAATTATGCTATTAGACGTGCAGTTCTGATGCATGCCAAATTACAGAAGCTGTGGGATATGTAATTTTAGGGAAAGATTAAGGTTGCCTGTCTGTCTCTTCTCAGAAAAAGACCATATTATGTCAACACAGAAACTGTCCTTTATCAATACACACAAACCATGCAGGCAGTAAAACTGATCTTGCTCTTGGTAATATCAAAAAGTACAAAGCTGTAGAGAAATCCAGGTGGATATCAACATCATCTTTGTTTTCTCATGCTCCAAACAGAATGCATAATATCCCAGGTTAAGATCTTGGTTGCCTACACTAGATTTTAGATCCAGCCAAAAAAGCCTCAGTATCTGCCATTAGGCAGAGCTTAAAGGGTTCTCTTGGAATCAATGGGAAAATACTCTGGGTTTAGAATCAGCTGCCTGGCTGGGGTATTGTGATTTCTGTTACTACTAATGTATATAATGTTTATGCATATACATCAAGCCATAAGGAGTATATGGCTTGTTTAGTTTTTCAGTCAACAATGCTAAGTCATAAGCAGTTCTTAGATAAGAAAAGCAGCATGAAAATTTAATTATTCATACATGCTAATAAGTCTATAAATTGGTGGAACACATACTTCTTTTATGAGGTACTGGAAAACATTTTTTTCCAGAAACTTTTTATCTGTAGAAACTCCAAGACCCAAGCAGAACTTCAAAGATAATTAGGTACTTAATCAACCAGTCAGCTGCCTGAGAGAGACAGAACCTCTTAAGATCTTCCCCTCACTGAAAGTTAAGTGACTAAAAGTTGGCTTCTAGTTTAAGCAAGCCATGATAGATCTTTCCATTGTCAATGGAGGTAATGAGGCACCCCTGGAGGGCTGTTCATCTTACTTGTCGGACAGATCTTTCTCAGTGTGGGAGGAATCTTCCAGTAGAGTCTTTCATTTATTTTTCGCCTTCATTGGCTATAAAGGAAACTTCGAAGCAGGTAGATTAATTGACTCAAACCTTGAACCAATCTAATTAACATCATGTCTCACGAAATTAAATATTTTGTCCAATTTCTAGATGTCTTGGAAAAAAATAAAATCCTCCACCTTCAGGTAGGGTAGGTGACCAAGCAGCTCAGCTGCCCACCAGGGCAGGGTTAACTCACAATATATTCTCCAACTGCCAGCACTATCAGTAAAAATATCACTAACTATAACAAACATTTTGAAAGACACATGTTTTCAAATAACTCTGAACTTTCTATTAATTTTCACTAATTCAAAGTCAGATCTCTTCATAATATATTGATTCATTTGTTCAATCTGATATCAATGTTTCTTGAATCTTGCATAAGCTGAATTGCATTTCTGTGCTGCTTGCAATAATGTGACATTGTAAAGTTAGCGGGGATCTTATTAAAGATGTAACAAGACGCATTTTTTTCCTGAGTGTAATACAGACTAATTTATACATAGATTTTTTTTAAATGTGGAAAAAAATATTATTTCATTAAGAGATCTCTTGCTGTTCAGGACATACTTAGTTTCAGTAAAATTCTTATTTCTTGAACATATTTGACATGCTTCCTATGTGCTTGTTCTTATCTACCGCTTTGAGAGATTGTTTTTTGATTACGTTGGTCCCTCTTAATGAACTCTGAGATCACATGGGGAAAAACCAGGAGAGTGAGAAAAAACTGATTATTTTTTTTTCCAAAATACTGATGAAAAACAAGGTAATTAATCAGTTACCTGGGAAAATGTGAAACTGTGGACTTAATCTTCCAGCTGTCTTAATCTTACAGATTGCTAAACTAAGCTAAACATTGCTTTGCCTCTCTAGGTTCAGAATGAGATGTCCAAAATTTCCATTTAAGTCTAAACTTTTCACTAGCTTTACGTAAACTCACAGAGTTGTAAACAGCAGACCAAGAAGGCATTGGGTTTGTCTGTCCTATTTTATTCATCTAAAGGTTAGCCATATAAATCTGCACTAGCTATTTAAGCTTCCTCTATCGTCAGTGGAGAAAAATAAGTATGTCCAGATGGCAACTTATTTCATCCAAAGATAAGTATATGTGATAGGTCTAAGGCATACTAAAATCAGCAGGGAAAAAAAAAAATCCCTCTGGATTCAATTATCTTTAGCTCTGATGTTAACACATAGATTAACCAATTCTTTTAGACCCAGAATGGAGAGAAATGAATGGGTCTTTGTGAGTTTTTGTGTCTGTACACAGATATAGGAGCAGTAAATGCAAAGAAACAATATAAAAATTTTGCAGATGTATATACAGAACTAAGGGTATATTCAAACACAAAGTAGTAATCAGTGAGAAGACTTTTCTGCTACTCTAGAAGCCTGGATTTTAGGGAACTGAAGACAATAGGCTGATTAACACAGTGCATGTAACTATCCCAATAACATATTACATACCCTGCAAACTTTTAATACCTGAAAGTACGTATGAGAGTGTTATACTGGATGACAAAAGCAACAAGATCTCTCTGTTGGGATTTAGTGCCTATAAAACAGGTATAATTTATTTTTTCCTCCTTCAGTAAAGGTTTTGTCTTTTGAAAAAGTGCCATGTTCTGACATTTGTATTAAAATTTAAAAGGTGAACCTATGACTAAGTAAGTTGAATAGCCAGCTTGACAGAAATGTAATAAGCCTCTTGTGGTTGTTGTCAGATTGGAAAAAGTACAGTTTATAATCTCAGCAAAGATACAGACGCAAGTAAGGTCTGTCATTTATCTTCAGTAAAAAGGTGGCAGATATAAAAGGGACTATGATCAATGTACTAAATTAATAATTATTTCCTTATGTTAAAGCCAACCCAATTGATCATATTATTTCGTGTTACATGTCTGATAAGGCAAGTCATAGGATTTGGAAGTGTAATTTCAGATCTGGCAATAAAATGACTGGCGATTAAAAATTAAGTACGTAGGATGTGAACAACTTCATAATACTTATTAGGAAGTTATATTCAGATTGAACAGGACTAAATTAACATGCTACATTGTTAGGTACATCTCTGACCAGACACTGGAAAATTTGTCATGGAAGTCTCAGGCTTTATTAAACCTATATTGAACTATAGGCTATATGACATATATTAAACAGGCACAACACATGGAAATAGACAAAACTGGTTAGCAACTTCTTAATTGTCTCCATGCATTAACACAACCTGGCACAGTGGATGCCCTGATATCAATAAACACTACCTCAGGAGACGCAGCAGGCATATCTCCTTCTTAAATATCTTTTATATCGTATGTTATTTACTTCATGTATTTGTTTATTTTAAATTTTCCAGTCTATATTTTTTTAAATAATTAGAGCACTGAATACTTACATCCTGTATTGGGGGGGTTGGACTAGATGATCTCTAGAGGTCCCTTCCCACCAAAACCATTCTATGATTCTATTTTAGATCAATTTATTTATTTACTTACTGCTTCCTTACTGCTTCTTAACAATGCCCTGTTAGAGGTGTAACATAACCTTCCATGTGACCTTGTTGTACGGAACTAAAAACATTTCTAGAAAAAGACCTAAACTTCCTAAATTAATGAATCTTTCTTTTCTAACCACCACAATTTTTCTCTAAGATAGGAATGTGACCACCAGCATTTGCATACCCATACGTTAATCTACTTGTGTCAAGAAAACTTCTCCTCTTTCTTTTACAAAACTGAAATGTCAAAAGCATCAGCAAGAGCAGTCATTCTAGGGCATCTTTGCATGTTTTTGCCAAAGGTAATTAAACTGTCCTGCTTCAGCCTGTATTTCCTAGTGACAAAGTTGCAGTTCATTTTCCACAAAAAACTGTTCCTGACAAACTGCTTGGAGGGAGGATTCCCGTAGGTGTAACACCCAATTCTGTGCCCATATACCTACAGGAAAAAGAGTAGAAGAGTAGATGCCATGATAACTCTGGAGATGCATCTGGACATTTGTTCTACAGATTACACATGCTGATGGCCTCCCAGAAAAATTCATGTGACCCCATACTTTTTAGGTATGGATCTCCAGACTAAATCAAAAGTCCTTCAGGTTTGCCCTTTGCCGCTGAGTACAAAGGCAGAAACATCTAAATGGAGAAAGCTTCTGTTTTTTCATAACTTTGTGTTTTTCTTGGTTATTATAACCCATATTAAAATCAAGAAGCTCATTTGATTGCCTGTTTTTATAGTATCTTCTGATGTTGACATTCCCCAGTTATTCATGTGCTATTAACAGAAAAAAAGCAATTTACTGAATATTAAAAACTACAAAATGAAAAAACAAACCTACGAAAGAAAGGGTAAATGAAGGTCTCATCTGGAATTTTTATCCTTGCAAGCTATCTTTTCTTATCTTTATAGTCCTTTTAAGATGCAGATAGAGTTTCTAAGATATTATGAAAGGCAATGAATTGGACAAAGTGGAAAAGACAGTAAAAGTAGCTGGGAAATAAGACTTGATGACTGGATCTTTTCAGTTTGGTATAAAGCAAAGGAAAACTTTCCAGTTGCATAACAGACATAGCAATATTCTATAATATGTCTTAAATCTGATAAACAATGTTCACAGTATGCTGATGAAATTAAACTGCTGACAGTCATTAAAATCCAGGAGAAGCAAATGCGTTCTGAATCAACGAGATTTCTTGCATACCCGAATTTGAATATGAGGGTGCATGCTGATCTGTAATGCTTACACACTGGTTAAAGTTAAAAATTAGCACCTAAACTTCCAATATATTTGGGTATAAAGACATGGAACTGATTTTATGTATGTGGATGAAAACTATAGATATACATATAAACTATTCATACATATAAACATGTATATAAAAATGTATTTATAGTTTATATATATATATACACATGCACGTTTATAATTACAGAATTCACAGACTCATACCGGTGCTGCCATGTTGCTGGGCTGGATTTGCAGTAGCCCTAATAGTGAAAAATGATGTTGCTAATACCCTAGACCTGGGTTTTGAGGAGTTTGTTGTAAATCCTGCAACACTTTGATTGTTTAATTCTATGTGCATGAAGGCCTGACTAACGGAGGGTGTGGGAAGAAGCCTGTTGCGGGATAAGGAGCAGTGGGTGAAATAATCCTCAGAGGTGGTCATAACTGTTGCACCATCTTTACACGATTATAAGTGGAAAAAGAGGCTGTTATGAAATATTGGCCTGCCTTCTGGCCAGAAAATTATTCTTTTTGAATGATCCAAGACTTAAATTAATTTTTTGCATGCACTGGGTATCACAGATTTTTTTATTAGCTACGTGGGTCTCAGACAACAAATAAACTTGAAAGTGCATTGATCAAATAATTTTACATACTTCCAGGGGCTTAGTTATGTTTCTTTTCACCTTTCTTCCAGACTGACTGATCTGAGTATGAGTAGTGTTGGGGTTCCTCCACTAATAAATTATTTGCTAGTATTCCTTTAATGGAAGCTGTTGTTCCCTTTGAGCCAGTGTTGGTTAATTACCAGTGTCAAATGGAAATGTCCTGTGATCCCAAAAGCTGCAGCTGCTGCAGCAGCAGGACAGCAGCTACTTTGCAAGAGCTGCAAAATTAAGATCTCGGTTACTTTAAGCCCTGCATGTCCCATGGCGCTTTTACAAGCCCAGAGAGGCCTTGGCTTGGTTGTCCAGCTGAACTGCAAACATGTAATGAGATTTGGCCTAATTAAAACTCCTCTGTAGCTGCAGTCTGCCATATACAGCAACGTCTTTATCTGCATTGTATAAAAATAACAAAATATTCAGCTATTAAATCTGGTATTTTGCACAAACTTCAGGAGAGGTATTTCTTTTTAGCAAGGGAAACACTGTCTGCATGTAAAGCGTTGGCAATATTCCCTTTTAATGGGCCCCTCACTACAGGAAAGACATTGAGGTGGAGTTTGTCCAAAGAAGAGCAACGAAGTTGGTGAGGGGTCTGGAGCACAAGTCTTATGAGGAGCAGCTGAGGGAGCTGGGGTTGTTCAGGCTGGAGAAAAGGAGGCTGAGGGGAGACCTTCTCGCTCTCTACAACTACCTGAAAGGAGGCTGTAGAGGTGGGGGTCGGTCTCTTCTCCAAAGTAACAGCCAATAGGACAAGAGGAAATGGTCTCAAGTTGCGCCAGGGGAGGTTTAGGTTGGATATTAGGAAAAAAATCTTCACTGAAAGGATTGTCAAGCATTGGAACAGGCTGTCCAGGTAAGTGGTGGAGTCACCATCCCTGGAGGTATTTAAAAGATGTGTAGATGTCGTGCTGAGGGACATGGTTTAGTGGTGGACTTGGTAGTGTTAGGTTAATGGTTGGACGTGGTGATCTCAAAGGTCCTTTCCAAATTAAATGAATGATTTCATTTGCTATGATTTAATTCAACAGCAATTTTCCGGTTTATTTTATGGCCCCCAGTTCAATGTATTTTCCCCTTCAGGAACATACTTAGACATGTGGTCATCTACAACTAACTTAAGCATAGTTAAAAGCACTTAACCACTGTTCAAAGATGCATTTGCATTGAAGGTGTAAACAGAAGACAGACTGGGAGAAATGCACATTGTGATTAATTATTACATCCACACTAACTGCCAATAATAAAATCTGCACTAACTTCAAATGAAACAAAACTCTTGGGGAAAAGGTGCATAAACTATAAAACATTTGAAGTAAACTCCAGGCAGGCAGACTACATGACAATAAGGCATCAACACTTAACATCCATTGCACCTACGTGAGTTTTTCTTTGAATGCTTTCACTTTTCTCTCACCCAGGCTCCACCAAAGGAATGATTGAATTTTGTTCATCATTAACTTGATGTTTAAAAAAAACTGTCGTTTCCTCAGTCCTTTTTTTTTAGTGTATAACAAAACAGGGATTTTGCACTCAGGTTTGTAAAGGGCATAGTTTGGCTGAGCACAACACAAATTCACGTTTAACAATGGTTCTTAATATAGTTTATCAGCAATATGTTCTCTGCAAGATCCTCCAACACCACCAGAGGCCAAAGGAAGCTGTTGCTGCGAAAGCTGGATTATGCTTAGGCAGAGCAGTCAGATGTTGCTGACAGCACATTTCTTCACAAGTACTGTTGCTAGCAAGTTAGGAAAAGTTGGAGACCACTGACTGAAAAAGAAAACTAATTTTTTTAAAATGTAAGGTCCTCTGCTTCAGTACAATTTCAGGATCCCTTCCAAGTAACGGACAATAAAAACAAAGAAGGGCAAAAAGTTTGTCCCAGGTCTCAAACTCTAATTATGAGATCAGTCTTCAGCTGTTTAAATGTGATCCGACTTTTTCATCTTAACCTAGGCATATATTTGATATCTAGTAGTTTAGAAGTACAGTCAGAGCATTACAGAATTAACAACTGAAGGACGTTTGATGAAATTCAAGACTATGGTATGTAGCCGATGTTTGTCAGTGACAGTTGTTTTGTTCTGTCTGGTCACATGTAATATAACACACTGCATGCAGAGAGAAAAAAAACCAAAACAACTCAAACTTTACATCTTTAAGATGTTTTAAGACATTATCATAAGACAGGTTACCCAGCCTGGAAAAGAGAAGGCTCTGGGGAGAACTTCTGTCAGTCTTTCAGTACTTAAAGGGGGCCTACAGGAAAGATGGGGACAAACCTTTTAGCAGGGCCTGTTGAGATAGGACAAGGGGTAATGGTTTTAAACTATGAAAGAATAGATTTGGACTAGATAGAAGGAAGAAATTTTTTACTCTGAGGGTGGGGAAACACTGGAACAGGTTGCCCACAGAGGTGATAGATGCCCCGTCCCTGGAAACATTCCAGGTCAGGTTGGATGGGGATCTGAGTAACATGGTGTAGTTCAAGGTGGCCCTGATCATTGCAGGGGGGTTGGACAAGGTGACCTTTAAAAGTCCCTTACAACCCCAACTATTCTATGATTTTACTGATCTTTGGAGTACAGGGCAATAATTTTTGAGCCTGATATTCAAATTTACTCAAAAATAAAATGCAGAGTATTTATCTTTTCTCCATCACAGCATGACTATGCATTTCCCTCTTGACAGGCAAATTAAGAAAAATACCTCATTTACAGGCTTTAGCAAAGATATGTAAGCCTCTGGACTGTCTCAGAAAAACAGGAAATAGTAACTTGACTGCTGTGATCGCAGTAGAAAAACATGTTGAAGTCTGGTCTAATGTCATAGTACCAAGAAATATTGAATTCCATAGAGTTTAAACACTTGTGTAGGGGACTATTAAAGCTTTTTCATTATTGCTGACTGTATTCAGCAAACTTTGAAGAGTCTATAGATCACCTCATTAGAATGCAGACCTGGAAGCCAGACCTTTGCAAGACGGATAAAGGGGAAGGACAGATTTTTTTAAAAAAAAGTGATTGATGACATGGGTAACACAGGTATTTAGTAGCAGCTGAAGAGAACAACAACTTGTTTGAAATAAAAATATGCTACTGCTTTTAGTATTGTGAAGGACTATACAAAAGAGCAGAAATTCTTTTGTTTACTTGTTGTTTTTTTTTAAATAGAACACAGATATCTTCCTTCCTCCAGTCTTCATAAAGAATATTCACCACACAGATGTATCTAAATATGGATTTAGGTAATTACAGCCTTAGGAAGGCTGTCATCTTGCACGCACATATAGCTAACCTATGCTAGGATTTTACATGGGATGCACAACCGTACATATAAAAATTATTAAGGCAATCTAAGTCTTCCCTAAGATGTCATTAGCGCAGTTAATGAAATAATTGTCTGCTTAGCTTCCCTCCCTGATGGCCATTTGCATGCGATGTTGTACAGAGACCCCTCTGACCTGCCCTTCTTCTCCAGACAAGGCTGCTGTGACCCCCTGTACCAGCTTCTGTGCAAGTGTGCTGTGCTTTATTCTAACTTGACAAGTCAGGGGAACAGAAGAGGGAAAGCTATTGTTACCCTTCTACAGAGGAGGCAAACCGAAGCACAGAAATATTAAGTAGCTAATGTCAGACTTCACAAGAAAACTCTGGCTGGCAGGAACTAAACACAGATCACGAGATCCTGCTACCCCCGGCTCCTCTGGCAGACCATTCTCTCTGCCAGTCCCCATAAGTTCTAAGATGCTTTGATGTGCTGCTCTTGCTAAGGGAAATCATGAAACAACCTTAATACACATTGAACAAATTTATTCTGGGTTCGGTAGGGTTCAGGCATGCCATAAACATCCACTGGAGTTCAGATCTGAATCTAGTAAAGCTTTTATGTGACACTATAAGGTCCCCCAAGAAAAAAAAAAAAAAAAAGCTTTTGATACTAGAATAACTGGCCTTTTCAAGATCTTTCTTTTTTTTTTTTTTTCCCTACTTCCATTGCTTCCCAAAAGTGGTATAATGAGGTCTCTGATCAAAGTAATTAAGGTTTCTAATTAATAGGGGGAAATCACATTTACATATGGTATCACTCCCAATTTCAATTAATTACTCTAGACAAGAACTTATTCCAAATTCTCTTCCTGACAAGCTGCAAAAGTCTTTACTAATTAGTCATTTTTTCAAACATGATATCCTGACAGAAAAGGAGAATTGGTATTTTTCTAGCATTAGATAGCAACCAAAGTTTAAAGGAAAGAATACGCACATGACAAATCTTTCACATCTGTAAGTGAGTATAGCTATCAGTAACAATTCTGTCATTTGTCAGATAATTCTTCACCTGAGAATCCGGATCTGCTCCTGGAAATTACACAGTTTTTCCTGGTCATTTAAAACAGAAATTGAGTTATTTGTGTATATATATTTATCTATATAATCACACTTATTTACTTGCCATGAGGTCCCTGGAAACATTCTAAAACCATTTCTCACCAAAATAGGATCAGATCTCTGCACCTGTGGACAAGATGACTTTGCAGCAAGTTATTTGTAAATAAGACATGCTCATATTTTGAAGGATCATCCTTTCTGCTTAACAAAATGAACATCTGACATGCAAAGACGAATTTGTTATTGGTTTTGGTTCTTTTTTCAGGACGAAAACTGAAATTGTCCTCCCGTCAATCATAAATCCCCCTGCATATTTAGGCAATCCTTATTCATGGGCAGAATTTCACTGGGAGGCAGACCAATATAATAAATACTCTTTTCTTGCACTGCTTATTCAAGACTCATTCACATAACTTAGGTTCTGGGCTAGCAATTAACTGAATTTGATTGAAGTCCCATTATTTTCTAGCTGTGCAGTTTCTCAAAGAAAGACTGATTAATGGTGATCTGAAAAATATTTTTATTTCTGATTCATGTTCAGCCCAGGATAAAATTCACTACAAGCTGTTACTAAGCAATGGTTATAGAAGATTGAGTAGAAGTTAAGGATCTATTTGCTTTTAAAACCCTCACAAAGCATCCATGACATCTCTGACACCTGAATATTCTTTGACAATCTGCCCCTAAGAATGTAACTCTTCCCAGATTAACAAACTACAACTAATTTTCTGATCCCAGATAATCACCCTAAATCACCCTAAATTGCACATAGTCAGTGGTGAGAACAAGATATCACCTAAAATGAGATTAATCTACCACTGCCCTATTTAGGTTAAGGGAGGCTCGTGTGGTCAGTTTAGGCTTGGCCTTTAAATTACATAAGATAAATTTTGATTTGAGACTACATCTGTTCCACTACTGTATCCGTAAACTAAATAGTGCCAACCATCTGGACCGTTTAATTATTACAACAGTCCTTGGCAAAGCATCGTCCCTGGGCAAATCACACTTTCCCAAATGGGTTCTGGAAAGATTCTGGGCTACGATGGGCCAGAAACCATCCTTAATAGAAATTCTGCGGCAGCATATCTTGTTTTGGAGGGTAAAAGAATTTAGTAGCCTGGATGTGCCAGCTGGCCCAGGGAATGGGTCCCAGCACCGCTCGGCTCACTAGTATAGATGCAGCCTCAGCCCACAGGCCAGTTCTAAAGAAGGATTTAAACGACTCCCCAAGCTGAGTACCACAACAATAACCTTCCTTGGCCTGCTCACGACAGTCTTCCTCATGCAGCCCAAGATGCTGTTGGCTGCCTTTGCCACAAGATCACACTGCTGGCTCTTAGTCACCAACTTGTCAATCACGGTCCCCAAGTCCTTTTCTACAAAGCTGCTTTCCAACTGGTTGGCCTCCAGCCTGTCCCAGTGCCTGGGGTTATTCCTTTTTAGGTACAGGATTTTGCACTTCCCTTTACTTCATGAGATTCCAGTTTATCTAATTCTCCAGCCTGTCTCTGAATAGCAGCAAAACCCTCTGCTGTATCAGTAACTCCTCCGAGTTTTGTATCATTTGCAAAATTGCTGAGGTATGTTCTGCCCTACCTTCCAAGTTATGAAGATATTAAATACTGGCTCCAGTATTGATCCCTCAGGTGCACCACTAGTGACTAGACTCCAGCTGGACTTCATGCTGTTGATCACAACCCTTTGAGCCCAGCAGTTTAGTCTATCTCACTGGCCGCTTACCTAGTCTGCACTTCATCAGTATGTCTGTCAAGATGTTACGGGAAACAGTGTCAAAACCCTTAATACAGTTGAGATGAAGCATCCACTACTTTCTTCTCCTCCAACAAGCCAGTTATTTCATCACAGAGGGCTATCAGTTTGGTTAAGCATGATTTCCCTTTCATATATCCATGTTGCCTCCTGCCAATCACCTCCTACTCCCTTGTATATCTGCTCTATCACCTTCCCAGGAATCAGTTTAAGGTTGACCAGCCTGTAGTCCCCAGATAGCATTCAAAAAACTTTACTTCTGGATGAATACTTACCCTCTGTGAAAAAGGGTCTTCCACCTGGGTCATTATCTGCTCATGCCATCCATCTATCTGCCTACCCATTAAACTTATACAGTAAGTTTTGAAACCGGTTTTGGCACAGTTGACAAAAGGGTAGTAATATTAATTTGTTATAAGTTGCATGGAAACCAGTTCTGTTAATGTCTCTTTAAAGAATTGCTACTGAGGCTGGCAGAACCTGACCCATCAGTTGGGACCTTATTGTTCCAAAAGAGCTACGGCTTATGTCAAATAACATCAGGCAGCAAGACAGAGAACAAACAGATAAGGGGGAGACAGGTATATTTTGAGGAAAAATTATAGGAAGGTATTTGTCATTAGAATTACAGAGCAGTTTGGGTTATGGCAACTCTGGAGTCCTCAGCACAAGAAGAACACGGACCTGTTGGAACGTGTCCAGAGGAAGGCCACAAAGATTATCCGAGGGCTGGAGCACCTCTGCTACGAGGACAGGCTGAGAGAGTTGGGGTTGTTCAGCCTGGAGAAGAGAAGGCTCCAGGGAGACCTTGTTGCGACCTTCCAGTACCTAAAGGGGGCTACAGGAAGGATGGGGAGGGACTTTTTATCAGGGAGTGTTATGATAGGACACGAGGTAACGGCTTCAAACTGAAAGAGGGTAGATTCAAATTGGATATCAGGAAGAAATTCTTTACTGTGAGGGTGGTGAGACACTGGGACAGGTTGCCCAGGGAAGTTGTGGATGCCCCATCCATGGAAGTGTCCAAGGCCAGGCTGGATGGGGCTTTGAGCAGCCTGGTCTAGTGGGAGGTGTCCCTGCCCATGGCAGGGGGGTTGGAACTAGATGATCTTTAAGGTCCCTTCCTCCCTAAACCATTCTATGATTCTGTGAATATAGGGTACATAGGAGACAGCTCCCATGCATATATAGGTCTTCGGCCAACACTATCCCTGCTTCTCGTAGAAAAAATTGTTCTGATAAAAGTGGAGATGATGCTGAAGTGTTTGTGCTGCAGTGGATGTTAGTACTTGCTCAGTACAGTCTCAGTTGGTTTGCTGCCTTGCTGTAGAGCTGGGTGACTTTGGGCATGGCTAGATGGAAAACTAGGTATGAAAAGTCGGCTTTCAACTCTTAACACTGAGATGCTTTGAGAGCTCACATGCATCCAAGTTTAGGAATTCACATTTTAAAAAAAAGTTCATGGAATACAACTTTGGGCATAGAAGTGTAACTTTCAATTAAGTTTCATTGTATGTGCCTTTATCTTTTGTCTTTTTTTATCTCACCTCAATATCATCAATCACAATACATTGATACTTTGAGTAAAAATGTCCACTAAATAGATTTGGAAGTGCACTTCATAAACCTCATGCCACTGACATCTAGTTTTAAATTGTTTAAAACAAAAGAGTCAGACTAAAGCCATTAAACCTTAGCAAATATATTGCAGTAGGTAAGAAAGAAATTTGTGAAGCTTTGCTTCCTTTCATGAAGGCATGCACAACTTAAAGCACATCTTTAAAAAGTGTAATTTAGTTCTTCTATTTGTTCTTGAGTTAAAATTTCATTGGCGGCTATATAAGACAGTTTAATACCTTTTAATTTTTCAATATCTCTCAGAAGGGATGAAATCTCCCTTCCTCCCTCTTATATCCATTTGCAAATGCACTTCCTAAGACTGGAAGTCTTCCTGAGAGGTCTGAGCTGCATAGTGCCACACTGCAAGCCACTTAGGGGCAATCAGTTGGCACAGATGGTTCAAGGGACTGTATTATATCTGTGTATTTTCTACTGTATCTCTTAAATACCTACTTTGTCCACAGCCTGTACAGTTCTGTTTCTGTAATGGAAATTTTCAACATGCAAAATTGCTGCTTCAATCCAAGAAAGTTCTGCTTGTGGAAAGCCTGATCAGGCCCTGCACACAAGGATAATAACACGTTATAGTAACATGGAACATATGTAACGGTAGCATTGTACTAATAGTAACTAATTCAGACCATTTTGATAACAGTCTCTGAAACAAGGATTAAAGTGCAATTTTGATATTGGCCAAGTTCTAGGCATGCAGTTCCTTTCTACTTTGGAACTATCAAGTTCACATACAAGTAATAATTTTAAATTTCTGGCACTTGCTTTCTTTGATGTCCAGAATTTTGAGAAAAAGAGGAGGAAGATGACACCCCTTACTTTTCTCATCAGCAGTTTTCTCTGTCTCTCTTCCTTCTTTTATTTCATACATTCTTGCTGTCCTTTTAGACCTGGTTCACTGCACCTGACAATGTTCCTCTGGATGATGCTGTCAGCTGGAGAAAAAAAAAAAGAGAGGCTAGGAGGTGAATGCAAACAAATCACATTTGTTTGCATGGCTTGTAAAATGTGAATGACCTTCTTTTCCTTGTCTTACTTGTAAGGCTTGGAAACCAAAAGTGAAGACATGAATGTGGCAATGTGAAGGAGGAAAAAATATTGTAGGTACAGGTGTAGCTGATCAAAGAGCCTGTCTGTTGCTGACACCAGCTGGCAATAAGTGTAGAAATACTGTTTAAAACACTGAAGATTCTGAAATAATTATGCAGGTATACAAGTTAGTTCTTAGTGGTTGGAGAATATTTGTGATGCAGAACAAGATTTAGTTCCTAATCAATGCTACAATATCTAAGGGATGCCAGGAGACAACCTGAGCCAACAGAGGGTATGGAAAAGTCTCTGCATAAGGATGAAGTCTTGGGACCAGAGGTAAATAATAGCTATCAGAGGATGTGGAACAGGTTATCTTAAGACATAGAATTTTTAAATCAATTATATTAGAACATCTGTCCTAGGATATATTTCTTCCCAGATTGTAAATGGGGATGTGTTTTGTCCATCAACAGGAAGCTCCATCTCTTACATTTGTTTTACACTGTTTAACTAAAGTAATTGGAAAATATTATCCACCATATGCTACTTCATTTCAGTGAATTATAAAATGTACAGAAGCACAGGCAGAGCAATGATTAGTAGTTAGCCTTGTTTCAATGAACGCAGATGCTGGCATGCTGAAATAGAATGATATCAATGCTGCCTGGCTGGGATTCCTTACATCATTAGCACCAGTGCAGGAGTAGGATGTTATTAACACTTCAGAGGAGGAACTATATTTCACTTTTGGTAGTAGAGGCAATCCTGAAATAACATCTTGATATTTACCAGCATATGTAAAACTAGCGGTTTATTTTATGTTATAGCCTTGGCCTTTGTTTCACACTGAAGTTTAATGATTATCTACCATCCCCTCTTCACTGCAGTTCTGTAACCCGGTCCTTTATTTTAATGTGAATATTCTGAGGCATTTAACTGCAACTAGCTTACAACTGATAAAGCTTTTCTTTATGTCTGTGGCTCTTCACACCATGACTCAGTAGCCCAACAGGCTTTATCTTATTTTTATTAGGCGTTGTCCTATGCTCCCTGTCAACTCATTTGTAAAAGAGGCTTTGGCCAGCAACCAATCCCTATACTGCCTTTGGGAAGCACACAATATGGGTGTAGAGGAGCTACAACCATGTCTCACTTGATAAAGCAAAACAAAAGCCATTACCAGAGCAAACTGGAAAGACTGAACAGTGGACATGACATCTGGTCACTGTCTAATTTTCATGTGGCTGTACCAGCAAATTTTCTGTCCCAGCTGACATATTCTTTGTCTTAGGTTGCAGTGAAAAGCAAGCAGAACGAAGGTGGGAGATGAAAGGTGGGAAACAGCCAGACACAAATAGAGGAAAACCAGTTCCGTTCCTCAAGATCCATACAAGTAAAACCCTTCTATCCAGAGTTAAAACACATGAAAATTGAAACAGGGACCTTACTCATTCCTCTTTTATACAACTACAAACCAATATGCCCTTCTGTAATTGCTTTTAAAAAATTCTGTGCTATCTTGTTAGTTTGAGAGAATAAATTGCTTCAGAGCTCTCTGCCTTTTTCCTTTTTTATAGTTTGTTCTTTTATTTTTTCATCTATGACTGCAAACTTCAAGTGATGTGAAATACGTGACTCTCGAAGTGACAGGGGAATAATTTCTTTGGTGATTGGCTTAAGAGAGAAAAAGAAAAAATAGGAACACTGAGAGTCAAGGCTAGTTCCCTATTTCAGGGGACTACTTTTCCCTGTAGTACAAGCAGTATTTCTATGAGCTTTATTTCTTTTCCAAGAGAGTACAAGGGGTCAGCAGAAACCGGTAGCTAATGTTAAATTGCATTTCAAAACCTTAAGCTTCCTGTGCTAAAAATTCATCATTTCTGTGGAAACTTTGGTTCCCTCCAGCAACATTATACATCACTCTGGCTAACGCTGCAGCAAACTGCCAAGGGTATGGAACACATGCAGCATTAAGGGTGCTGTATATTCACACCTTTTGCTATGGGGAAAATCAGTGCTGACAACTCTTCTTTCAGAAGCCAGAAATTCCTCTGAAAACGCTTTCAGTGCAGGTCTCCGAAGACCATGAAATTGCTTGTATCTTTGGGAGATTTGAGAGCGATGCATATTCCTACTAGCAGGGCAGGAGAGGAAGCAATGCTGTATTTTCTAGGGTAACTGGCACAGTGTACTGATAGCTTCTGACCACATGAGGAGACACAAGACCCGATCTGTGACACTATTTAGCAACAAAAAAAAAAGATATGACTATGTATCGCCAGAAAAATTAAGGCTTTAACTCTCCATACACACACATGCACTCACCTCCCATAGTACAGCTATAGACGCCAGGGAAAAAGAGATGATTAAGATGAGAACAGGAGGCAGGAGTCCTCAGACTGATCCCGACTCACATTTCCACACTATGAGCGTCGGGTGAACAACAGCAAAGCTCCACTTGGATGTCACAGGGGTCAGCTTCATGGGCAGAGGTGATGGAGCCATGACCACCCCTCTTGCTTCAGTTTTCTTCTGCCAGCTTCTCTCATCTTTTGTCACAAAAACACTAGGACTGGACCTATGAGCTAAAATGAGAAAATATCCCACCACCATTCCTTGCACGGCCAAGCATATATTCAGGGACTTGCCATTTTATATCACACCTCGGTATCTGAGTAGCTCAAACTAATCCATAATTTTGAGGCAGAAGAAGAGTCCCTTGTGACTGGTTCAGATGATTGTGTATTTCAGCTGATCGTTTGTTCTCTTGTGATTTCTAAGTAACATTTATCTTGATATCCCTCTGGCAATCCTGCTCTTTCTATCCAACGTGATTTTATGCAGGCTTGTAAAGGTATATGGTCTTCTATGTCCGATCTCTGATGATTAACAATGCCTTCATTTGCATTTTACTTGTATCCGGATGATGTGTGAATTTCTACTTTATCCAAATAAGATTGTGAAATGGTGCAGTATCAGAGAGACAATGTACTTATACTAATGATGTGTGTGTGCTCGGAGTGGGAAGCATATTAAGCTAATTCTCCATACGGAAAAGATATCTTAATTGTGATGCTTCTTTTCAATCTCAGATCTTTTTTCCCATCTCCCTTTGCTAGACCAGAGGTGGCAAAAGGCAAATTCACAAACATGAAACATTTATTATTCTCTTGCAGTTTCTGGTTAAAATTGGCAAATTTACAAGTGATAAATCACCTTATTTTGGTATTCCATTGGAGAATTAGACTACTAAACAGGCCTTTTACTGTACAGAGACTGACTGTTCTGGGAAACGAAAAATTGGAGGAAACAATACAAGGAAGTAAATATATATTATATGTGTGCATGCGTACATCTAAACACATAATATGGATGTTTTTTGTTTTTTTTTTTAAACATAAAAAAGTTTTTGGTTCTGCTTCAGATCCTGGTCCTTTCTGTCAGTCAGGGAAATATCAGTAATACTGCATATTAATGCTATAGATTTTATTGGAAAACAGCCTAGTTTAAGCAGATACTGTTGTTTTCCAAGTGTACAAGCATCTATTATTTAATGAATAAATGCTACTTCTCAGGTCATTATCACCATCTCTTCTTAATTACTGAGACTCGGGTCAGTCCTGCTAATTGCCCATGTGCATACTCTTCATAAAAGGCAAATCCAATATTGCCAAGTGTCCTTGGGATTTTGCCATCTCTCTTGCCTGTTCCCATTCAGTCACACTCAGCTATGAAGGAAGCAGACGATCTCAGCAGATACAGCTCTCTCCTCAGTGGTATCAGTTATTGAGCTGCTGTGCTCCCTGGAGTTGCATTTGCTTTTTTAGCTGACTGACAAGAAGAGTCTTGGCTTACTTTAGCCTCTTGATTCCTTGATCATAAATCTGAATACTCAAGGCATCATGGGCCTGTACCTCGTTATTAGAGATACACAGTGGTGGCACCTGTAAGAACATATATTCACCTAATAAGGCTGAGCACATGCAGAATTGCACAAGCAGATGCAAGGAGTAATCTAAAGAAGTTTCCGGTAATTGATTATAGCTGCCTTCTTATTCTTTCTCTCCTCCTACTCTACAGCAGATAATACAAGTTTATTCATATTCCAGGCAAATAATAAAGGTTGTGAAAATAGCTGAACTGGAAAATTATTATTTTTTTTTTTTTTTATTAAAGGGTGTTGCAAAGCTCTTTTTGCCTGGAAATCACTTGTAATGTTGCTATGCGTGCATATTATTTACAGCACATTTGTTTCAAGAAGTAAAAAGTATATATTGCTCTATAAGTACATCCTCAGACACTGAGTGCCATTAGTCACAAATATGTGCTGTCAAGAAAGGCACCTCAGCACAAAGGAGCAGGAGCTGTTGTGCTAAATCTGTGGTGGTACATGTACAGCCTGTCATTTGTTATGGAGAAATAATAACGGCACAGAAATGCAACCCTAGCAGCCAGCAAGGAACTGTCAGGGCTGAAGATGCTGTGAACGAATGAACTCCTGCTTGTTTTCTGGAGTTACCTCTGCGTGCGCCATTATATTCGTTTCGCTGAACAAGCTTGACATAAAGATTGATGTAACCTAGTGGCTGCAGAGCCTCTCTGAAAAGCTGTTCTCAGTCTCTTTCAGGAGGAAGCTTGTGTTCCAGGGAATTACTCCATATATTTGGCGAGGTATGACCTATGCTTTGCTGAGGTCTGATGTACATCTGCATGTTTCTCCAGGTTCATTCCTTCATTGCCTTATTTCAGATGGACTTCATTTTATTTGTTGTTCAAAGTCTAGAGAAGATCAAAGAAATTTAAATTCTGTCTCTTCTAGCATATACTTGTTTTAAGAATGATAATAATTTCCTCTGACTTCAACAGCACTATTCACATATATAATGTTAAATGTACTCTTGCCCATCTGGACCTTTTTGTGAGTGTTCCTCAATTTTCAGTGAAGTTCGTGTGAACTTTTCTATTACATTTGATAAAGCTTTGGCTAAAGTCTTATATACATACAAGGAAATTAATGTCTACTAATTGCAAAGCTTTCAAAGTACCGTAGAGGCTCATAGTGCTCTTACAGCTGATCTACTTCCAGTTAATTATCAGTCTCAGTAAATTTATGCTAAAAGCTTGGTACAAATAATGAGTCAAACAATAGGATTTTTACCTGAAGAAAGAGCGTGGAATTAAGTCCAAATTTAGATTCCCCATCTCTGGGAGAAAGAATTCAAATGTTTGTCTTAAACTGCTTGGAAAGGTGGATAAATTTGAATTGTGTCTCATTTGTCAAATCTGAAAGGAGATGAAATCTTATTAAGTTTTTATTCATATTACACTAGTCAGTTCATCTTAGACTAGTTTTGCTGAGTTAAAGAACTTACACTTTGCAACTGAATTTTATTATCAGCACAAGACCACAGGGCAGTCATCTTTTATTTTGACATTATTAAAAAATTAAATGTTATGAAATATGTACTGAATATTATGATTTGGAATCTTTTTTTAAAAAATTAAAAAAAAAAGATATTTTTATTCTTTTATTAAATAAATCAACCTTAATTCAGATTATCTGCGTGCAATAAAATACTTTTTCAAATGATGGCAGATCATGCAATTTAGCTCAATATTATAGGCTTTTAGACTAAATTTTGGTTAAAGAGAGATTGGTATGCCTACTTATATCTTTACCTCTTGTGTATTGTGCTATATTTAAGTATTATATTTTAACGATCTATTAATTTTTTATAGGGATTGCTCATTTCTTGTTTATTTCAGCCATTTGTTTCTTCTTGTAGCAGAAATGAGAAAGGCAAACAGTAAATTAAACCCCCTCCTTTCTACAGGGACTTTCAACCTTACATTACTTAGCTGCTTCTGAAAATCACACCGATGGTCTCATATTAAAACCCGATCATTGCAGTAAAGCACCAATAATTACACAAGATCCTTTTAAAACCAAGACATCTGTCATATATCTTTGAAAGTATCTGGATCTGATTACAGAAGTTCAAAATCAGTATATCCCTTTTAAAATATCTTAGAAATTTCATCAGAACTAATTTCCAGTGGGTATTTTAAGTTCTTTACTTCTGAACAATTCTGCATATTTGACATATGGACAAACATACACACTTTGAATAAAGCAACATTTTTTTCTCAAAAAATTCCAAACTCAACTATACTTCTGAAGCCCTGCTTGAAAGATGCGTATTTCTGCTTTTGCAGATGAAGGTTTTAGGCCTTACTGCCTAATTTAATTTCTGCAAGAATCTCTGTACCCAACTTGAGCTTCAGTTATTTTTGAGACTCTTACGCAGACACTCATTTAGTCTTATGACAAATTTGCTTCGATGCACTGGATATTTAAGCAAAATTAAATACACATATTTTCTTTACAAGTACATGGTTTTGCTGTCACATGTTAGTTATATGATGTCCCTTTAGTCTCTGTCATCTGCTAGTCTTTCTTTACACTTGTTTATAAATACATATGTAAGAAGTTGTGTATGGAGAAAGTCCAGCAGAGGGCTAAAAAGATGATCAAGGCATTGGAGCAGCTCTCTTACGAGGAAAGGCTCGGAGACCTGGGTCTGTTTAGCCTGGAGAAGAGAAGGCTGAGAGGGGATCTCATCAATGCTTATCAATCTCCAAAGGGCGGGTGTCAGGAGGATGGGGTCAGGCTCTTTTCAGTGGTGCCCAGCGACAGGACAAGAGGTAACGGACACTAACTTGAACATAGGAAGTTCCACCTAAACATGAGGAAAAACTTCTTTACTCTGAGGGTGGCAGAGCCCTGGCACAGGCTGCCCAGAGAGGTGGTGGAGTCTCCAACTCTGGAGACATTCCAAACCCGCCTGGACGCGTTCCTGTGAGACCTGCTCTGGGTGACCCTGCTCTGGCAGGGGGGTTGGACTAGATGATCTCTGAAGGTCCCTTCCCACCCTTACCATTCTGTGATTCTGTGATTCCATGTATTTGAAGAAAGATTTAACTGTCAGGAAAACAAATGGCTGATTGCTCCCAGAGAATATCAGTGCAACATAGAGGCAAAGATCTATGCTCTTATATACCACTTTTTGCTCTTCAGAGCAAGCAGAGTGTCCATCAAGCTCCTTTGTCACTGGCCTGTTCTTCAGTCAGTGTTTATTTTTGAAAGGACAGACTGAAAATGCCTTTGTATTTCTTATGACACGAGTGACACATTTCCCAAGCGCTACACCTCAGATAGGCGTCTAATTACAGTATAAGGACTTGGGAAAAGTATAATGGTTTCAATTTGAGGCACAACATACTTTTTGTATGACCTTCAATAAGCTACTTAAGATAGTAAGACATATATTCACCAGAAAAATTGGATGTTTTATGCACCGACAAGGTATTTGGAGTATTATGGTAATGGAAAAAGAGTAAATATGTAAACCTTAGACAAAAACTTAACTTTTTGCTGTATTTCAATAGTCTAAATAGTTACAATCTCAGAAAAACAAATAAATAACAAAATAAAAACAAATAAATAACAAAAAACAAAAAAATAAATTTGATGTGATGATAAGCATCTACTGCGATGTAGGTGTTTATATGCAGGGTTTGAGTATTTTGGCTCCACAGGGTGGCTCAAAAAAGCTGTGTCAGGTAAACAATGATAAATTTACACCTGACTCTGTAATACCATGTGCATTTTCTTAGGCTTACAAGATATTGGTGAAAGGTCTTGACTAGTGAACCATGTAGTTTCATAATTGCCTTGATCTTTTTCAGTCTTTTTGGGGTCAGCTGCAGGGCCATCTCTTAACAGCTGGTTTACCTTCTGATATTGTATTTTAATGAAATGTTTTGTGTTTTCTCTATGAACTGTGTGAGCTCTTATTACACAAACATTACCCTACTACCATAGTGTAGAAAACTTGGAACAAAGCAATGGGTAGCTTCAAATTTTACATTCGAGCATTAAAAAACAAAACAAAACAAACAAACAAACAAAAAGACCAAACTAATTTCTAGACAGTAAGTTAAAATAGACTGCTGCTTGTGAAAACATTTGACATGCTTTGTTTCTTATAATGTACCAGAGAAATAGTCTAGTCAGCATATTTGATTTCTTACAAACATAATGCATACGAATAAGCTTTGAATAATTAGATCCCATAAAATACAATAACTAACTCCTCTACACATTGAAGGGTTTATGCTTTTTTTTTTATTTCATAAAATTAGGATAGCCATTCTTGTAGGAACTGAAAGCTTTCACAGTTGTGCTCATAAAGATGCAAAGGAGGCATTCCGGGGGAAAGGCAGCAAAGAAAATGAGCCTACTGAGACTGAAGAAGATGGATGTGACAATCAAAAGACGTATAGCTACGTGAAGTGAGTGACATACAGTGGCCATTTTTGATAGCGGACATCATAATTAGATCATATATTCCAGCAGAAGAAATTTAAGCTTATCAATTCATTAGATGAATATTAAACAGAGGGGAAAAGTATGAAAACTGAAAAACATAGAACCATATAATCATAGAATCATTTAGGTTGTAAAAGACCATTAAGGTCATCGAGTCCAGCTGTTAATATAAGTTTTTTGTAAAACATAATTCAGACATGAACAATAACAAAGGAACCAAAAAATGGAATCTCTCAAGCTTAGTGTAGAAAACACAGATATAATAGTGAGGGGTAATGGAGTCACCAAATTAATGAATCAGAAGGTGCAGCCTAAAAAGTCAATATTAAAGTTACAGAATCATCAAAACCTTCATAGGCAGCAAAGCAAATTATCATTACCATCAAAAGGAATATGAGAATATGCTTACATTGATGATTAATGCATAAAATAGGTAATTTTCAAGAGATTCTGAATAGATCAGGGTTATCTTTATAGATATTTCATTGCTCCACAACTCTTCTTATCTGCAAAGAATTATGCACTACAAAGAAAACTGCAAATGCTACTAAGAAGCTGAATTAACCTGCTCTTAATAAAGTGTAACAAACTTCTAAAGGTGACTAAAATATGACTGTCTACACCATTTCTGAAACAGAAGAGAAAGTAGTAACTACAGTGATTTTAATGGTCTAACTGCTGAAGAAAAAATACTTGTCAGATTGCAATTGCTGTCACAGCACATCTTTATTGGCAGTACCAAAGAATTCTTAGACAGATTATTGTCTACAGTGGAAGAAACTGTACAAAACAAGGAACAAAAAATTAAAAGTATGATATTTCAGAGGAGGAATATTATGTATTTTGAATCCTTTAGAAATGAATTGCTAGTCATCATTAACTGTACTCATTTTAATGCTTTGATGCTTTTCACCAGAGCACTTCATGGAAGGATAATGGAGAACTACGGAAGAAAGTAGAGAATTTTTTAATATAGAAGACAGCAGGGAATTCTATTCTCACATGTTATATTTGTTATTCCATGAATGGTATGCAAAAGTTTTCCAAATAAATTGTACAGTGGCTTAAAATAGCAACAGAAGACAAATAGTAATGTTAAGTGCTACTCTTGCATTTGAGACTGGCTTTAGATTGACTCACAGAAGTGGAGAAACTATGGAATTTGGAGTGACAATGGAAAGCTCAAAGATTTGTGGACAGTGTATCTCCTCCCTCTATTGCTTTATGCAATATATAGAGAAAACTCTAAAAACAAAGAAGACTAGCTATCTCAAATGAACAAGCATGAAAGTTTCAAATTGAAACTATCCTTAAAGAAAACAAAACACAAACCAACCCAAATATCATACCTATTAGAAAAGCTAAACCAAAATAGATGCTGAAGAATTTGTTTGTAGTTTGGTGTTTAAGAAAGGGAAGTTTGTAGGAAGAGGTATTAGATTGTATAAATGATGATAACTGATATAACTGAAAAAAGTTAACAAGCTATTAGCACAAAAGCCTTTGTTCAGGTCAAATTAATTATATGGATTATCTCTACCAGCATGCCATGATAGAACTACAGAAATGGAATAATAGAATGAATGGGCAAAACAACAGAAAATAAACATTATTTTTGCCTAAATCGAAAGTTTTTAAAGTATGACAAGAAGTACAGAAGTAATATATAACTTCATCCAACACTATTAACTGCACAAAAGAATAGATGCTTTTGTTAGGTAGTGTTGGCCAAAAATTTTGAGCAATAAAATTCACAAGTGAAAGAACTGAGTGCTGAAAAGGAAGCTGGTCCCATTTATTCCAGACACAAATAAGACACCAAGGATTCCAGAATAAAGCATGAAGTAATGATGATAAAGATCAACTAAATTATGAAAGTACCTCTTTAGCAAAGAAGTAACAGTCTGAGTGACTATCTCATAAAAGCAGATGAATGTTGGATGCGATGATATTTTTGGAAAATCATCCTATGCCCCAGGATTCAGGAACAACAACAAAAAAAAAAAGGTGAGGCCCACCTCCGTATAGACAGCCCTCACAATATCATTGCACTGTTCAAGCCCTAATCTCAGAACCTGAGGCTACGTCCCGCTAAAGGTTTCATCTTGACATAGTTTGCTGCAGAATGTGAATAGGAACTGCTGAAGCATGAAAACTGACATTTAATTCATTTATTTTAAATGGTTCTTGCCTGCAAGCCATCTACAAAGGAGTCAAAAAGCACAAACATGATACAGAGGGAAAGATCAGTTTGTCTTCCAAATGGTAATTTTTCAAGCCAAATAAACATACCAAGAAAAGTAGGGAGATATGAAAGATAGGCAGTACACCAGTTCATTGGAATACTGGTTTATCATTATGTACCATGACATATCATGACGTACCGCTAAAGGTACATCATGTAGATGTTCACGCACCCAAAAACCAGGCTGCTGAAGAACATCGAAACAATGAACAGGTAGCCAAGACTGTCAAAATTGAAGTGGCTCGGGTGGACCTGGACTGGGAGTGTAAGGGTGAGCCATTTGTAGATCTATGGGCCCACAAAACATCAGGGCATCTAGAGAGAGATGCAACATACAAATCGGCTTCTGATCAAGGGGTGGACCCGAGCATGGAGACCAACACATAAGTCACCCATGAACGTGAAGCATGTGCCACAATCAAGCAAGCCACATGAGTAAAGTCTCCCTAGAATAACGGGTGGTGGCTAGGTTTTTGATGTGGCAGGGCCTGGCAAATTAACTGTATTGGACCACTGTCTAATGTTTAACCACACGCCAAGGCAAGCACTACATACTTACCATGGTGGAAGCAACTTAGCAGGTGGCTAGAAACATACCCTGTAAATCATGCCATTGCCTGAAATACCATCTTAGGCCTTGAAAGGCAAATTTGTGGTGACATGGTACCCCAGAAAGAATTGAGGGAGACAACGGGACTCATATCTGGAATTACCTCATAACCTCCTGGGCCAAGAAACATGGCATTGACTGGGTGTATCATATCCCCTATCACCCACAAGCCTCTATTAAATACTGGAAGATATAATGGATCGTTAAGACTATATTGAAATCATCAGGCAATGGGACATGAAAGCACTGGGATATAAATTTAGCAGAATCCACTTGGCTGGTTGACACCAGAGGATCTGCTAACCATTCTGGTCCTGCACCAAAAAAACCCCCTACATACTGTGGGAGGCGATGAGGTCCCAGTAGTGCTGTTATGGTTTAGCCCCAGTAGGCAGTTCAGCCCCACACAGCTGGTTGCTCATTTCCCCTGGTCAGACAGGGGAGAGAATTGGAGGGGTAAAACTGAGAAAACTCATGGGCTGAGGTAAAGGCAGTTTAATAGGTAAAGCAAAAGCCTCCTGCACAAGCAAAACAAAATAAGGAATTCATTCACTTCCCCTCAGCAGGCAGGTGTTCAGCCATCTCCAGGAAAGCAGGGCTCAATCAGGTTTAACAGTTATGGGGAAACAAATTCCGTAACTCTGAACATCTCTCCTTCCTTCTTTCCCCCCCAGCTTTATCGCTGAGTATGACATCACATGGTATGGAATATTCCTTTGGTCAGTTGGGGTCAGTTGTCCCAGCCGTGTTCCCTCCCAACTTCTTGTGCACCCCGAGTCTACTTGCTGGTGGGGTAGTCTGAGGAGCAGAAAAGAGACTGTCACCGTGTAAGCACTGCTCAGCAATAACTAAAACATTCCAACACTGTTCTCAGCACAAATCCAAAACATAGCCTCATACTAGCTACTATAAAGAAAATTAACTCTATCCCAGACAAAATCAGCGCAAGTGCACACAGGGAAGTGGCTGGGGAGGGCAGCGTCGTTGCTCCTCCCTTAAGAAAAGTCAAACCCATTCACGGGATTGTCTTCGCTCAAGGATCTGGGCGTACTTGATGGGTAATGCAGAAGGATGGGGGGATCTGGTGTGTGCCTGGAGATTTAACCTTGGGAAAAAAGTAATTTGTGATGTGAGTTGTGTGTTGTAGGCAGCAATGTAGCAGGAATGACCTGACAACACCGTGAGCTTCACACAGAACCCCAAAAGCTCAACGATGACCCGAAAGAAACTGGTCTTGGCACCCAACACTCGAACATGCTGCTTCTCCTGTACTGAGCACCCACCTTCATAGACGGGGCCCAAGTCATAGCCTGTTCTTTTAAAGATTTAGGGGAGTGGTGGAAACCCATGGAATGTGACATTAACATCTACTGATAAAGGACAGGGGATCTTAGTTAACGAGAACATATAAATCTGTATGATGAATATAAAGATGGCTTAAGTATGCAGTATATATTGTAAATGTTGGTAAGAAGGGACTCGAGTTATGAGAAACAGCTACAATGGAATGTGTCTCATTTGAATATTTCTCATGCCCCACACATCAAGCTCTACAAAGCACTATTTCCCTGACCGGGAATCGAACCCGGGCCGCGGCAGTGAGAGTGCCGAATCCTAGCCACTAGACCACCAGGGAATATGAAGATTTGATTAAAATAGATTAGATTACAATAGATTAGATTACAATAGATTAGATTAGAATACTGGTTTATCAGTCTCAGGGAGAGAATGATCTCATGTAAATTTAGATACATAAAATTTGTCTAATTTAGGGATTTTGACATCCCTTTCAACCTGATATTCCATGATTCTATGATTTGAGTTCCCTCAGTAGTCTCTGCAGAGAGAAAGAGAATTCTTCCCACCCTTCTAAAATACGTATCTTCAGATGGTATGAGTCGCCTCTCTGTTTCCCGTTTCTCTACCAGCTACTGTCTCGTGGACCAGATCAGTCTAGTTATCTAATGTTTAAATGCCCAGAGGTACAGTAAATTATGCTTACCCTTGGGGTTGATTTAATTTGTGTAAAAACAGGCATCTAATGCTATCTGCACCACTTCTGTCAGACTAGGAGGGACTTGGAGGGGCCTGGGACAATCCTTTCAGGACTCTCGGAGATTAAATTGTACTGAATGCCTATGTTCAGGCAACTGAACACCATAATGGCAGTAGAGTACTCATGATGCAACATGGGTCTTAACATGATCTCTTCATTTCATAGTGCTTTAATTTTTTAATATTTTTTTTTTTTAATCTATGACTTGTCTACATTTGTTTTTCATTAGCAAAGCCAAACCCAGCTGCAATTAAGACCCAATGTGTACTGGGCATTCTGACAGAATTTCAGTGGAACCTGGATCAAGCAAGTTCTTGGTTTTTTTCAAGATGTCAATCCAGCCCTTCAGACTGAATCTGTATGGATCTAAAGGAGCTGTCTCCTTTGGAGTGTTTCACCTCTCATAACTCAAGTGCTAAGCTTCTAAAAGGAACCTTTTCAATCTCTCTGTGCCTTTACAAATACATCTGTATTTGTGATATATACTCATGGCACGTCAGGAGCCATGTGGAACTCTTGATTCTCTTTCAACGTACATTTGTGGCAATGAGCAGTCAAAGACATTATTCTCTTCCCTTCTGAATTTTAACAAGTATTATGGCAGTGAAGACTGTAAAAAATAGATAACCAATATTTTCCCTCTCTCCTATCAGTCAACATGCTCTTTTCCAGAATGAGTTTTACAAGTCATTGAATATATTTTCTCAAATGGAGCAATTTGTCTGTTTCTCGCATATTGATTAAAGACAATTAGAAACACTTTGCATGTAACACTAACCCCCTACAGATTTGTTTGAGATGTATTTGGGTAATTTAGTCTTAGCTTGATAAATGTGTAACCATTAGTATATTACAAAGGTCACCAATATATCATTCATGCACAGAGTGATTTAAGCTCTTTCTCTCTTTTCTACATTATGCCATAGATAAAAACCTTTTTTTGGCTTGAGAAACTGCTTCTGAATACAGGAGTTGTTCGTTCATAATTTTTTCAGTATAATTCTACCAAGCATTGGGCTGCAAGGGGGGAAAAAAGGCTAAAAGGATTACAGACTAAAACTTAAGCTATGTCAATCATTGATCTGTGAAAAATTAAAAACTAGTTTCCTTTTGGAAAGAAGCTAATACTCTTAGGAAAACCTCATCTATTCAAGTTAGTGCACATCCTTTATATAAAATCACAGGCATACTTCCAAGATATGAAAGCAAGTATATGCAGTTCATTACAAGTCTCCTTAGGTATTTTTTTTTCCTAACTAACAGAAGAATTTAAATTAGAAAAGTTATTTATCTTTAATTCTTCAGTTCTAGATATGTAAATACTATTCAGAATAATTTTCATAGAAGGGTAGTTAGGCATGTTGGAATGAATCAGTTTTACAAGTATAACAGAAGAAAGAATAGTTTATAGCTGGAAACATGCTGTGAAAAGCTCAATAGGGAATAATGTTGCACAGATCTGGGGAGGGAAAATGATGGTAAATGGCTTCTCCAGTGTTTAATTTCTCTGACATAAGAACACTAAACCAAACTAAACTGCGTAATTGATCTATCTACAAAAGAAAACTTGGGGCAAATACAAGAAAAGAGATTTATACTGTGCAATAGTGAGTACTGCAAAATCCCACTGATTTACAGAATCTGTAAGGGGAGAAGCATCTAAAAACAGAGCCCACAAATCCAGCACTGGGAGTGGGGAACCATCTCAACAGGGTTCAAGAGATATTTAGCAAGATAAGTGTCGACGCGGAAGGCTCGGACAATAACACAACGACCAATGTGATCAGGTTAATGCCAGTTTATTGCACAGATAGCTCAGTTATTATAGACGTTCTGATTCTGCATCACGCGCCGACAATTTGCTGATTGGTTGCACGAGCTGTGCATGCGGTAAGCAACATATTATAATTGGCTTAAAGCATCTGTCCACGCGGACAATCACCTCTCCTATATCCTGGGTGAAGTTCTACATTTTGCACGCTGAATTCAGCACACTTTCTCATATCTTGTTGTTCTCAGCATTTCTAACATCGCTACAATGTTTTCACATAGCCTTCAAACTAACAAAGCCTACATAGTTGTTAGCAATTCTTCGGTGCTTGGACTGTTCACAGGATGACCCCTTTGTACTAAAAATTCTCCAACAGATAAGTGTTAGGTTTTAGGTATCTTCTTTAGTGCTGCAAAAGGAAGCAGTGGTTAATGGTCTCTCAGAAATGCGTGATGGCGGTTTGAATCCCAGTAGGCTCAAGACAGGAATGAAGCAGGATCTCTGACATTCTCGATGAGTGTTTTAATTATTGAGTAGATTGGACAAAATAGGTCACCTTCACTCCAGTCGTGTGTGTGGAGCCCGTTAGCCATGGATGATCTGAGAACCTTTCTACACTGAGTCTGTCAGCAGATTTGGACAGAAAAAATATTGCTTTTTGTAATTTTGAAGAGATAGGTATGAAGCTGATGTATAACATCAAAATCAAGGTGTTAACATGACTTCCACCTAACATTTGGAAACTGGAGACCTTCTGCTGCTTCTAGAATTGAATGGTAGCTGAAAAGGATTTTGTGAATCTAAGTTATAGATACAGAAGTCTAAAATGGAAGCTGAGAAACTCAAGATAGCTTTGTGATTCTGTGTTCACAAACAGTAGATTTGAGAGTGATCCCTAACATACTGAATTCTGTTATTTGCATGCGATTCAAGATACCAAAAATTAATGGATGAAGTATGACCAGACCACTTTCTAGAAAGTCCTGTAGGAATAATTCGCTGCAGTACTCACTGTGATCAGTGAAGGATTCAATTTGGAAATCAGAGAGCTAAATGTAGCTCTCCACACATCACTGCCTACAGAAATGCAGCTGCAGTCAAGAGAGATCTGAGGCTTTGCTAAGTTGCCCACACATGGGTGTTTAGTGGAATTTGAAATACTGTAAGGTATACTGTCTGTCTTTCAGTTGCTGATCCCAAAGGGTACAAGTGTCCTGTACCAGATCCTCCAGCCTCGCAAGGTTGTCTTGGTTGTGCTAGAGCATATCATATAGAATTAAGTGCCTATAGGTGGGCAATTGAATCAAAGACCTAGGTTTTTACTTTAGGGTCAACTTCTAGCAGAGTTCTAAGTTACACTGATTGTAGTAACTAGATATTCATTGACTCCATGGGGATTTAGATATGGGGCACACCTACACGTACCTATACATACAGAACTAAATTTAGACATTTTAATTTTGAACTGAATTCTGCTGTTGAAGTCTGACACTGAACATAACTGTAAAGGACATCATTTAGATATCACCTTGTAGACTTTTTTTTTTTTTTTAAGAATATTGCTTTTTCTTTTTTTTTTTTTTCCCCCTAAGACTCTAAAGACTGTACTGATCCAGTGGAAACCACAACAGTTGTATCAGACCAAGATATTAAGCATGAAATTCAAAAGATGTTTCTATGAAAAGAAGAAAATAATTTTTAAAACACCCGTGTTCATTTCTATCTAATGTAGGATTAAAAAGGAATACCTAATGAAGTGATGATTCAGCTAAATTTAGTCAACTTTGTTTATGTCAGCATAAATTCTACAGAGCTTTCATTGACCTAAATGCATGTGAGCATATCAGTTATTCACGAGGGATTGCACTGCAGTCTTTTTTTTGTCTCAGAATCCTGAAGCACTGCATAAATTAAAAAAAAAACCAAACCATATGCTGAAGGATTTTTGAATTAAGACTCTTTCTTAAAAACAATTTGACTGATTTGTCAGGCTTGCAAGACAGAATAAGATTGCCCTTCTATCCTAAATAAAGTTTGCTGTTGTGGCATAATTAGAGCGTAAGAGAAGGAGAGCTTCAAGATGATGTACAGTAGTCATGAGAAGAATGTTTTGATATATGACAGTCATTTGTGCCACTATCATCTGTTTGACTTTCTGAGTTCATACATTATTCCACCCTTTACAGGTTGAACATGTGCAGTCACAGCCTTGTATTTGTATTGTATTTCATCAGACTTATGAAAAATTTCAAAGCAGCATAAACAATTTTATTATTTTTCTTCCGGAAGCAATTAATTTTCATCCTATCATTCTACCTTCTTTGATGCAGAGATGATCTGCGTATTTTACAGACATAGCTGCATTTTATGTGCATTGTGATTATAAAAATAACTAATTTATATAGGAGATTGTATTGATAAATAAAAGTAATACGAATTAAACTCAAAACTCAAAATGCATTAATTTCTTAGTTGCTATTTCTAAAGATTTTGAAGAGGCCAGGAATAGAAATAGTGATCATCAGAATATCTTTCTATGCTGCCAAAGACTTTTACATGGACAAGATCTTCAAAATGTCTTCAACATTTTAAGACAAAGAGCACCTGGAAAATTGTGCATGAAAAGTAGTAAACAGAATGCTCCTCATGTTGATGACAATTTATTTTAATTCCTTGTAGGAATATAAGATATATATTGGATATTTAATGATACTTGTGTGGTGACAGATGAGAGTACTTGTTTTTATTAGGTTATGTGATTAAAAAGCTAATCACAGTGAAAAAAAAGAGACTCAGCAAGTATCCAAGGAACTAGGGCAGGTGAAGGTACCCAGCAAGTAATCTGATCGGTGAATACGGAGCACACCAAGTCAGATACTCCTAAGACTGTCAAAGTAGAACATTCAGATCATTTTTCCTTGTCCCACCTGCCAAGATGACAAGAAGTTCTCTTCCTGGAGTGCCATACAAACTAAGGGGGATTATTTTCCAAAGGTGTATAGGACTTATTTTGGGATGCAGGCAGAAGAGAATTTTGAGGTGGAGCAGACAGAATTTGAAGATGGTATAAGGCTACGGTGTGTCTTCAGGACACTATGGGAATGTGCAAAACATTTAGAGGAAGGATCAAAAGTAGGGGAAAGGAGGGATCAAGATGGGTCAGGGAGAAAAAAGGAAATAAAAAGGGCAAGTAGGCAAAAGCCTGGCAAACCTGGTGGTTGATTAACACAGCCTGTTGTAACTTTTTATTAAATCCATTCTAACTATTTTCTGTGTGGGTCACGCCCTGAGCCTGTGTGTGCAAACTGCTTTTGGACTTCAGGTGGGACCAGCTGGTAAGTAGGAAGTGATCCATACAGGGAAACACGCAAAGCCTCAGTCTGCGTGAGGGAATGGACGACAGATATTGGATGGACTTAAAATCCATCTTAGTATTCAAGGAACCCTCAGATGTGTGTTTGCTAATCAAGAGTGAGGGCACACATATATCCTGACTCCAATCCCAGCCACCCTGGGAGGAGGAACGGGATGAGTCCATCTGTGATGTTCATGTCTGCGTGAGTCCTGTGGGTGTTTATGTGGGTTCTGATAAGGGCACTGACCTCTCTCTCTGTTGGCCTGTGTGTTTGGCCATGTGTGTGTGCATGTGTGTGTGTGTGTGTGCGTGCAGCAGCTGGAATACATGCTCAACCTCACTGCTGGCACGTAGAGCAGCCTCCCTTCTATCACACTGAGATGAGAGGGACCCTGGGAGGATTTATGTAACCGTATGATTGAAATACATCACTAAACACCACGTATTATTAGTCTGCTCCACCGTCTCAATCTTAAGTAGAACATTTAACCCCACCTGGCAAGGAAATGTCAAGCAGTTATAGGTAGGGAAATCATAGCAACTGAGAGCTAACTGACCTCAAACTGAAGGTATTATTCCTTTCCATTTCTGAGAAGAGCATGATTAAAAGCTTAGCGAATGAGTACTTTTCATTGCCAAGGACGTTGGCAATGAACAGGCATCGAAGCAATGAGGAGATAGTCACGCGGTTCTAATGGCCACCCAGGACATGACCCTGTGTTGGTTACTTAGATGAATAGCAGTGAAGGACCTGAGAGGCAGCCTGTGTGAGAGAAATTGTGCCTCTGCGGATATTTCTTGTGGTGGCCCTCCATTTTAGTTTTAAAATCATGGAGCTTTTTCACGCTGCAAAGAGGGTGAAGATTAAAAAAATGAGGGTGTCTCCATCATAGCATCTCTGAAACAAGATTGCCAAGGGATATTTTGTGCACAGACTGACCAAGCAGAATACCCTGTTATTTCTCTGTTACTGACTGGGAAAAAAAAAAAAAAAAAAAAGGAATAGCAAAAAGAATAGCATCTAAGCAGCTCATATCACTGCACCGAAGGCCTTAAATTCTTTATAAAAGTCTCTCATCGATGTATTGTATTATCCCATTCCTGCTTAACTGCAGGGACCAGATGGGATCATATGTTTCAGATATTTCTGGCATGTGCAGTGCTGTCAGAATTAAATGCGTGCCATTTCATTTCTGTGGTTATGCTGTTGACAGAAAACTGACTCTTGCTAGAGACATTGCAGAAAGTGCTCTTGGAATTAACTTATTTACAGATATCTTATCAATTAAAAACAGTAACAGCAATATGTCGGAAAGTGATGTGCTGCTGACAGTCTGTACTTGAGCTTTATTTGAGAGAACTCCATATAGCTTTGTAGTGTACACACTTAGCAGGTCAGAAGGACCCATGTAAAGCCACCCCATTCCTTTGATCTACTTAGCTACTTGCATGCATTTCTGTTGTTTGGGCGAAGTTGCTGAGTTTGGTGTGAATTTCTTCTACTTCATCACTCAAAAGTAAAGGCCACATGTTACTTATTTTCTGGTTTTCTCTTCAGAATTCGTTTGCTGTAGATTTTACACGGAGTTTTAAGGCATCTCCTGAAAAACTATTGCTGTTGATCGCTCTGAGTAAGTAGATTTTAGCATGGGTTATTAAACAACTACCAGATATATTTTTTCCCTCAAACTTCAACACTCCCTCAGATTCTTTCACTGCCATTCTCCTGCTTCATGAAATTAAGATTTTGAAACTCTTTAAAATCATGCTATCAAGCTTCTAATAACCTAGCCTGATTTTTCTATTTATCTGCTTTCTTTCCTAATGTGTCCTTATCTGCATTTTTCTTCTCTGGTTTCAAAACTGGTGTAGCTGTTAGTATACCAAAATTATCGAGGTTAATTCAAAAGACACGGTTATATGTTCTCTAGGATCAAATTAGCACAGTGAAAACCTCAGTAGTTCACAGTACTTGTCCTTAGGATTTTGGGACTTTGGGACAGGACTAAGCAAGGTTTGGTGGAAGGGAGAGTAATATAGAATCGTGTAATATAGTGTGTTACATAGAATCGTGAATGTCACTTATGTGTGGGAAATACCAGTGATAGACTATAAATTTGTTGTCTGAATGCAGTTACGGAATAGAAAGACCATAAATGTTGATGGAGTAATGTGAAAGTTGGGTCGTAATTACTTCAGGCCCCTAATCCCTGTGCATGGAGCATAAAGCAACAGCAAGGTGTGTACGCTGGAAGTATAAAGCACGTCCATCACTGCACTACGGACTGAGGCAAGATTCCTTTTTCTTTAATTCCCATGTATCCCTTGGTTATTTGGGCTGCCGGCACGAATATCTGTGTGCCCAGTTTCAGATATCCAAGCAGTCCTATGAAATGAAAAGTTGCTGAATAAAAGTTTTCTGGAAGGAAGTAGAAGTCACGACTGAGAACACAGCACAGCACAAGCGCCTAAGAATGAGGAATAGAAAGGAAAGATGAAGGAAAAATACCACAGAATGCTTACATACATTCAAGGTATTTTGAAATAAATAAGAATCAAAAGCCACACAGTAAGTCACCTGCCCGGATGAAAGATTTACATTTAAAAAGCAAGTTGGTAATGCTCTCTGCAATAACCCCATGCCTCAAAGTTTAACCTTGGCAATATGCTCTCTTGCCCAGATAAAAGCAAAATAAATAATTTCTTACAGTTGTTAGCAGCAAAATGACTTGTTATTCTCTCAGATTAGTGGGAGTTTTAGCACTTTTGCATAAACTTAAATCAGAACCTTAAAAGTTTGTGAAGGGTAAATTTGGTGCATCGATGGGACCATTTATTGATTGTTATAAAGAAAAAGCTTTGAACAAAAAAGAAATTAGATTAAAGTTAATTAAAAATTACTCTATCTGTTGCTAAAACATGAATCCTGTTAGAATTTTGCAACTTCATGAATTATAAATTACCAGGAGAAGATGAAGAACCCTATCCACTAGGAATTTAAAAGACTTAATGCAATTGAAAAGTATGTGCTTTTAATTCTTTACTATTAAAAACTAAAACTAGGATAAGCCTTTCAATTTTCTGACTTGGAAGACAGAGAAAGAATATCACTCCATCAAATATCCTTTACCTTCCTAATGCATCCCACTGACACAGTTATCTACTGACTTCAAACTGAGTAATATCAGGGTAATATTTACCTATCCATTAATATCCATTAGTAGGCAAACCTTAAATTCAGAATCTGAGACACATTGTGTACACACTAGATATTGCAAAACTGCTTTGCATTCAATAAGAATATGCCCTGTATTTCACTACCCAGGTTTTACTGACATTGTAGTGTGCTTTACTAAATCTAGAACAGATTGAACTCATCAGGATATTTAGTTGTGTGCAGGTATATCTCAAATTATCTGTTGATCAGAAGGTTGAGTGGGGAACAATCAAGTATCAATAGCTGTTAAAAGACGCCCCACCCACAGAACAAGAAGTCAAGGAGTTTGGTGAATCATTGTGTTGACATGTTAGAGTCTTGGTAACCAACTCTTGGCTCTTAGACAGTCCTTCTCCTCATCTCCCACATAGATTGCCTGGGTTTTTGAACAGTTTTCACTACAGGAAGAGGCAGAGAAAGTGAGAAGTCAGGCTTCTCTAGAGGGAAGCAAACAGTGGAACAGATCTTACAAAATGTAAAGTGTTTTTCCCAAGCCCCACTCTGAGGATATGCAAGACAGCTAAAACCTTTATCAACCTGCGCTGACGTTGCCAACTCCAAGGTAGGATTTATAGCAGGTAATAATTCTGAAAGCTGTAATCTGCAGCAGAATTAAGCACCGAGCACAGGGAAGAATATCATCCTCATTTGCTGGAAAGTTCAATTTTCTCGAATAAAGCACACTGCCAGCTACATTTCATCTGCCTAGAGAGAGAATGAGAGAAAAATATGTGGCAAATGGCAGTTAGATTGCTGAAAGAACTACTGGCAGGAACTCAGATGCTATGATGGTGACTGCAGAACAAGAGGCGATACAGAAACAGCGACAAAACTAATCTTCAGTACACGGCCCACCAGTGACAGGAAAGGGGAATAAAGGGTACTGTATTAGGGAAAATTAATTTCATGTTTAATGGGATTCAGTATCCCTTTTGCTTTTCGTCTCCTTGTGTTGATTAATGTTATAGAATCTTTTGGTTCAAACACTGTGGCTGGATTCTCCCTGTGCACAGTTAAATCATAAAAGGGACCATGTTCACTTTAATCCTTGTATCTTGCCAGCGTGGTATAAACTATAGTGAAAATTGCATTATGGGTTGTTTTATTGATATTTTAATTGCAGTAATATACTTCTGCTGCCATAAAATTTTAGATAGAATTTAAACTCGGTGGTGCAATGAGATATAAACTGGACGAAGGGGGAGATTTATAAATAAATTCAGCAGTGAACTGGTAGATTAATGAAAAATGAAGCATTCTGGTTGCAACATTAATCTCTGAAATGGTATTAATAATGTTTTAGAGGAAAAATGATATTTTATATTATAATCAAAATTTCATTAGCATTTCAATAAACTGAAAGTCAGCATTCTGAACTCTAGCAAAACTAAATCACCTATAAGGTCCACAGTAGGTTTGCTATTTGGTTCATTTATCCTAAATGTGCATTTTAATGTTTCATTTTGCTTTTATGAAAACAAAAATTTTGAAAATTTTAAGATTATCCTTTTCAGTTTGAGGGTGTTGTAAATATAGAGGAAAATGGAAAAAACCTAAAATGTCCATCTCCCGCCTCTCCCCCCCTGCCAGGACCACACTTGAAAGCAGGACCCCCATTTTGTTATGTTTGGGTTATTTTTAAAGTAAAGTGCCTATGCATATTTGAGAGCAAAGAAAAAAGGAGAGAGTGCTGACTGATAAATCACTCAAATCGGTGGTCCAGCATTGCTGGGTTATTTTTTCCTGTTTGTCATGGGCTGGCCCTGGCTAGACACCAGGTGCCCACCAAGCTGCTCCGCCACTCCCCTCCTCAGCTGGGCAGAGGAGAGAAAACATAATGAAAGGCTCATGGGTTGTGATAAGGGCAAGGGGAGATCACTCAGCAATTATTGTCATGGGCAAAACAAACTTGACATGGCAAAAATCAGTTTAATTTATTAACAATACAATCAGAGTAGGATAATGAGAAATAAAAAATAGATCTTAAAAAAAAAACCTTCCCCCCACCCCTCCCTTCTTCCTGGGCTCAACTTCTCTCCCTCCTCCTGCCGAGGGGCTCAGGGGGACAGGGAATGAGGGTTGTGGTCAGTTCATCACACATTATCTCTGCCGCTCCTTCCTCCTCAGGTGGAGGACTCCTCATACTCTTCCCCTGCTTCAGCATAAGGTTCCTCCCACAGGAGACAGCCCTCCACCAACTTCTACAATGTGATTCCCTCCCATAGGCAGCAGTTCTTTGTGGACTGCTCCAGTGTGGGTCCCTTTCATGGGGTACAGTTCTTCAGGAACAGACTGCTCCAGCGTGGGTCCCTTTCATGGGGTACAGTTCTTCAGGAACAGACTGCTCCAGCGTGGATCCCCCACAGGGTCACAAGTCCTGCCAGCAAACCTGCTCCAGCGTGGGCTCCTCACTCCACAGGTCCACAGTTCCTGCCAGAAGCCTGCTCCAATGTGGGCTTCCCATGGAGTCACAGTCTCCTTTGGGCATCCACCTGCTCCAGCGTGGGGTCCTCCATGGGCTGCAGGTGGATATCTGCTCAACCATTAACCTCCATGGGCTGCAGGGGTACAGCCTGCCTCAACATGGGGTCCTCCATGGGCTGCAGGTGGAAATCTGCTCAACCATTAACCTCCATGGGCTGCAGGGGTACAGCCTGCCTCACCATGGTCTTCACCATGGGCTGCCAGGGAATCTCTGCTCTGGCGCCCAGAGCACCTCCTCCCCCTGCTTCTACACTGACCTTGGTGTCTGCAGAGTTGTTGCTCTCACCTATTCTCACTCCTCTATCTGTCTGCAGTTGCCCAGGTGGTTTTTTTTTTTTTTACCCCTCTTAACTATGTTATCCCACAGGTGCTACCACTGTCACTGATGGGCTCAGCCTTGGCCAGTGGTGGGTCCATCTTGGAGCTGGCTGCATTGGCTCTATCAGACAAGGGGGAAGCTTCTGGCAGCTTCTCACAGAAGCCACCCTGTAGCCCCCCACTACCAAAACCTTGCCATGCAAAGCCAATACACTGTTTAACTCAGTTTTAGTAACCCTCTTCAGTCCTCAAACCACTAGTTAACCCGTAAAAATCAATAAAGGCCTTATAACCAAATAATCGTCTGCTATTGCATATTGAAGTCCAAACAGATTTACCTTTAAGGTCAGTGGAGAGAAACAAACATTTCTGATGGTGATTCATCTACTCTAGCAGATGTCTGAAGTTGGGTGAGATGCAACTCATTCATGGACCCATACCACATAATTTGCGACACTGCAGTTCTGATGGCCACATGTGAGGAAGTCCTCTTTAAAAGGTGATTCCTGACCCATCTTTCCTCTCTCAGCTGACTGAAGATATCCACATTATAAACCCTTAATTTGGATAGATAATTTTCCTCCCCTCTAGCCCCTTGCAAAACGTCTTCCACAAATAACCCTCTGTGTTCCTATGTGCTTCCCTTCGATACCTCGTTAATGCAGAGGGTCCTTAGGCAGACACAACAGCATAGCAGCCCAAAGGGAGGTACTGACGCACCACCTGGGAAAAGAGGCCAACCCACGACTGCCATGCATGCATGATTGAGAATGAGAAAGGCTCACCAGGGCTCCATCCAGGTAATATCCCTAATCACAAAATCATTGAAGGATGTGATTTGGGTCAGAGGCCTGAATACATACTGAAGTTCATCAAATTAAGGCCAGCGTGTCTGACACTATTTTTTTCTAGATTAAGTGTACTTTATGGATAGAATGAAATTGGTGTGGATCAGGAAATTATTTACAGAACAGAATGCATTTAGAAGGATACCTCTTGTCTCCAGCATGATCAGAGGGAGACGATTACACTGAAAGGTGCCTCTATCAATCAGCCATGTAAGAAATCCTCCTCCCTGACTCCTTTCTTCCATATTTTCCTTTTAATTCCTACGTATCATAACACATACTATTAAAGAAAAAAAATTGAAGAGTTCTAAGATCTTTGTTTGTGTACTTTCTGTTTCTTTACCATTTCTCCCTTTGCCTGCATTACGTAAAGTCTGTTAGCCTGGTTCATGTTTGTCCTGTTTTTTTGTCTGTATTGTGTGTAGTTTCCTCCAAGCCAGAGAATTTACAAGGTGCCAGGAATGAAACCAGTCTTGTTTGATTTATGTGGAAGAAATAAAAATTGCACTTCCATAAGTGCTATTAAGTTCACTTCCATAAGTCCATGTGGCCAGCAGGTTGAGAGAGGTGGTTCTGCCCCTCTACTCTGCTCTGGAGTACTGCATCCAACTCTGGAGCCCTCAGCACAGGAAAGACATGGACCTGTTGGAGCCACAAAAATGATCAGAGAGCTGGAGTACCTCTGCTATAAGGACAGGCTGAAAGATTTGGGGTTGTTCAACCTGGAGAAGAGAAGGCTCTGGGGAGATCTCATAGCCCCTTCCAGTACCTAAAGGGGGCCTAGAAGGAAAGATGGGGACAAACTTTTTAGCAGGACCTGTTGTGATAGGACAAGGGGTAATGGTTTTAAACTAAAAGAGGGAAGATTTAGAATAGATAGAAGAAAGACATTTTTTACGCTGAGGGTGGTGAAACACTGGAAGAGGTTTCGCAGAGAGGTGGTAGGTGCTCCATACCTGTAAACATTCCAGGTCAGGTTGGACGGGGCTCTGAGCAACCTGATCTAGTTGAAGATGTCCCTGCTTATAGCAGAGGGGTTGGACTAGATGACGTTTAAAGGTCCCTTCCAACCCGATCTAGTTGAAGATGTCCCTGCTTATAGCAGAGGGGTTGGACTAGAAGACGTTTAAAGGTCCCTTCCAACCCGATCTAGTTGAAGATGTCCCTGCTCATAGCAGAGGGGTTGGACTAGATGACCTTTAAAGGTCCCTTCCAACCCAAACTATTCTATGATTGTATAACTGTAATTTTTCTCTTGCAGCCCTGTGAACCCTTTAAGAGTCACATCACTCAAGTTACTAGTTTTCAGTTAACAGGTGGCTGGATATTGTTGTACTCACTCCTTCCTGATAATTCTGTAGCATCTACTACAATGATGTAGAAGAAAAATAAAATCTTGTGTATTCTCCCAATTGTTTAACTCTTTAGTAAAAATGAAGACATCTTTCCTATGGATTTTAGGATGGAGTATATTGCTAACATCAAATGTCATGTAAGATAGCTCTGAGACTCTACCACTTTACGCTTAGTGCCAGTTTTATCGTATTATTCAGGATTTAGTTATGGAAAGACCTACATTACTTATAAAATCCAATTTAGAAAAGCAGAGCTGGTGGACATTGCATGTTTTCACACAGGTAATTTGCAATGAACAAATATTTTTTTTCTGGAAATTTTTGGGGCAAAACCAAACTGTTTTTTAAATGCCTTACCTCTTTTTTTTTTTTTTTTTTTTTTTTTTGCTAAAAAGGGGTAGGGAGGGAGGGAAATAAAAGCTACTGTGTGTCTGAACCAAACTTCATACAAGAGATTTCAGGCTGAGAGTAGTCAGTCCATGAGAGTGCCTGCCAAGGGGAGACCCACAATTAGTCCCAGAGGCTTGACAAGTTACTGCCCTCACCCAGATCCTGTGGGTGATTCCTACACTGCTGCAGTCAAAATAAGCTAAGCTAGCAAAGATCTGCTTATTTTTTGAGCCTTTTCTGACTGAAGCACTTAAAGGCGTGCTGATACAAACAGTTCAGCTCTCAGGTCAGCAGAGGTAGCAGCAGGAGGCAAAGAGGGCAGTGAGGAGGAGGAGAGGGCAACAGCAATTAGCAGGGGAAGGCTGGATAGGCAACTTCTGATGGCAGCATATTTGCAACCCTATGAGTTTACTCTTTAGAGGAGTAGCCACCTCTAACCCCTGCTCCATTGTGTCACTACAAATATAATCAGTAGTCTTGCACTATGCAGTTTTCTGCAGCTAAACAAAGCTGTATAAATGAATATTAATTAGTTACCATCTACTTTCTACTCAAGAGGCATGTAGGAGCTAAAGGTCGTTTCTTTCATTAAATTGAACTCCAAAACTATGTTCTGTGCCATTAGATTTACAAAACTGCTTTCTTCCCTCAAAAATAATGTGGCAACCAAAAATGCCTTTAATTATCTCACCCACTGACCTCTGATTGCTGTCTTCATGAAGTTACAATCAAGCAAACATTTAATTTAATTTAATTTAATTTAATTTAATTTACTGGAGAGGTGCACACTTACTTCAGAAATCTGAATATATTATAGGTTGCCAGATGATAAATTTGATAACACAGCTGCTGTGTTCTGCTCAAATGAGTGAAGAAAACTGCCATGAGCATTTTCACTATCTGATTTCTCCCAGTATCAGATGGGTCTGTGGAAACAAATTTCATTTCAGTTGAACGAAGACTATATTTGATGTAGCCTATTAGTGAAAATTGCACATATTCTTTCTTATTTCTATCTTTAGTTAGGCTGTATTTCACTCCATTGACAGATTTAAATTTTCACTAATCTTAGTTTGCTAATGCTCCATGATATTCTTAACACTTTGACCTACTGTGCTTTTCAGATTTTTCTGCTTTATGCTTGGAAGATGTCTGAAGAGATTCATTTTGTCTTAAAAACTGCATATATATATTCACAAAGAAGTAAATGCATGCCCAGCCACAGCTGTCAGGACGGAACCTTAAGTTGCTAAGAGATATTTTCCAAAACCGTGTCTTATTTTTTGGGAGGTATTGGCTCTGAGTTACCATCTTCACCTTTTGCATCAACCTCTGACAATCTTTTAAACCCAGACCTTTTCACAGCTCTCCTTAGGAACTTTTTTATTTGAATGCATAAACACCAGGTGATGAGAGACACAGGATTTCAATATTTCTCACTCTTTGGAACAGGCTGTTCTGACTTCCGTGTGCAGACCTGGCTGGGACAGGGTGATGTGATCGCGCTCAGGAGCTCAGTTTATGTTAAAAAAGAGCAATGTGTTAAGAGCAGATTGAACATATGTCAGCAAGACTGTACCGGTGCCACGCTTGGCAAACAGTAGTAGGCACAAAATTGGGGCAGAGAAGGAAGATAATAAGGTATTTGTTTGATATTGCAAGGCCCAAGTAAAGCCACTGTAGCCCTGCCCTCTATTACAGGCCGTGTCCATGCTGTGCGCCATAGAGATCACGCTGAAAGTCACAGCCTTTGGCATATGCCGTGGCTCACCATGGCCAGGAGCCATGAGGGGTTCCCCAGGGCAGCAGGGCCAGGCAGCCAGGGTCTCTCCCAGCCCCGGCCAGGAGCGGGGCTCTGGTGGCAGCCCCAACCCCAGGCATCGGGTACCTTCCTGGGCTGGGACATGGGCCCATGGGTGGGCCTGGCTCAGTGGGGCCATGCCTGTGGGGAGCTGGAGGCCAGCCCTACTGCGGCATCGCCGGGGCAGGGGCTAATGGTCCTGGGGAGTTGACATGGGGTCCTGGGCAGTTGACATGGGGTCCTGGGCTGGAGGAGAGTGGTGAGAGCCCTGGGGAGCTGGCATGGGGTCCTGGGCTGGGGCAGGGGCTGATGGCCCTGGGGAGCTGGCATGGGGTCCTGGGCTGGGGCAGGGTGGTGGGTCCTAGGGTGGCTGATTCAAAAAAACTCTCTCATACAGTAGTTGCTATTCCAGTGAAAAATCCTGGATGAGCGGGTGCTGGTGGTCTGTATTTTTTCCAATTTGATTTAAAACACCTGGTGATGATTCTTCAATTTGAGACAGGTTTTTCCAGCTGTGAAAATGAAAAACCCAGTGGGGGAAATCTCTGTAAGTTTCTGTAAATGCGGGCAATGAAAATCTTACTTAATTGTTGTTGGGATCTTCTTTTAGCTTTACTGCTGTATATACTGTTTTAGCAATACTCTTTTATATGTATAAAATGCAACTCTCAAACATAGCTGTGGATATGGCTGAATTATGTTTTTTGGAAATAAATTATATTATTGCATAGACATTATTAACATTTTCACTAATGAGGCAATATATTTTTTTCCCTTTGCTTTAGATTTTATTAATTGAATTTTGGTTTAACACTTGAAAATTTTGTTAGCACAGGCTACATACGTTTGCACCAAATGCATGGTCTGTATCACCATGCAAGAGCTGCACTTTTTAAAGTAGTTATATGAAACATAATTAAGAAAATGTATTGCTTTAATTAGAGAAAACTAGAACTAAATGCTTAGGGAGTACTGATTGTATTGAAATCACATCAGAATTGCTTCTTACCATTATGAAATGATTTTGGGGTGATTTAGGGCAAATTGTACTTTGCTCAGAGACTGTAGAACTAGTTCTGATCAATTTACTTTCTCTGAGTTTCCTTGAATGGAGCTCTAACTTTCTTTGATGTTCAAAATGTATTTCTCTTTATAGCATCGGTTTCTGCATTTGTTGCGTCTTGAAGAGAATTGCTCACATCCTAAAGAAAAAAGCTATCTGGACAGCCAAATATACCAAATTTATAGCTTGTATACTAAATGTACAAGCTATAATATTTTTTTTGAGTTTTGTGTAAATATCCCAGTTTTTGAGAGCTCAGCCTAAACAGCCTGTGAACCCCTTGACATTAATTGACTTTCAGGACCATGCATTTGACCAATATAATTCACCATAAGTAATATTCAGTGTGAGTTTTGATGTTTTGTTGCAGCAGGCGTACCCCAGAGAATTCTATTATTGGACATGTTAATAATTAATTCAGAGCTTTGACTTTTAATTTTTGTTCAATTGTTTGGTCAGTGTGGAGGGAGGGATGTTCCAAAGTAAGTCATAACTGGAGGGCCAGTTGCATCTCCAACTTATTCTACGTAATTTGACTACGTTCACTGAGGGCTCTATCTTTGTCAGTACAATTGTTCTGTATCAAAATAATGCATGGGTCAGACAGACTTCCTTAGAAATTTTGAATGTGGGAAAAGCTTGTAATAATGTGTATTTTCTTTTATTGAACCTTGAACTTAAACTACCCCCTCCAGGAAATTGCAGCTAACTGCTCCTGGTCCCTCAGCTCTGGGTATGTATTTTTGATATTACACTCAATTTCTATTACTAGTACTGTAGGACTGCTTAGGTATTTCAACAGAGAAACTGGAGACTTTGGCAGTTCCATAGGAAAGAGTTGAGCTTTTCCTTTCCTGAAAGGCCCCAAATGTGATCTTTTTTAACAATATTATGTAAATTGTTTTTAATATCCATTAGATAGATGAGGATTCTCACATCAGGAATGTTGGTATTTGGCAAAAAAGGGGGCTTTACTATAAATCAAAGGACTGAAAAAAACCCCATATTCTTTATTTTGTATCCCTAGATTTTTGGCTATGACAACTAGTTTTCCTAGCATCTCCTCCTAACAAATGAATGCATGATCCTGGAGTTTCTTCCCAATGTTTAGCTGAGACACTGCCACTTATGGCTAAAGATAGTCAGAGTACAGACAGTTAAATTTTCAATAGATCATAAAATCATTATTTCCTCTTTTAATCTTTCTTCTTTCTACTTTTCTTTCTCAGCCACTGCAAATTAAAGCACATTATTAATAATTACCACTGCTATCCTTGTAGTCAGCATAGCTGTCCCCAGAATGAGGACAGAATAACCAGTGGTGTCCTGAAGAAAGTTAATGGACTGCATAACTCACCACTTTTTTTCCAGGTAGTAAAATGAAACCATCTCTCTGATATTGCTGTTCCTCTTGAATAGTTTCTGTAACTGGTGCAGGTGCTCTCACATCACAAGTGGGAGTGAGAAGGGATTACTGAAGAGGTGGCACATACTGAAGCTGTTAGAGAATCGTAGGCTTTTGGACTTTTAAATGAAAGTTATGTTCCAAAGTCCAATTATGCAGCACCATAAAAATAACCAGCAATTGTGAAGAAATTGGCAGGGATGTGTAACAAGAAGGACATGGACCTGTTGGAGCGGACCCAGAGGAGGGCCACGAAGATGATCAGAAGGCTGGAGCACCTCTCCTATGAAGACAGGCTGAGAGAGTTGGGGCTGTTCAGCCTGGAGAAGAGAAGGCTCCAGGGAGACCTTATAGCAGCCTTCCAGTACTTGAAGGGGGCCTACAAGAAAGCTGGGGAGGGGCTGTTTGCAAGGGCATGTAGCGATAGGACGAGGGGCAATGGTTTTAAACTAGAGCAGGGTAGGTTTAGATTAGACGTTAGGAAGAAGTTCTTTACAATGAGGGTGGTGAGACACTGGAACAGGTTGCCCAGAGAGGTGGTGGAGGCCCCATCCCTGGAGACATTCAAGGCCAGGCTGGATGAGGCTCTGAGCAACCTGATCTAGTTGAAGGTGTCCCTGCTGACTGCAGGGGCGTTGGACTAGATGACCTTTAAAGGTCCCTTCCCACCCAACACATTCTATGATTCTAACATTGTGCACAGTGTAATGTATTGTTTATTTGTTGTCTATCAGCATTAAAGACTAAATTATTTTCTAGAGAAGCTATTTATGCCTAAGAAATGTTAGAGTCAGAATAGTATTATTTACACTTAGGAGAAAAGCTCAGGGGTAAAAAATTGGCTATGGCTCCTTCTAGACTGTGAGAGTTATCCAAGTGATCATCTAGTGACACCGCTGGAGAACTGCCTAAACAGTATGACTCTGCAAGGGCTTTGACCTTGGTGAGGCAGACCTCTGGATGAAAAATAATAATAAAAGTTGTATATTGTTAGTAATTGGAGAAGAGCTAGTTTTGTGAAATCATAATGAATATAAACATAATTAAGCCTCTTAAGACAGAATCACTGGCTGCAAATTTCTAATAAGTATAAACATAATAAAGCCTCTTTAGATAGCATCATTCCTAACAGTGTCAGCCACAATGTCTCATGTGAATAGCATGAATATTATGAACATTTGTGGAGAAAAGATTGTTCACATAGCCTGTTATAAAGTCTCTTAGGATCACAAAATATATTTGGGGTAACAGTTTACTTATCAAAACTGAACTGGAACCTGAAGCTTATTGAATGAGTACTCACGTATAATTTAAAACCCATAACCGAAAAGCACGAGCTCTGAGCTCTAGCTTTGAGTTAGCCAATCCTATAATACGTTCTCCGTACGTTATTTTCCTAATTTTGGGTGGTAGGGTACTAATACTATTGCATCCTATGCATCCAATAGCACTATAAAAATTAAATATGTGGGTTAGTGATAATTGAATTTCTTAAGAACTTTAAATGGAAGATAGTAAGGTCACTATAAGGATAGTGGTCAAGATTATGCATGTATTTTATGAGTAGGATCTTACATACATCCTGAGGGGAGAATAGGAATTTAGGACCTATGTTCACAAAAGGATTTTGTTTTGGATTTGTATTCTCATATGAATAGTTAGATTGAAGACAACATCAGTGTTTTAGAAATTTGAAATTGAATTCAATGAAGTTAAGAACAAGGAGGGTACTTTCACCATATTTGCTGCTGCGCATCTGTACTTCGAAAGAAGTTTTCCTAAGTTAAGCATAAGCTTTGAACTGGAAGTATTCCGCTTATTTTTATTTTTCCAAAATGAAAGAATATGTCCTTCCTGATCTTTAGGGGTACAAAATAGAAAAGATAAAGAAAAATCAATCATCTTCTATAAACTTTTTCTTCTTGATGGGACGGAGTGACTTGGTTGTATTTTATGATTAATGTAACTGAAGGCAGATGGCAGTTTCATAGAATTATAGAGTCATGGAACGGTTTGGGTTGGAAGGGACCTGAAAGATCATCTAGTTCCAACCCCCTGCCATGGGCACGGACACCTCCCACTAGACCAGGCTGCTCAAAGCCCCATCCAGCCTGGCCTTGGACACTTCCAGGGATGGGGCATCTACAACTTCTCTGGGTAACCTGCTCCAGTGCCTCACCACCATCACAATAAAGAATTCCTTCCTAATATCTAATCTAAATCTACCCTCTTGCAGTTTAAAACTCTTACCCCTCGTTCTATCGCTATGCTCCCTCATAAAGCGTCCCTCCCCATCTTTCCTGTAGGCCCCCTTTAGGTACTGGAAGGCTGCAATAAGGTCTCCTCGGAGCCTTCTCTTCTTCAGGCTGAACAACCCCAACTCTCTCAGCCTGTCCCCAACTCTCTCAGCCTGACTTCACAGAGGTGGTGCTCCAGCCCTCTGATCATCTTCATGGCCCTCCTCTGGATCCGCTCCAACATGTTCATGTCCTTCTTAAGTTGGGGGCTACAGAGGTGGATGCAGTACTCCATGTGGGGTCTCACCAGAGCTGAGTACAGGAGCAGAATCGCCTTCCTCGACCTGCTGGCCATGCTTCTTTTGATGCAACTCAGGATATGGTTGACTTTCTGGGCTGTGAGCACACATTTCCTTCTCATGTTGAGCTTGTTATCTACCAACACCCCCAAATCCTTCTCCTAAGGGCTGCTCTTAATCCATTCTCCACTCAACCTGTATTTGTGCCTGGGATTGCCCCAACCCAGGTGCAGGACCTTGCACTTTGCCTGATTGAACTTCATGAGGTTTGCACAGACCCACCTCTCCAGCCTGTCCAGGTCCTTCTGGATGACATCCCTTCCTTCCAGTGCATCGACCGTGCCACACAGCGTGGTGTCATCGGCAAACTTGCTGAGAGTTCATTAATCCCACTGTCCATGTTGCCGACAAAGATGTTAAACAGCACCACTCCCAGTACTGCCCCATGAGGAACACCACTCATCGCTGGTCTCCACTTGGACATCTAACCATTGACCACGATTCTGATTGCAGCCATCCAGCCAATTCCTTGAGAGGTCCTTCCATCAAATCCATGTCTCTCCAATTTAGAAATCAAGATGTCATGCAGGACAGTGTCAAATGCTTTGCACAAGTCCAGGCACATGACATCAATTGCTCTTCCCTTATCCACCAACACTGTAATGCCATGGCAGAAGGCCACCAAACATGTCAGGCACAATTAGACTTTCGTAAAGCCTTGTCGGCTGTCACCAATCAATGCAGTGGTTTAATACCACTACAATTTCAACTGGATCTGAGAATTTAAATGAGCAAGATGCTGAGATCTAGATGAGCATTTATTTGGTGCATCAAATCTTTAATCAAAATACAGTCCTGCCAGATTTAAAATGGGAATGTGTTTTGGTGTAATATTTGACAAGAAAACAAAAGTAACAAATTTTCATCTCTTATTTAGCTTTAGTCTGTGTGTTTCTGAGATGAAAAAATGACATCTTGATTTATTCTTTTATATAAAATATACTATTTATATATATCAGTGATGCAAATTTTAATTCAAAATGGTAAAGTCAAAATATGCTATCTAAATTAAATGATACAAATCAGTGAGAGCAGAGTTCCTTTTCTAAAGGAGATCTTAAGAGTCTTCCTCAGCTGTGTGACCCATCTCACTGTCTGTTGGCTTTTGCCAAGGGCAAGGCACCAGTGCCCACCCCATAGGGAGCACAGGAATATGTAGGCAGACCTTCTAGTGTCTCTGTGTGAAGTGCTTGATGGCTGGAAGATGAGCTACAAGTTGCTTCTCTGTTTATTCTAGAGCTCCGAAGACTGCCAAGATCATATTTAGTTTGTCTGGGAGATAAAAAGCATAGGGAGTTTTTCCACATCAAAACAAATTTTAATTGTTCTCTTTAATTTCCAAGTTAAAAAAAAAATGTGTATTAGGTATTTTTCATTAAAAACACATTAACAGCTTCTTAGGCTTGGTTTTGACCTCTCTGAAGACAAAAATCATATATCTTACTTAGAAATTATTTGTGTGCATATCTTATGAAAGTATTGAGTCCTTATGGAACTGATAAATACACAAACAGCTTTGAAACAAATTTAGTGAGGAACTATCTATGTGGTTTTTACTGCATAGATTACTTGCTGCCAGCAAACGAGTTTTTAGATAAAAGTTTCCAGTGAGGGAATTGGTTTTTGTTTGTTTGTTTGTTTGTTTCATTGTAAATCCTTAGGAAGCCTAAAAAGATTGCTTTAGTCAATTTGCTGAAGCAGGCTTTCATTAGAGATATACTGAGCAGTGCGTTAATCAGTACATGAATCCACCAATTTCAGATAATTGGTGCTAATCATCATTTCTCAGCATAAAAGGACTCGAGCAAGGATTTTTGTCAACAACATAATACGCGAAGGCACAAGGCCCTACAGGCATGATGCAAGCTCATCCTCTTTCATGGAACCTACCTGTTCACTGGGCTGAACTGGTGCTAGATGTGTCAAAGAACGCAGACTAATTAAAATTACATGCTCGGAATTCTGGATCTTGGCCACCTTGAAAGAAATCTGTTGCCCAGAAGTAGGCACCCGTCTGCATTTGTACAGCAAGCAAATAAGACAGGGAGCACCTCTGCCGCTTTGTCTAACTGGCACCGCACGGCTGGCATTCAGGCAGCTAGGCTTATGTAGGCTACGCTTACTCCCTCCTCATCAAAACAGGATGGCTGCATCCAGTCTGCTTTTCTTGGATGCTACTCACCCCTGAGCCTTGTCTGGAAGCAACATGGGTTCAGACAGGCCAGAGTCGTGCCATGGACTCTGTTAGCAACTCAGCAGTATGTTTTGTGTTCTAATACAGATGTGGCCATGGGCTCCCTTTTCACAAAGGCTGAGGTGCCCCAAAAATGCCGTCCAAGATATTCCAGCCATTAAAAACCCCTGGGAACTGGTGAGGAACTGAAATCTCTTCTCTTCTGTCATATAATAAAGAGGCATAAGGACTAGAAAGTCCTTGCTGTTTTAAGAAGTGTTTGCTATCTTATTTGAAGATACATGAATTACTTCGTAGAGCATTTGCTTGGAAAGAAAAATGGTGAGTGCAAAACCTTCGTTAGCCCTGAGAAAACTGAAATACACAGCTCTGCTTCTTTTAAAGGCTAGGCTTCCCTTGGGTCATTCTGGAACGAGAAAACAGGGAAGGTTATCCCATCTCCCTCCCACTAAAAATGGTCAGTTGTACAGCAAAAAGAATTACTTGTATGTGTGACACAGGGAAAAAAAAGTAATGTGTTGCCACACAGTGGGACATTAAGATTGCAATAGGACAACTGTGAACTAACCAACTGTTCTTGAATACAGCCTTACCCCCTACTCATACTGCAGACCTTCTAAAGCCAGAATGGGAGACTCCAAGCACACCTCGTACCTCACTGCAGACCTTGTTCATAAGGTTTGGGCTATAATCCTGTCTAAATGATTCTGCCAGTGTCCTTACCTGACCAAACACCAGGCTTTCGGTTAGGATTGTTATCTGTGATGGAATTATTTTGGGTTTGAATCCCTTCAAGGCTGAAGAGAGAATTTGACCCATCTCTTTTTCTTCAGGATAAGTGCTTTAAATCATAGTTTGTGATACAAAAGGTGGGAACAGTATGTTTATGTCGCTTTAAAATTAGATCCCTGCAGTGCATTTTGCAGCCAGCTTAATCATACGCAAGTTTGTTAACACTTTCTACAATCTCTTTCTAGAAGAGGTCTCAGCAGACTTGGGTAAATAAATGCTTAGTTACTAGACATGTCTAGTCCAGGAAGCTGGATTATTGAAAGCAGGTCTTTGAAAACTAATATGCTGGGGTTTGAAATGCAAATAATTTTTCACATTTGAGATTTAAATTATTTGAGTCTGGTTTTGCACCTTTCTGATTGCTTCTATGAGAAACAGATGGCATTAGTCTAACAATAACATACAGGACATGGTCTCCCTTGGTAAGTCATTTCAAAAAATTCCACTTACAGAATCCAAAAATTAGCAAATGTTGCCTCAAAATGTTTCTTCATGCTGCTCCACAGTACAGGAAGCATTCTTCACCCAGATGTCTGATCTTAAGGCGTCTTTTAGCTAAGGACATAAGAATTGCCTTCCTGGCTCAGATCAGTAGCTCATGCTGTCTGCCAGGGAGCAGTGTTAGATCCATAACATTGCATCTGACAAACCAATGCAAAAACCATGCAGATTTTGCCTAGATAGCAATATGTGTAAAACAGTGTTCTTCTTGGTGTTTAAAATCCTTGAGATATGAAGTTTCATATTGCTTTTATGCATAGTCTTATACATGTTTCAATTTTAATTGTCCACTTTATAAAATATAAGTCAAAATTCCCCGAGCAAAATAGCATCCTCCCCAGAATCATCTTTCTGTCTGCAAGATGCTGTAATCACCTCTTCACTGCAAAAATGGCTGCGTGAAATGCTGCGGCCATTGAAAACCTGGAGATCAGAATAGATCAGAACATCACAACTGTGGTGTTTTCTGTCTTAAAAACTATTGTATACAATACCATAAACATGCACTGTATAATCCTAAACTACCTGAAATCCATGCGGATTTAGCTAAATGAATACACAGGCTTTACACCGTGTGTTGCCTTCCGTTTTGCAAAGTTCAGCTGGCAAAATATAACAGGATGAGCGTAAGACTTTATTAGGCGTATCTGAATGGAGAGAACATTCCATTTTTGAAGTAGAATGTGGAGCTTTAGCCACCTGCCTCCAATTATACTCAGTGTGACTGCAAGATTAAAATGCCATCTAGCTCACTGGGAAAATATGTCCTGTAGCACCTCCTTTTAGCTCAGAAGCACTAATGCCAATAACAGCCCAACGGAGAATCAATTTTATTTTGATACTTCCGATCACTAAATATTTTATACAGAGCTCTGGCAACATTGTTAAAAACTCTCAAACACAAAATTGGGGTTGAAAACTTGTACTGGCACTGCGAAAAACTGCGTGTGAAACAGTATGTGCTAATTTAATAACCAGCACAAATGGCAACAAAAAGAACTACGTTTGCCTGACAAATTCATATGAAGCAGAATGTGAAATCAAAGAGGCTGTGAAATAACTATGCTGATAAATATTGAAACGAAGTTAAATTAGCAGACTGCAGTTTTATTTTATTTTTATTACTATTTTGAATGTATGGCATGTTTTAAACATCTTTTGATCTTTAAAAAAAATCTATGCAAAACCAGCCAGCAATTTGGTAAATACTGTACATAAACTTTTGTAAATGGTATGATGTCAGACATATTTTCTAGACTTCCTCCATTCTTTTTCCGAGTTACAAGGCTCCAAAGCTGTATCACACTAAATAAATCAAGTGCAAGTCATAACCAAAGTTATGCACAGTTTTTCCATTTGATAGTCAAGTGTTTTTTCTGCAAACTCACACCTTGAAAGTAGAAAGATCAGCAAAATTGGACCGTCTTGATGCAAACGTTAGCTAAGGAGATCTACTGAAGGTGTCATTATTATAAGTGTTTGAATATGTGTTTAAATATCATTAAGTGTGTTTAAATATAATTATTTAGTGTTTAAATATGAATTCCCATTTTAAGTTCCAGGTGTTTTATTCCAATGTAGAAACAGGTCCTTTTTCATTAAATGTAGCTGACTAAGATTTCCTGTGCTGTTTCACAAGTGCTCCTCTTTAAATTCCTTTCTAGAACAAAAGGCCTAAATAGTGTCTGAAAGAGGAATAATTGGTCTGTAGAGAAGCGGCCATTGGGACAGACTCAGGAATTTTTACGCTGCACTTTTCATGTAGGATTCTGATGCTAAATAGGGCAGAGTTAGGACTGTCTTTATTGTCTCATACAGTAATACGCTTTAGAGAAGTTAATTCTGTGGAATGTTAACAAGACAGGAATTAGACTTTTTCATAGCAGGGATCTTTGAATTATCTTTACATCAATGCCCGTTTTTCTGAATAATAATAATTAACAATAAATGCAAGGAAGAAATCTACAGGTCTACATTTGGTATACCAAACATTAGAGGTATTAATTGTATAGAAGCATCTATATTAGAAAAATGTTGTTGTAATTTGTTGCTTGTCATTCTGTTCCTTAATATTTAAGCATTTAATCGGTTATTGCCTTTGGAAAAGTCATATCTCCTATTTTCAAATGGGGAAAACGAGACAAGCACAGCTGAATTTCTGAGTGTTTTTAAAGTACAAATTCATCTCCAGATCTTTTAGATACCCTGTTCCAGTTCTGGAAACAGCAAAGAAGACCATAAATTACATGATATTTTGTTGTTGATAATTTTAATATGTCACCTCCCTGGGTGGTGCAGAAAGATTGTGACTGAGATAGAAATAGACCTCACGTCTCTTCTATACCTTTACATCATGCTTCATCCTTCAGCACTATACTCCGAATAAAAGAATAAATTCCACTAAGAAAGGAGATGAATGGTCTATTTGCATTACCATCATTTTGCAGAATGACACAACCCTGATGCCATCCCCTGTTAAAAAGAAAGGCTGTCATCTATGCCAGCACCTTATTCAAACAAATGGATCCAAAAGATCATGTGTATAAAATATAATTAAATGTAGCAGAGTTTAAGCCATTGAAAACATCAACATGTAGAGGACTCTGTACAGACATCTAGCTGAAGTAAGGGGCTTTGTCATATCTTCTAATTGCTAATGGGGCTGTAGAATTGCTCTGAGTGCATGCCTCAGCACTTCCTTTTAATCCGCCTTTGTGCTTGTTGGATTTGTTGTACTGCTAATCCACTGCCATCACTCAGCCAGCTTTGCTCTTATCACTCCTCACCTGAATTTTGTGCAGAATCATCAGTGCTGGAGAGTTTCTGAGATTGCTGTTGAGACACAGCAAAGGCACTTTTTCTTCTTGTGCATCTGCTGCACTTTTCCTTGCCTTTCTTTACAGGAGTTTTATATTAACTTGGGGGGATACTGACACACTCCAGTTAAACTACATAACTTTTTTTTTTTCATAAAATATTCCACTGTTGTGATGGATTGCGGGTTTTTATCATTATTGTCTTTTCAATACCAAGTGCTCAAGCAACAGAGGAAAAACTCTTACGGTCATCTTCTCTCTTATGTTCTTTAACGTTGCACCATTATACGGTTTGTGAGAAAAAGATTGCCCTCACGTCTATACAACTTTTGTACTTGAATACTCAGATAATAATCCTGACTCTGGGCTAATGTAGTGTGGCCATGCCCAAGTCACTTCACTTCTGCTTCTCCTCCTGCAAAACTTGGAGGAGAACATATTTCTCTGTTAATTGTTTTGATATACAAGAGTACAGTAGAGTATCTCTGTGCCACAGATGCTGAACAACATTTACGCCACTACTCTCAAACTGGAATTAAAACAGCAAATGTTATTTATACATATTTCATTCTGACTGAGCAGTAGTGTAAAAAGAGCAATCTGACTATTTTTAACCTTAGATCAGGGGAAATCACAGAGCCACATTTTTTATTTTCTTCAATATTATACAGTGTCACAGCCCTCTTATTTTAATAAAAAAAAAATAGCTCCCTATTGCTACCATCTATGACCTGTCATTCAGAGTATTTTCACTAGAAAACAGGTTAAAAAAAAAAGCAACCTCTTCAGTAACAGAGATGGCACTCTCACTCCGGTTATTTTTCGTAATACCATAACCCTAACGGATTTAAATCTCATTTAGACATAAATATGAAATCAAATAGAAGATAGTTCAATGTCTGGAGAATGTCTCAGATGTCCAATGGATATTTATAAAATAGATAGGCAACGAATGTCGAAATCTCTGCCAATTTATGTTTTTCTAAATTTCTGGGCTTTTAGCCATTTGCTGCTTGCTGCTTTCCTTGCTTCCTGCTGTGAAGTTGTATGTGCCTCACAGTCAGGAAGGGCTGGAAGGCGTGCTTACAAGTACTGCGTCTGCTGGTTTTGAACCTGTAGTTAAAATAACATTATTTTTTTCTTCCTCAGTAAGTGAAACACTAGTAACGATAGAGCTGTCTTGTCAAATCTAAAGGTAAGAAAGAAAAATGTCAAAGCCTACTGTTGTAAGTCTTAGTGAGGATAAAACCCCATCTAATAAAGAGGAAACCTCGCTGCTGCAGAGGTCAGCATTAATAACTGACAAGTAAATTCGCATAAAAAAGGAAACTGTCAGGTCAGGGCTGGCCGCTGTGTGTGTGCAGCATCACTGGATGTGCCGACAATAGAACAAAACCAGTTTTTTTTTTATCCTTAGTTCAACCTGACTTATATCAACATCTTCAGGTGTATTGATAAGACTTAGTGTCCCTATGCTTCAAAACGAAATAAACATTTTGCTTCATGAAACATTTCTGTATATTGTTATGTCTAGAGATTTACCTATTTTCTAGGCTGTCACCAGACCCAGGCCAGAATTACAAAATGGATTATATCATCTGTACGTCAAGGGGTCAGCAACATCAAAATGTGTGTCACTTACTCACTTTGTTTATCTTTTTGTGTATCTTTTGAAAGATACAAAATAATAAAAAATTCCTAGACAAAATGAGGTGAAAATAGCCACTATAAGCAAACATATTTCATAATAAAATACACAAAATGAACTGAGTTAAATACAGAGATAGAGGACTCGAACACCTTGTAGATGGACAGCCACTCCAGCCCCTGTTGGATGCTGTTCTTGGTCTGACGCTCACATGTGGAGAAAGAATCACCGCCTCCTTTACTTCTGCCTAGGCGTTTTCTGATTTGTATATAGGCTCTTCTTCCGTGTTTAGCAGGTGATCTGCACTGCTACCTCGTCAAATAAAACCTTCTATTGTACTACTTTATATTCTTTACTCGAGATGATTTGTAAGATTATTTAGTTTTTTGAAAACACGATGTAATTCAGTAATTAAGTGAAAATAGTTTTAACATGTATACATGGGACTTAAATACTGATTCTGAAATACCAATAATTCTCACAGTGACTAAATTGCTATCTACACTGAAGATTTTGAAAAAGGAAGTTTAAATAGAAAAATAAGGGACAATTTTGTGAAAGCACAAACAGTAACAAATGCAAAAGTCTGCTGGGGCATGGTACCTTGTGTACTGGAGATAGCTCTGTAGACACATTAGAGTCCATAGTCACAGAATATTCAGCCTCTTCCGAAAAATCAGTACGTTTTGCTACATCACATTTTCAAGTTCTCTAGTTTGCAAACATGAGGAAGACCTTTGGATACGGAACTGAAAATTAACGTTGTTGAATGAACTGGGTAACACAGCACCTCATCAAGGAGACATTTGTAATAATGGTTAATACTCCAATGGAAAAAGCTACAATAAAATCTAACATTTGAAAAATGAAGCTGAAGGAATTCAGATTAATATTGAAACATAAAAGTTTAATCAAGGATAATTAATTGCAAAAACTAGCCTTATGCCATTTGTTGTAGTTTTAAACCAAGACTGAACGTCTTTCAAAAGTCTATGATGTAGAACCTGTTGAAATTACATGTCTGAGATTGATATTCATCACAATTTTGCCTTAAGAAATCTAAGAACCAACCACTAGTACTTACATTGTTTTATAATTTAAGTAATAAAAACTGACGTCAATATTTTGATTTATGGGGCAGCGAAAACTCCATTAATAAAGTAACATAGTTACAAATGCAAGTACTCAAAGTTACAAAATGTCAAAACCCCGTTTGCCGATACAGAGATTTATAAATTGGGCAAATCCAGCTATATTTTTCTGTTATCAGTCACTGACACATACCTAATGTTAACCAAGATAGCAGAATATTACATGGCTTTTCCTAAAGAAGGCAAGGCAATGGACATTTATTAAAAAATATATTTATTTTAATATAGGGAATGCAATATGATTTTGTAAATTTCATTTTAGACAGTCAAAAATTTTTGTGTTGAAACTTCAAAAATATTAAAGGAAAGTTTCAGTTCACATCATTAAGGTGGGCAAAGGTAGAAACAGTTGAAAATGCTTTCTTACAGTAGATCTTGATCAGTCTTATCTTTAGATAACCTCAGCTGCAAGTTTTTCTTATTTTGTACCTATAGAAATTTTCCTTAATAAATACTAAAAAATGACTATGTGTATTTTAGCCCTCTGTGTTTCCCCATTTAGAGAGGGATTAATCTTACCCACCTTCAGCTCTCAAATAGTTAGGCATCTATTCTAAGGAAGTCATACAGGCTCCTTCAACAGTCAGTGATAAGATGTAGGTGTCTCCAGTGAGTGATTTTTCCCATCGAAGTCTAGTGCTCAGGCTGGCATGTATATAGCTTCTAGAAGTGCTTCTTCCCGGCTGACTGTAAAAACAGCATTGGTGATGAGCTTAATTTAAACTTCTGGCTTTTAAATTGCTAAAGTGAGACGTGAAACTCCAACAGTTTATGATCTCTCTTAACAAACCATTCATAAGAAATATCTCGCAGATCATAACCCAGTCCTTCAACATGTGTTTGTGTGAATAAATCCTAATTCATGCAAATGCTTGTGTACATGGGCATTGGCAATGGATCTGGTTCCTTCAGTAGTGGAATGACACCCATGGATGGCAGAGCTGAGATGACAGCACCAACCCACGCTAACCTGTCTTCTCAGTAACCAGACCCAACTGCAAGTCCTCTGACGAGATCAGTGTCTTCTTATATTAACGACTTGACATTTTATGTGCATGCTTCTCTGTGAAATAAAGTGGTAATACAGCACCGAGTCGGTTTTATAGCAAGTCCAATAATAATTACCAACATCAGTTATGCAGTTGGTTCGTTAGTTTTCTTGTAGCATATTGAGCCAGACACCCTTCTGAAGTCCAAGTAATTCATTCTACAGTGTTTTCAATCTACCTGTGCTGTTTTGAGTTATCCTGCAATTTTGTTGATAAAAGAAGTATTTGTGTTCCCTGATTATATTGGAAAATTAATTAACCGAGTCCTTGGTTTATTATACTAGCAGCTGCACATACAACTGTGCATTTGTGTAAGATGTCCTCCAAACTTGCTATAGCACTAAATATATCCTAATTGTCACCTAAATTCCCCCTTGACAGCTGCTTTATAGTGCCAGTTTACCTATTAGTATCCTCCATTATGCATAAACAGAATAACAGATGTAACACTGTAAATGTTAATTTAGGATGTTTCTAACATGTTTTGTAAAATGGCAAACACTGTTATGCTGGAATCTACTTGTTGATTAGATAATGAGGGAAAAGGTGAGAGGCATGTTAGCTTTGGTACTGCAAAAGTAATATTTCCCTTACTGAAGCTGAGTCCAAGATATATATAAAAACCTGTCCCCACTGAAAGCAATGGCAAAGCTGTCACATTCTAAAGGGAACATGAATTTACTTTATTTGTATGAAATGTCTGTCTGTAAATCAACTAAAAATGATAATTCAAATCAATCAGCAAAGTGCAGAAAAGTAAAGGAGTAAGGCACAAATTTTTCAATAAGATTAGAACAGGAATCACCACATTGAAATTTAGCCACCTACAAATTTAGGATTTAATTCAGTCATCCTATATTTCTCTCTAATCAATGGAAGGAAATATACATTTGCAAAGAAAAAGTCACCTACCTTAGTAGGAGTGAAGAGATACTTCTCTCCCTACACTGACTATAAGAGCCTAACTCAAACTCAACACGTGTCTTTGAGACGGTTACTTCAATTCCTTGGCATCAGGACTTACTCCTGCTGATGGGACAGGATCTGTCAACCGTATATAACAGATGGTCTGAATTTCTTATCGCTCTCTTGAATTTAGGTCTCGTCATAACTACCAAAGTTTTAGGTGCCCCAAGGAGTATGGTCTAACTTCTGGTTGGGGTCAGTGCTCTGAAGGAAAATTCAGCCCAGCCTGACGTGCAGAGAAGGTGTTTGCCGTGAGTAACCTGCTGGAGGGTTGGCTCTGGTAGGCAGTCTCAAGGCTTGCCGTACCACACCAAAACACAGAGGAAGACAGTCCCTGCTCTTACCCTCCAGATACTGCCTTTTCTCTGTGCCAAATGCCAGATAAACTTGTGATGCCTCAAGAAGCAATGGGAATAACTGTGGGGCTTTGTTTGTGAATAAGTGCTGTGCTTTTTCTTGTATGTGTGTGAGAGCATTGCTCAGCTCTAAAATAAATAAAGTATCAACCGATATTCCTAGAAGCTCTAAAAATGAGATGTCACTACCTTTTCCTTCCTCTGCTGGTACATTTTGGAAGCTACTAAATGAAGCTTAATTTTTCACTTAGACATTAACTTTAAAGGTTACTCTGTAACTGTGTTTTGCTGTCATAAATTTCAAAAGCCTGAGAATCCACCCACCTCAAAAACTCAAAGTATGTGCTGTCTTGACAGCATCAGCTGGAAATAAGATACATCATCTGTGGTCATTCCTGGGCCCTTGTCGTTAGGCTGTAGGTCCGGCAGGCTTCTGTGTAAGGTTCACTTTTCTGATATTCCCCCAAGGAAGACCAAAGAATATGCTATTTCCTTGTCACCTGTGTTAAACTTAGTGAAAAAGATTTATACTGCAAATGCATCTGCAGTTCATGTAGGTGTTTACAATATACCTGTACCAGATAGCTTTTTTTTTTTCCCCTGAAGATAATTGTTGTCATTTATTTCCGCAAAAAAATTATTTCTTCTGTATGAAATGAGGTGAGATGATGCATGAGTGATCACACAGAGGGAGATACTGAGATTTTAAGTAGCAAGTGTATCTTTGGCAACAAAATAATTCAGAATAAAAAAGATTTACTGCATTTTGTGTTGTTGTGAGTGAGGGACTTACAGAAGCGGATTCAGGGGATGAAAAAAGAAGGAAGTGAGTGATTTGTATTTATTTATGTGGGATGATGAAAGGGATAATGTGCATTACCTTGATGGACTGGCAGTCGTCTTAGCAGGTCTGATGAGTCATCTGTGTGGTACCACGTTGAGTCACCATGTATTTGTTAGCCACCACCGCAATCACAGAAAGACTTATTGAAAAGAAGTAGATTATGTAAGAAAAGCAACTAAATCCCCATCAGAATTCTGCCTGAGACAGAGTAAATTCAGCCTGCATGCTCACCGTTTGGAGAAGTCATGAGTAATTGGCAGCCTAGGCATATAATGCAATGTTCGGGGTGCCTCTGGGCTCCCCTGTTGGGGATAAAACTCTTGTAAAAAGCTCAGCTGCTCTGTGTCACATAGTGTGAAACGCAAGTTGGCTCTCGCTGTCGGAGCAGTGAAAGCTGCCCCTTTGTAAATCCACTCTGCTCTATACCCAGCACAGCAGTGTCGCAAGCAGGAGCGATGTTCACCTGTAACAGGGAGCGCACAAAATACAGCAAGCAGGACAATTTATGGCATGTGTTTAATGCAACTTAATGCACTACTAAATTGTCTGCTGAAAAAAAGCAAGCACGATTTTTCTTTTGTTTATCATTAAAGGTGGTTTATTGGCTAACTGAGATGTTGGCATGGAGTCCGGTGGCTGAATTTAGACTAATTTTCAGTGGGAACAGAGTCAGAGAGGAAAACAAGTTGTATGAAAACTGTAAGCATACCTGCTGCCTTTTATTCCAGGAAATCAATTATTCCTGTTGAATTCAAATGTTTTTATTGTTATCCCTTGAGCAAAGACTTGGTACACGATTAAGTAGATTTGTAGGTGATGACTCATTGTCTATGAGGGCAAATTTGCGTTTTGACAGTGAATTCAATAGAGTCAAGATAATTTACCTGATCTCAGGACAACATCCCCAGTCAATACTAAATTCCAGACACCCAGACAATATTAAATTCAGGACCCTGCATAAAGCAATACATGACTTCAGTGGAAGAAGCACCTGATTCTTTAATGAAACTTCAGGCCAACAATATCAGGCTTTTCTGTTCTTTGTTTCCAAAATAACTTTACAAAGGCTCTCAGAATAAAACTTTTAAAATCCAGCATAACTCAGTGAGATTAGAAATCAGAAGGAGTTTTGTCTGAGTCAGAAATTAGGATACTGGCTTTAACATACATGTTTATGCCCTATATTATTTTATTTTCATTCTTTTTTAGGTATTGACTCAATGTCACCTGACTGTTGAACAAAACTACCCTAAAGGTTTTGCACATTGGGAAAAATTAATTAGATTATTCTGGGTTCTCCACTCAGTGAGCTCAGTTGTTATGACAACCAAACTTTTACCACTTTCTTAACCTCAGTCCTTCTATTTTTCTGCAGTTGTAAAAAAAAAAAAAAAAAAAATATCATCTAAACTGAAAAAAAAATCTATAATTTGCAATATTTTGAGCCATACAGTTCACCTTTGACAATAATGACCCTGCTTAGTAACTTTCTTAAAGTCTTCTAAGAGCCCAAGTGTTCTTCCAAGGTCCATTGAAAACTCAGTGTAAAAAGTACCTGCAACTCTCCACTGGTCCCACGTGCTCATTGATGACGGCATCCTTTAGAGATTACAGACAAAATAAATGTAATTACTGCAGTTCTGAGGTCTGATCCGCAGATGGCTTGCAGGAGAACCCAGTTTGGCAAACAGGGGTTTTTATTACTATTATTTTGATTGAACTCAGGAAATGAGGCAGTTTCGTGTCAGGGGGTGACGTGATGCTTGTGTTTACATGTACAGCTTTTCCTGACAGAAACTTTCAGTTTGCTTCCAGCTTTTTCATTTTCTTGACATTACTGAAAAAAGCAATTTCACTTGCTAAGTATTTGAAGCATCCGCCTTTTAGAAATAATATGCTGTATGATTTTTCATTGATAGAGGTTAAAAACATTTGTGTGACAAAGGCTACAAGACTGGCTAGAAGACAGAGCAGTGTATTGTTCAGTGAAGTTTTGTGTAAGATTTTGTAGAGTCTTTAGGTCCAGATAAAGTAAAAAACTTAGACGGGGCATACTTCCACTCACCTCCGGCATCCCCATGGAGTGTAAACCAAAGTTTGGTGATTCCATACCTGCATCCCCTGAACACGGTCTGGGGAGAATTAGATGCTTCAAAGAACAGCTGCATTGAAGCACGTGGAATGAGCTGACAAAAATGGTCAACACAAAGGTATTTCTGAGAATCCCATCCCTGTGAACTTTTGTAATAAAATGGATGGGAAACTAAGGAATATCTGCCTGGTTCACTTTCTGGAGGAGAAGGAAGCATTTCAGAAGGAACTTCATACAAGAAGCTCCTATAATTTTTTAGTTGTATTGCACTAGATTGGATTCCAGTCTGGATTTACACAAAATGAAGCAAGGGCACAGGCCCAAGCAGTGACATGTGATTGTCCACATTGCTTAATTTTCACCCAGTTCCTGTTGTGGTTTTGGCTCATGGCTGCTGCCGCTCATACTCAGTTGTACCCATTTGTGAAGCCATCAGAAGCTGATGGGTGTGAAATGACTGAATGTACATTGCTGTATTGTAATGAGTATGGGGTTTTAAAGGCTTAAAAATATATTGACCTTTATTGCTGATTAATCAATAATCAATCCAATTTTTAAGCTATTAACTGCCGGTATAACAGCACAGTATATATAGATATACGCAGGAACTCTGCGTTGACCATTGGTGAGAGGCAGGAATGAGCCGCTTTCATGTTTTTTAGTGAAGATGTCTTTATAATAATGTGAAAGTAATACATTTTAAAACTTGCCTTCATTTTTAAGCCTCACAAAACACACAAGTCAAGGTTGAACAAGACAATTTCAATAACTTAAAGTCAGCCATGTGAACTTCTGTATTAGTTTGTTTCAATACAAACTCAGAGAAATTTATTGTTTGTATAGAGACAAGAAAAAGGTATAGCAAAAAAGATGTGATTCAACAAGTATAATGAAGACACATGGAAAGCCTGCTGAAAATGATAGACATCCAAATAACAATCGGTCCCTCTGTAGTTTCGGTGTTTCTGTTTCTTCTTGATTAGCTTATCATACAAGACTTTGAATAACAAAGAAAATCAGCAAAAAAATGGAACTTAAGTGAAAGAACTGTCAGAAGCCACAATTTCTCATAAGCACTTCTTTAGGGGTAGTGAGGGCCAGGTCGTGCATGAAAGACCATGAGACCACACCTGGAAAGGGGATGACACATGTGAATTCTGCTGCACGTCACTCCCTGCCCAGAAAGTATGAGCATGCTAAGAACACACGCAAGACTTACATAGGTGGGGATAGACAAGGGGGATGGGGCCAGGAGAAAGCACAACAGAAAAATGTCCAGTCTGACTTCTGCTGTTCATGTTTACTGGGATTCCACCTGTCTATTCCCCAAACCCTTCCTGTCTAAAGTCGTAAATTCCTTTGCCTAATAAATAGGAAATCACTGTGGAAAAAGGATGCCATCCACAGGGAACTGCAGGATTCACCCATACTTTTACCATCGGATTTACATCATGGTTTGCGTCAATATGTTCTAGGTCATGATCAATAAATTGAAAGACAGTTACAGAGAGGGCACTGAGTAGATGCCTGTTAAAAACGTTTGCTGTTAACTGTTTGAGAACTGAAAACTGTACTTAGTGTCCAGCTCTTAGGAGAGAGTATCCTGTGTGCACTGGTTGACAGGGACTTTTCATTCTCATTGGAGACCTCTTGAGGGCTCATGACCCTGTACCTAGTACAGCCCATCTCTGTCTAGTAACAATGAAAAATCTCACGAGTAAAGGATGCATTGTTATTACAAGGAAATTGGACCCAAAATGTAGTTTTCTCACACAACAGCCGTTGTCTGTGAGCAGCACCACTGTATTTGCATGTTTACATGCTCAAGGAAAAACCTTCTTCAGCTTTCTTTTCCTCATCCTCTATCATGCATATTTAAGTCTATCACATACCATCAGTCTCATACTGCCTGCCACTCTCTGCCTCGGCTGTGTTCTCTCATCCTGAGAAAATGTGGATCTCAGACCTGGATGGATTGCTTCATTAGGTGCCGCAGGCAGAGCACGCAAGGAAGTCGGGAAGCAGGGAGCTACGCCAGTTGTCTGATCAACTGTAAGTGCCTGTTCAATGCCTTCCTCAGGGCTGGTAGCTGCGTCCAGTCCCTGGCACAGTTAATTGTCCGTGTATAAGAACGTGGATAACTCTGAAAAGGTTCTCAAGTCTCACTTTAGGTGCCTGTGAATTTATCCTTCCTGTTTGGGAGCCTGGTTCAGTTCCCAAATTATCCAGTGAATATGTTACAGTTTCTCATTAACTGTTTGTTTTCTGTATTCCTTCATGTTCCTGTGTATGGACAAGGAGTAATACCCTAAAGAGGCATTTGGGGGACAAAATATTGCTTTGTAGTCAATGACATCAGTCATTCCATTTTTAATTTGCTGTCAGATGCAACCCAGGGCACAAGAAGAGCAATGAAGGAATCCCATAGAACCATCCTCTGAGTTACAGATTTCCTGCTACAGTGTGGTCAGCACATTGCAACACTGGCCTATTACCTCTGGAAGTTTTCCAAGTCATGTACGAATGTTCAGCTGCGTGACTTATATATGGGATCAAATCCATTTTTTCAGCACAAGCCCAGTGGGTGCTAAAGGATGAAGATATGACCAGATGATTTTGCAGTCTTTATAGGCACTTGCATATCTTATCCTCTATTTTTTTATATGGGAAAAGATAAAGATTTTTTAAAAAAACATTAACATATTAAAGATGGGATGAAGTAATTGAAAAAAAGAGTAAGATAGAATATGCAGAATATGTATATTTTGTATACAGGTTGGAAACAGTAAGGCTTTTTAACAGTTTCTAAACGTGCTAAGAAATTCCTCTTAGCAGGATTCTGCTGCCAGTTTGATGACTACAACCACTTGGCCAAACATACAGACAAATGGATAGGCTTTGTAATACCTTCAAGAAACATTTCATGATGGTTTCCACCAAGAATAGGAAAAAGAATCATATTTGAAATAGTTTACCACTTTATGTTTTCATTCTGCTTCTCACAGTCCTGACAGCATCAGGATGAAGGAAAAAACCTTCCTGACTGTGCGCTTGTCTATCAGTCTTGAGTCTCTTGTCTATCCATTGAACTTTGCATGGCTTCCTTCTATAGTGTTTTAATCAGAGCATGCACAGATAACGTAGTTGCTTCTTTTCTTCACTCATCCTTCATGTTATCTTCTTTTTGCCTCCTGTATATGGTTTCTTAAGCTGAAGGCTGTGATATTTAGTGAACAAGCTCACTCTTTTGCTGACAGACAGACGAGATTGGCTGCAATCTCTCCAAAAGCACTGCTTCTTCATTTGTATGCACCGCAGCCACCCCTTTCTCTGCAGGCTAGATCAATCTCAGTATTAGGGAGATTATATTGCTGTCAGAAAGCCTTCAGCTTTTTCCTCACATTGCTGTAGCACAAGGCTACATAGTGAAGCCTGGATGAGCCTGACATTTCATTTCACCCATTCAATATACCAAAAAGGAATTTTGCTTGAAGAAAAAGTGATTCCAATAGAACATTATGTAGTTTATAGGGAACAGCCCCTCTTCTTTGTGATCAAGTTAGAGACAAAGGTTCTCCTTAAGTATACATGTCCTTTCCCAAGACGTTTAGCCAAAACCAGCCTGCAAATACCATAAAGTCCTGTGGGCAACATTTGGTAGAGTAATGAAAAAATGGGGAAATAGAGTCAAGTTTTCTGAGTTCTGGTCCTAGCTATGACTCACTCTATGAATGTGGCTTAATCTGTCACAAAATATTTCTTTCTCTTCACCTCTAAAACTGGTGAGAACCTTGTAAGCCTTTTATTGATTTTTAATGAAAGCTTGCCAAATATTTTGAGATCAATGATGTTTTAAAAAATAAGAAGCTATATAAACTTACCTAATGTGTGTTCCCAGCAAAGCTGCATAAGCACGTCCAGCCTTGAGTATTCTGCTGCATAAGATTTGGAATATACAAACTATAAATTTTAAAAGAAACTTTCAGATTTAAAAAACCTCACATTTATTCAAGAGCTTCATATTAGATAGTAGCGTAGCTCAGTTACTTAACAATGGCTTAGTGGTTGCTGTATTTTTGTTTTGTTTTGTTTTCTCTAATGTAAAACTTCCACCCTTGGGGAAAAAAAAAATCTAAACATCAGTAGTCTCAGCTATGTATTTAGATTAAAAAAAAAAATAAAAATCAGGAAAATAGAGGAAGAGTAATAAGGAGATTTTCCCAAGGTAATATATGGACTGGATGATTTCCATTAAGGTCAAAAAAGATGTGATCAGAAGTGAGAGCAGCACTTAATTTACAGATAGCCACTCTCTAAGGCAAGATTCTTCCATCTTTCACTTTCTCACAGAATGGATAAGGCCTTAATTTGCTCAATTGGCTTTATGTTCTTTTTTTTTCTTTGAAAAGTAGAAGTTAGACAGAAAAAGTGGTGCGTTTACAGTCTCTCAGAGCATTTCTGGCTGCATCTCTTGAAATTGTATGTAATCTCTGTTTATGCGAGTGGCACAATTGCTGCTTTCAATGTGCCCATTTGGGTGTGTGAGAATCGCCAAAGTGGATTGCAGATCCAGGATCAGGCACTAAATTCTGCTTGCTCACTTACTTTGGGTGACTGTGCATGGATATGAAAGAAATTCAGGAATGTGGGGCAAATCACGGTGGCCTGTGGACTAGCGAGAGTAAACACACAGTTAGAGTTGTCCTAAAAGTCAGAGGATGTCAACGTGACGTTAATGAAAGATTGTGATGGACGGAGTCCTAGCCATACGTTGCTGTTTGGCACCTTGCTTCTTTGTATTGTGATTAGCGTTATTAAACATCCACGCATTTCTCACCAGGTGTGTTACTAGGCAGAAGGAGCATGTATCTCCATTCAGAGTCCTGTCAAGGAACATTATCTTTTGTTTTGCAGTGGATTGGGTTTGCGGTGGGTTTTTTTCCTTCTCTCTTTCTTTTTTATTCTCTGTTTCTCAACTTCTGTTAGTCCTGTCCCCACCCACCCACACCCCCCCACACACCCCCCCAGCACTTCCTTCTCTAAAACATATTCCAGTCCTTTGGATATTCCTCCTATTTCTTGTTGATTTGTGTAAGGGCAACATCTTTGTAATGGTCAGTGGTGAAATTCATTGCCCAATGTTATAACTGAGGCCACAGAAATATGTGGGCCAGATGTCTGGCCTCTAGAACACCTGTCATGTGAAGCGTTTGGGGTTTTATTGCTTTGTTTTGCAGCAGTAGAACGATTCCAATTTGTGAGGAAAGTGCTGAAAGAAATGGGAAAATGTAATCCTGTCTTCTCCGCTGCAACTGCTGGCACATATATATGAGAGTAGAGACCTATGATAACAAGAAAATTACTACCTTTCTGTAATTCTGTTCTCATCTGAGCAGGAAATATGCAATGAAGCAGAGCAGTAACCACTGAGGAGGTTCAGGGACAGCCCTGGGAAGGTTGTTTTAGCACATGAAGACAAAGTGGAGGCTGTTCCTTTTGGCACAGCTGCGGGCCAAAGTGGTCACAGTAGCAAACCCCAAACCATATGTACGGGAACAAAGCAAGAAGTGTGTTAGTGGAGACCGGGATGGGTCACCAGAAAGATGAGCTTTCTTCCCACGCACTTGGTCTTACCTGCTGGATTATCCTAGGTAAGGCACCGTACTGCCTTGAGCTTCTCTTCCTGTTGGCTGCAGGTAATATGATTATCTTTAGAAATATTTGCAGAATTATGTGATTTCTAATTACGGAAAGTTGCATATTTATTATTATTTGTGAAATTATCTTTAGTTTACAAATGCAAATAACTTTCTTCACTCTTCCATGATTTTTTCCTCAAGGTTTACAACGTACGAATAGATTAAATACTCCAGTCAGCTAATGAAAGAGGGAAAAAACATGCAAAACTGAAGCTGTAGACATTAGGAAATGCAGTTTGTGAGAAAATTTTGGAAAAGTTTGGTTTCTGTGCCAGTCTTTTTGCTTGTTTTTATAGATTAAAATTTCATCTAAGAACAGCTGACTGGGGACTAGGTATTTATTTTTTAATTACAAACACCTATTTCCTTTAAGACAGAACAGCTCATTCAAGAGCTTACACTTGCTATTTCTCATTTTTCCCAGCAAGAGATCCACAAAAGTATTCAACACAGTCATATTTCTTCCAAACCTGCAGCACTTTGCAAGAGCCCAGCTTGACTGTCAGGGATTTGAGACGAATTCTCCATTTTCAGCCCTGAGCTGGAATGTCAGAGATTCTAAACTGGATTTGCTCTTTAGGTTGATGATTATGACTGGCTGGAGGAAGCTGGGGAAATCTGACCAGCCATTGTCTGAATTTAATTACTTCCATGTGTGATGAACTCTGACAGTTAAAGGAGAATTTTTTTATTGCAGTTTTTTGTTTGGTTGTTGGGGTTTTTTTATATTGACATTATGACCCATGATAATAAAGCTACTTTTAGCAGATAGAAAGAGATGTCAGAAAGAAAGCAAAAAAACTAATTTAAAGGAACAATAGCAAGTTAAGAAGACCTTTGAATTAATGTATTGCATAGGTCTGACAGCCTGAAAATGGGAAAACTTTAGCTAAGTTCCACAGTGCACAGTTGCAACAATGATGTAAAAATAGAGGAAGATCAGTCTGTGGAACTGTCACTCACATTTGTGACTTCTCATTAGTGTGAGAATTCCCATACAAATGAACAGGAAACATCCTGAGTTCCCTGTTGCCGGTATTTAATAACAGTGCTTGAAATTTGAGCTGAGCTTCATAGAACCATAGAACAACAGAATCATAGAATGGTTTAGGTTGGAAGGGACCTTAAAGATCACCTAGTTCCAACCCCCTGCCATGGGCAGGGACACCTCCCACTAGACCAGGCTGCTCAAAGCCCCATCCAGCCTGGCCTCGAACACCTCCAGGGATGGGGCATCCACAACTTCCCTGGGCAACCTGTGCCAGTGCCTCACCACCCTCACTTTTCCTTCCTTCCACAAGCATTCAACTCTTACTTGGATTTTGCTCAGAGCATGATCCTTTGAAAATAGTGATGTTGAATGCCTTCTCCCGTTCCCCTTTTAAACCAGGGCTACTGGGTACACAAGTATTTGCCAAAGCTATTACACAAACAGAACTAGGACATTTTCAGTTTAAGTGTACATAATACATTTGGCTTATACGAGCCATTTCAAACAAACCGGAAGAATTGATGGAGCCCCAATTGTCAATAAAGCCATTAGCTTCAGGGGAGTTACTCACTGAAGTGGGATGTGTTTTGGATTCCACTGAGGTTTTTAAAGGGAAAATGTGAGCAGCTTGTCTTTCACTGAAAGAGCCCTCCTGACTTTAGCCAGTCCCTAAACTGCACGTATTAATCTTGTGTTTTAAAGTACTTCAAAGCTTCAGGACTACTTTGAGAAAAGCACACACTGGGTATCAATAAGTTATGCTATAATAATTAATGTGGTTTAAGTTTTGAACATATACCAGAGCTATGAAATCTTAAAAAATCTTCTAAAAAATTACAGACTGTGCTCCCACAGCTATGCAGAGCAGTCCTTGCCTTTTGTCCACATGTAGTTGATTTCTTTAATTTCTTCAACATAAGTAAGCGTCATAGTCAGTGTAAGAAACGTTTGCAGTTTGAGTCTGATGGTTTTGGAGGAGGACAAAATCATGAAGACTACCTTACTTGCAAATGAAAGAGGCTTTATATCCACATGACCATCCAATTCCCTTCTTCACCTTTGTTTTTTTTATTTATATATTAACTTACAGGTCATCCCTAAGTGGGTTTGTAATCTGAGTAGCTATTGCAAATCCTGTTCCCCTATTGCATTTTACCCTGTGCTGAGGGAGCTGACTGCCACACGAGAAATTGTGGTCTGACCATGGACCATGTTATGTCTATTCATTAAATACTACATAGGTCAAGGCTGAGAACATTACTATTCTCATGTCATACCATCACAGTTCACATCTGTAGATGTGAAAGAATGGAAAATTCACTTACCTGCATAAAATAGAGCTTTCGAATACATGTAAGCTGAAGATATTTTTTACTTTTAGAATATGTATTCTCTCTTCACCCAAAAAGCATTTTAATTGAATGACACACGGGGCTCATTTGAGCTGGTTAAACGCGGGTAACTGAAGCACTAGAGTTCACAAGTCTCCTATACAGCCATTTCAAGGTGGATGTCCCACATGCCTGACGGCATTTCAAATGGAAGTCAATACCTATGCTTTGTGAATTTGAAACAAGCTGCAAATATCATCTGTTCCCTAGGAATTAAAAATTTGAAATGGATAAAGAATTACTAAAAGGGATGTGACATTTTTTACACAGATCAACTCAGAAGCTGGCTGCTGCACTTCAGTTATACCTGGATAAGTCAGGGAGTCATAACATTTAAAGATTTATGATTGTCTTCCTACATTGGAAAACAAATTATTTCAGACTCCTAGTTTTTGCATCTTGTCTGTAAAATATGGAAAAAACTTTCTATACGAAAACTGCAAAACGTGAACAAAGGCTAGCCAAAGAGGAGACACAGAATCACAGAATCATAGAACAGTTTGGGTTGGAAGGGACCTTTAAAGGTCATTTAGTTCAACCCCCCTGCAAGGGACATCTTCAACTAGACCAGCTTGCCCAGAGCCCTGTCCAGCCTGACCTTGAATGCTTCCAAGGATGGGGCATCTACCACCTCTCTGGGCAACCTGTGCCAGTGTTTCACCACCCTCGTCTAAGGAAAAATAAGGTAGATTATAAGGTCCCTTCCAACCCCTACCATGCTGTGATTCTGTGATCTGTGATAATTATCCAACCTGTTTCTTGGATATCCTGAGCATACTGGGAGTTCACAGTGTGTTTAGTCCATTCATAGAAAGAGGAGTTCTTCCAGATCCAGTGCCGAGCAGAGCTCAGGAGGGGTGACATCCATTACCTTTCTCCATAGCAAGTGGACTTCTTTTCTGGGGAAAATGTTCTCCAGCTCTACCTCCCCCACCCTGGAGGAAGCAGGTTCAGCACAGCAGTGGCATGTTTCCCCACTTGCTGTACTCCTTTCCTTTCACAGTTCATGAACCTTCTTTCCTTCACTTTTCAGAGGGATACACAAATTGGCAACTTCTCCTGCCCAAGGCCCCTCTGAGAAGAATTTATTCAACGGCCAGCGGCACTTCAGTGTAACCCCCAGGAGAGGGTAAAACAGAGCTGCTTCATTAAGAATCAGATCAAGAAACAAAGTGTGCGTTCGATCACTGTTTGATTCCTGATTAATTTTTTGGGATTATTTTTTTTTTTTATGGAAGTCTGGACGTAGGATGTGGCTCACCTCAGACCTCCATGTGGAACAGGACTGATGCTGATGAGTACTGGCCATGCTCTGTAGAAGGCAGACTGAGCACAATGCTGCTGTTATTTGGGATTTATCAGATAGCATTTTGGGAATGGCTGTAAAGCTGTATAGTCTCATTAAACTTCTTCCTGTGATACAACATGAGGCAACAATGCTTCTTCCTTGATGAAGGGAGAAAAGGAAACTGGAACATTAGTTAGTGTCCAGGAGAAGTATGCTTGCATCGTAATAGTTTCAGAAGTACTATCATTTTATTTTGTATGGTAAACTTCATGTCACAACACAAGACCATTATGATGCAACGACAAATTCTCAAGCATATGCCTATAAATGCTCAAAAAATATTGGCTGCAACACAGCTCCTCCTAGGCAGGAGCAGAGCAATTGTATGGTCAGGGGCAGATGGGTTACAATCCCCAGAAACTTCCAGTATTGTGAAGGGAAAAGGGAAGTTTGTAAAGATTAAAAAAAAAAACAAAAACAAACAAAACCACCAAGCTGTTATTATTGCTGCTATGGAAACCGAACAAAGGACAATAACTACTTGCCAATTTCTTTGGCTCCTACAGTGAATAAGCCTAAAATGCTGAGATTTCAAGGCCAAGAATTGCTGTCAATAACTAAATATTTTGCTATTCTGGGATTTACGAGCACATTAAGAAACGTCTAGATTTGGCACTTCAGGGCATGCTCTAGTGGCAGAGATTGTAGGTTGTTTGAACTCGATGATCTCAAAGGTCCCTTCCAACCCTGAAGATTCTATGATTATTCTATGATTACCTTGGAGTTGTTTAGTTTCTAAACCTTTGTGAATTGTTGTTTTTTTTTTCTGAAGGGCAATGCATTATAAGTACAGGAAGCATGCTGTTATGAAAAGGCAATTAATTTTACATGGAGAAATCAATTTAAGAGTTGATCTGGTCCTGAAATTAGGGATGTATTCACCGCATTTTATTTATATCTATGAAGGACAATGCTTTTATAAAATGAAGAATCACGTTAAGTTTAAAGGTGTGCCTAGTCCTGCACAGCACCTGGGAACTTGTAAGGGATGGAACATCATTGTTCAGATGTTTATTGTCACGCAGTTATAACATGCTCATTGCAGTTGTATCCGTGTAAGATGCTACGGCTGAGACTCCCTTGCTTCTTACTCACACGTATTTCATCTCTGAAAGGGAGAAGCAGCCAATGTATTTCTGCCCAATAATAACTTAAGTCATGAAATATTTTTTTAATAACCAGCACTTTTGACTTCATCTGGAAGTGAAGGTGCAGCTAATTTAGGACATGGAGTATGAATTTCAGTATGGTTTCATCATGTTTTCCCACTCTGAAAACAGTAACTGAATCCTGAAGTTACTGGTATGAAATGGCAGCGTTCGTCACTCAGTTGGGAACAATGTATTAGTTGTTTATTAATTTAGAATAGTGCAGGCAAAGTTAACCACGGGAAGATTGCATCTGTGGGGAAAAAAACTATCTAGAGTCTTCTGGCAACTAAAATGTGAGGGAAGTCCCTTCTGTTCTCTTTTGCCTGGATTTTCAGTGGATGTTCTTGTTGAAAAATATCTCTCAGTAAGAGATGGACATCTTCCCTTATTCAAGTTCCTCAAAATGCTCTCTACTGTCAGTCAGCATCATCTTCATCTTACCCAGTCTGTGTTTAAGGCATATGGTATTCTTCCAAGTAATTCTCTTTGCCAGATGTTAACTTGACTATCCTTCTATGTGAAAGAAAAAGAGATATAGTTTAAATATCACTCAGCTGTAATTTATCTTACAACATCTCGGTGACATGAATATTCTCGCTGTGGGAGTGCAGAGGAAAAGAAAAATGGTGGGATAGAATGAGTGCTGAAGGTCTTTTAAACATGAAGGACCCCTTAATTATGATCTCTAAGAAATATTAAATAGTTGTCCAACACCATTTTTTAAGGATATCTTCAAGCAGAATAGATAAAAATATTCAAGGTCTGAATTCTGAAAGACTTTGAATAAAAAATAGTCATGGAAATCACAGATGGTAGAGGAGGCAACTCACCACCAGCAATGTTCCCTAGAAAGAGTTGGTGATTTTCCTGCAGTATCATTTCTAACTTGTCTTGCAAGTGCACCTCAGCCATAGCGAGTGTGATAATGCGGAGGAGGAGATGCTATCATTCAAAATAGTAGCAGCTATAAATCCCAAACCCCTCAAAATTAACACCTAAATTCCCAAGGATTTCCAATCCTATTAGGGACTCTCCTACTAAAGCATTCCATAAATTCATTTTCAGCCAGTCGTTTGCAGGAGCCTCTGCACTTTCTAATACAACCTTTAATGCAAAGGTTTCCTGAATATAATATAAATGCAATATGGTAGCACCAGTTGTTACCTTGTGCTTTTATTACATACTTATTTTTAAGATAGACAACTCTAAGGTGTTTTCCTGTCAAGAGAGCACAATTCTGGAAATCCCTTGCTATTATGCATATAACATCCAAAGGCTGTGCTTTGAATTAGAAGGAGTTTCCAAATGTAGATTTCCTCATCGTTTTCCCAGTATAGCAGTGAATGCAAATGACACATCTGGCTGCGTTTTTCCACCTTACAATCCAGTTATGACACAAATCTGCCCCTGGTTTGCCATTCTAAGTCCACAGACAGTAGTCATTCAGTCAAATGTCGACATTTAAATTATGTACAAAACCCTATAATTGCACCATTGCAGAACTGCTGGAGTAGGTGGATACAACCACGAATTTGAAATTCAACAACAGGCTAATTACCGTATTATTTTACTGTACCCGCAAAGCCCATACAGTACTTCTCTGCCATATATAAAGCTATAATTTAAATAAAGTTATTTGGATATCTTGTCTTTTCTTTGCTTTCTATTTTGTAGTAAATTCAGTTCCTTCTATATTGATATAACAGCAAAAGAACAGAGTAATATCGTATCTATAATTGATGACAGATATAGGTAAATTGTGGGGTGAGGCCAAATAAACAGTGTTTTTTACTGATGCACTAAATGAAGATTCTTTCTTGTCTGTACTTGAATAAGTAGGGCTACTCTTAAAATACCCAACCTTTTATTTGGAAGTAAGTAGGGAGAGTGACGGGGGGAACCTCTGTGTTCACAGAGATATTTGCAACCCAAATCAGCTTAGTTTTGCCATGCTGGGAAAGGGAGGGGAACTGGTAATCTCTGCAGTCCTAAACATAGCTCCACTAAATTTGTCTACGATTCTGTCAAGACTAATCATAATTTTGTCTACTACAGAACGTGTTCTTCGCATGGCAGCAGCTCATTCCGACACTTAGAAAATTGCAGGTGGATTTTTGGCTGTGTGAAGCTGAAGAGTAAAATTCTTGCTATTTTTAGAGAAGTCAAAATTACACCCTGCATTTTTAGATGTTTGTGGAATAAAGGCTTCAGGACTGTTGGTCCAAAGGAAGTTATTTCCCTCAGGCCAGATTTTCAGGTAAGTGTTAAATAATTAGTTTAAATGTCACCTCCATTTGCTGGATGACCCATCCTTTCCTCTGTAACAGATATAGTGGAACCATGGAGGAAAACATTGATGAAGAGTTCTTAAAAGGGTTAATAAAATTTTAGCCAAATTATTTTCAATGCAAAATTGGAGCTTTTACGTAAATGTTTCTATTTTGGTTATATCTTCTACAGAGAACAGGAAGTACAAATCATTCTAGTTTTGTTCTGACATATTTGACCTTGTTGCTTTTTCTTGACTTTTCCATTTTGACATTTCAAACTTCTTTTGAATGAAATGTTTGATAAATGTGAATCACTTTTTTTCCATTTTTCTTGTCCTAACAAAGTTAGATGCTTTAAATTTTTCTTCCCTTGAAGGATAAAAACTTTAAAATTCTGGTGTGCTTCCTACAGAAAGAGGATTCCACTTAAAAAAAACATTCTTTCAATCTGTGGACCTGATGTCCAACAGTACCAAAACCTGTGTGGAACTGTCTTTGCAAAATAGTATGCTGTCTTGTGTACTCCGTGACGTCTGGTTCCCTGGCACTCCTAACTCTTCTCCATGTCTATGTCTATGCTGGTAAACTGAACAGGGAATGGGCCTGAGCTCTGCCGTGGAATCATCCATACTCATAACTTGCTATGGTCTATGGCATGGTTTTGGCTCCAGCTTCCTACCGCTCCCTCAGCCATTGCCTGGGCAGGCTTCAGGGTTTGCACCTGCCAGGAGCATGAGCAACAGAAAGTTTGGGTTTGAACCCTCTGTTTTACGGGAATAAGGAAGACCAGCTGTAAGGACACGGACTGCGTCATGGTCAAGAATGTGCATGATCTGTATTATCTGTGCAGATACAGCAAAGGAGAAGAGGGAAGACCTACTCTTTGAAATGTCTTTGTGGAAGAAAAATGTTCACCGGATAAAAATTATACTTCTGTTACAAGACATTCATTAACAGCAGTCTAATTTTTTATAAGATGAAATTGAATAGCACTATAGCAGCTTCTGCTCTCATGCCACGCTCCCTCCTGGGGCCTGAAAGAACTGGAGAATATTTGAGCCACTTGTTAGTGGGATCAGAAGACAACATTTGTTCTTCGGAGTGTATGCGAAGCCAAAAACCCAGAATGGCACAAGGGGTATGTGTGCGGTTAGAGGATTGAGGATTGATTTGTCACATCAAACAGGTAAGAAAAAAAGGGGAATCAAGAGAACAAAAGGATATTGTTGTGGTTTAAGTATTTCTTTCTTGTATTGTTTTTTTTCTTTCAGTTCTTCCTAGGTACTAATCCTTCAGCTATATTCCTAATTTTTTGTTTCTCCTACCTGTTGATTTGGTCTTTATCTTTTGGAGGGAAGTTATGCAATAGTTGGTCTCTTATTGGGAAGCACGAAAACTCAGTATTTTATCGTCAGTATTCACTGCACTATTCAGATAAGAATTCATTCTGAATATAGCTCTGTGAGAGGAGATTTACTGCAAACTACTGGTCTCTGCACAAGGCTACAAATGCCAATAAGATACTGGGGGCTCAAAGATAATGCTCGGTGCTCTGCAGCCAACATGCAAGGGTCAGCTGGATAAGTGAGAGGCAGATTGTTTTACATCATACTGGTAATTTCCATTTCATTTGGCATTTTGTTCCTGCTGAATTATATACTTCATCTAAATCATGTAGAATCTGAGAAACTTTTTCATTATGTCTTTTGCATCTAAATAAAAAATAATTAAAATAATTTCTAGGCAAAGGAGTGGAAAAATTTTAATTTCTATTGAACAGATCATGCCAATGCAAATAGCAACAGTGAAAAGATTTCTTTAAATTGTCTGTTCTTTCCCTCAAAGTGCAAGCAGTCATGCTGTCAGCACATTTTACTTGCACTTTCTTCGCTCAGATCTTAGTGCTGTTCAATAGTATTCAGCTCCAAAATGGATCAAAGTAGTGCATCACCATCCAGTTCATTTCACTAGATTACTCAAGATTGTCAGTGTATAAGACCTGCTTGCCCTGACTCCCCTTTGTCCCCGTAAGTCCAAACTACATATGTCATACATAAAATCAAATGACAGTGTGGAGGGTAAATAGATTTGCATACTAAAGAACTTCAATCACAGATATATGCAATTTTATTGATTACATGACTTCCCTCTGCTGCGGTAGAGATGGTGCTTGGAGGGAGAGGAGCCAGCTGGGTTGACATAGAGGGACTTACATGACCTCATTCCACGCAAGACACAGTGCAGTCCTGCAGGAAGGCTTGGTGGTGAGTGTAGTGGTTCCTCCTGTGTTATGCATAGTCCTGGTGCAGGCTTGTGGGGCTTCCCTGGGCTCTACTCTGCTCCATGCGTTCCCCAGAGGATGAAGAAATGGTCCTGAATCCTGGTGCATGGCTGCAGGACTCCCATCTCTGGAGCAGGTTTTCAGCCATCTTTGGTTATTCCAGGACTCTTCAGTGTTCTTAGCTGTAGAACTGACTAAAGAACACATTGCTGATGATCAAACCAACTCCTTTCTGATTTGCTTCACTATTGTTTGTGCTTACAATCTGCTTGTTCTGGACACTTCTGGACACTTTGGGTAGGAATTCTTGGTGTTCTACAAGTTTTCCTAATTTGGCTATTTCCTTGATCACACCACACCAACTATTTTGTTGTCTGAAACAGAGGGTTGATCATGTTTTCATCTACTTCTGCTACAGCAAGAAGTTGATTAAAGTTCACATGGAACAATGGTATTACAAGTTGGACCCATTGGGAGCAGTCGTGACTCCTAGATGTCAAGGAAAGAACATCTGAAAACATGCAGATCATCCAAAAAGGCAGAAAACCTTGGCAGCTCCATTTCTATATTCTCTGACATTAATCTTAATGAAAAGGCTTAGACCCCTGATTTGGGAAGAACGAGGATCTCACTGACTGGGTTTCAACATAGCAATATATTTTACACTGTTCTAGAAGGAAATTCAGAAATTTAGCCTGGACTATATTAAACTGTATGTTTTTCCTCTGTGCTTGAATTTCAATTTCTAAAGCCTTAAGTAGAGAGATTTGTAACCAAGGAAACAAGAAGTGGTATTTCTCTTATTATTCAGTAAATTTGACACAAACTACAGAAAGCATCTATCCATTAGCACTCTAAAGCTAGAATGTTGTCCTACTTCCTTTCCTATAATTTCTCTCTGCCTCTGATAAATGACTTATAGCTTCAGTGTCAGATATCACAGATATACAAACCACGGTAGGAGAAATAAAAAAAAAAAAGCAATTATTCTCCTTGGCATATATAAAGAAAGATTTATGATTTCTGTTCCCTCCGTAGATGAAATGCTTCTTGCAGAGCTGTAGTATATTACCCAGCAGTTCCCTCGGCAAAGGGTCATAAGGGGGGGTCAAAGATTCCAGAATGTTATCATTATCTCTGTTTTCAATTATTAACGGTTTTGACAGCTTTCAGTCATAGTTAATTCTAAGAAAGTGCTTCTAAGAATAGTGATGATGTTCTGATTAATACACATAATCAGGACTGAGGAGACGAAAGTTAATCCTATAAACTGGTTAGAGAATTCTCTATTTTGTTTAAAGCAGTGTTCAAGATTTCTTATGGTTATTTAGACCCCAGCCAGGCTAAGTATTGAAAAGAGTATGAACATGGCTTTTTAGTGAAGCAGAGAAGATGGTTTGGACTAACTAATTAATGCCAAATGAACTCTTTGGCTTCCACTGCAGAAGTGAAAATAACATTCTCCATGATTTACAAATGTAGCACGGAATTTTCCATTGTTTGGGGTTATGTTTTGTTTTCTTCTTTCTCTGTCCACAGCAGTCGGAAGTGTACCATGTAAACTATTCTGCCCAAACTAGAAGGGTTATCCATGTTGCTGTCAACGATACGTATGCAGTTTGGGTTGCAGACACAAGTCATCCACCTGCCACTTGCGATGAAGGTCTTGAATTGTGAAGGTGCAAGCAGCAATCAAGTTATTCAGTGCCTTTTACTACGAGTATGTGATTTATTATATCTGTCATAGTACCAAAGCAATTGGTGATTAGTGGAAATAGGAGGAAGCTAGACTTGGTGCACATAGAAATTCAGATTAGATTAAAGTCTTCTGCAATAGCTATACCAGATTGGCAATATGATATGATTTATGAACTGTTAATTAAATCTACCTTCTCTGTGTCAGATTAAATAGACGTCCATAAATATCTTTATCTAAATTGACAGCAGATAGCCAAGCTATAGCTTATATGATGACTGTGCATGGCATACTGATTAAAAACTAGACTCAAACAACTAAACAGTTTGTAAATATGACCATAAAAGACAATCACAAGCAGAATAAATTCCCACTTGTCAGCTACTCTTAAATAAAATTGAGCATAAGATCAATATATAGTTCTTGCATTTTCTGTAATCACGTAATGAAAATACTTTTATAAATACATTCAACATATTTTATTAAGGTAGAAACACCTATGCTAATTGCTAGAATAATATGAATTCCTTGATTCTAGTAGGCTGCTAAAGTTACCAAAGGTAATTTTGTTATTTGCTAATAATTTAAAAAAATATAAAATACCTGATTTTTATTATTGTATTATGATTAATTTTATGGCTATGATGTGTGAAATATGGGAAATAGCTTTGCCCAGCAAATAAAAGTCATACCTGTGACATTCAATTCTATATATTGTAATCTAAGCAATCTATTTTGTAAAATGAGTTGCACAAGGATGCATTTTTCATCACTTAATCCATTAAAGAAAACAACTTTCACCATGTGTTGTAATCTTTGTGCTTTGGGCTCTAGCAGCTTCAGATAGAAACTCAGTACTGTTACAGCAAATTCTATATTTTCTTCTACATAATCTCATCAACTGGTTCATAACTTCTAGTACACATATCATTAGACTCAATTACAAGAAGCAGGAAAATGGTGCAGTAGAATATTTTAACAGTTAATATGCAGAAGTTAGGGTTTTGTGCCTCTCAATGCACTTTAAATCTTGATTTTCTTATTCACTTGAGTAATTCCATTTTCATCTTTATGATGGTTCAGATAGCTAATGATGTGACTTCTTTTTGATGTAGTATTATGTATTTGCATAGCACCTCTCCTCTAAAAGGGTGACTACATGTGATAGTCTTGGTCTGTGTTTCTTGTTGCCTGCTATGTTACATCCTATTCAGAATTATTGAAGGCGTAATGCTGATGGCATTGCAATTGTGCTATTTACCAACAGACAATAATAGTGAAAAGGGAAATGATTATTAATGAATGTCAGAAAAGGGGACAGGTGAAATTTAGAAAGCATTCCATATTTCCAAGATTACTGATACCATATTTCTGGGAAGGAAACTCAAAATATTGTACTTCACAATATAGGCTGGTTGCAGTGCTATCACAATTTCTTTTGCAATAAAGGAAAAGTTATCACCCCAAAGTAATCAGATAATTAATTCTGGAAAAAGAATACAGGACAAAACGGAGGGTTCTTGTCCATGTTACAAAACTTTTACCACATCTGCACAACGTTGCTATCCATCACATCAATGTCATTTGATTCTGTGTGCTTTAGATTGGATTTATTTTGCCTGACTTGAATCTCTCGGTCTCTATCCAAAACAGAGAGACAACAGACTTAATTCAGTTGTCTGAACATAAGCATTCATGTCTATTTGAGATAGCCCAGAGAAGCCTTCAGCTGCTGCTACAGAAGGATGCAAGCCTCTGCCAAGTCGTGTGTTGCATTTATCAACCCCATGCAGATGTTTGGACAGAGCAGGACACCCCAAATGATGCTAGACAGCCTGTGTTTAGGTATCTGAATTGAGACCACACATGGACATATTTTCAGAATATAAATCATCCCATTTGTTTGAGCCATGTAACTCACAACGATGAAACACAATGCGAGAAGGTACCCTTTCTCTGCATTTAGTAGAGGCAGTCTAGGGACTTCATTCAGTTCACTTCTGTGGTTATGTTTCCACTAAATATGTGTTCATCATAACAGATAAAAATGGAAAAAAATAATTCAGACAGTAATATTACATAATATGGACTTTGAAAACTGAACGTTCTGCTTTATAAGAGCTGAAGTACAGCATAGGCTCCACTGACTGTATTTGTCTTGATCTCCATCGGGTATAATAGGAAGTCAGACATCTCTAGCTCAATCCAACAGCACATGCATAGATGTCTAGGGCATGCGAGGTGTCTTAGGAAGACCACAAGGCATCTACAAGGGGCTAATAGATATGACACAGGACCTGTAGAAGACACACGCCTTTCCTTCTAGAATTGCAGCTACAGACCTTAAAGGATGGCCCTAGCCATCTGAAATGGTACTAGATAACTGTACAGGTAACTGAATTCCACTTACAGTGTTCACCCAACAAATGCAGTGATACTTTCCCTTCCCTTCTCTTACTATAGCAACTCAAGAGTTAGAAAATTAACTAGAGTTTAATTTCTACCTCTGGTTTAGGACCTTTTTTAAAAATTTGCAATAACGTGTTGGCCACTAGGATACTACATCCTCTTACTCTTTCCAGACTGATCCGTTCATGTTTGTATAAATATGATTTAATAGGCTTTGGAGCATGGATTAGAAAGCTGGTGTTTGACTTCTCAGGGGACTGTCATAACCTCCAGCCTCCAGAGTCAGTTCAATGCCGCATCTCAGACCATGGCTGGCTTCCACAGCAGCCCCAGAATAAGGCAAGGCTCCAGTACAGTCACTGCAGGTAAATGCTGTAATAACTCATCTTTTAGGCAGTATGAGAGGAACCCAAATACTTTTTGCTGGTTTTGGAAGGAAGATTCTGTCTATTAACATTAAATCCTATGAATCCTGGTTTACGTTACTAAAGAAAGCTTGTTTCAGTACAAAACACATTTTTTTAAAAGCTCACACGCTCACAGAAGTGCTGCATCTTTTCAAGATATTTTCCCCCTTAACTTTCCTTGCACAGGCATTTGCTATGGTCTTTGTATGGAAAATCAAACACAAAGCAATAGGTCCTGAATTGGATGTGTGATTTCTGTAGAAATATCTGTTATTTCTTCCTTATATCTAGATTCTCCAATGTTGCTATTGGACAATAAATTTAAAATGCATTACCTTAAATTTTATAATGTGCTGTTACGTATTTATAATAAGGAGTATTCATGAAAAAATGCAAAAGATTTTTGAAAACTCATCATATCAGAGAGGATAATTTTTCTAAATCCAAAGCAATTACTCAAACAGCTAATAATCCGTTGCTTATTAGTACAACATGTTTTTTTCAAGCATCTGGATGTGGGTGTTAATCCCTAACAGCTGTTAGTGATTCCCTGCCGTATTCCTGTATTTTTATTATTGTAATCCATGTATCTCTTGAATATTAGAAGCATTTTAATATGTAGAGTTACCAGGCAACTGCTCAAGACAGCTTTATTTTACGTTTCTTGCATGCTTCATGATACTGCTCTATGAACAGAATTATCAAAGCGAGAGAATAGAAGAGTAAACTGGAGAAGGAGATCAGCTAAAGGAGACAGCAACTTTAGAGGACTAATTCTACAAAATTCACTCTAATAAACCTCAAAGACTCAAAGGGTGTAGATGCTGCTAGCTTTCTACAGCTCCAGCCTTCACACTTGGCCGTGTGAGGTTGGCTGCAAGCTTCTTACCACAAATAAGTTTTTCAAGGACTTAAGTCCTTCCGTCTTGGCCCTGAAACTGTACCTGTGTGGAGCATGTTCTCAAACATACAACCTTAAACACAAATCTAATGACCTCAGCATGAAAAAACAGCTTAAAATGACAGAATTTTTATGTGGTGGTTGTACTCATAAAACGAGGTGTGTGTATCCCTCATTTTATTTACAATCTAGTTTTTGCACCTTTTAGGTGCATCTCAGCATATTTTTAGGCCCTTTCTCAATAACAAGGGAGCTCAAAGCTTACATCTTTTAGATAAATCTGATATTTCCTATAATCACATGATTTCTTAAAGCTGCCATGTTTGGAAGGAAGCAACTACATATATTTGACATACACTAGTCAGTATACTTTGGTTACGGTTAGACTGCCTATGGTTAGATACTAAGGAACTAGCATACCATGGTGTTTTTGGAAAACTGCTATTTATCTACATGCTAAAGCTGGAACTTTAACAAAAATACAATTTAATAAGAGATACGAGGAGAAAGTGGCAAATAATATCCCCTTCTGGAAGACAAAGTATTTCTGAGAATGATGATACCAAACAGGACTACAGCACAAACAAATGAATATATGAAATATTGTTCATTGAAAGGATTTTTGTTTTAAGGCTACGTACTTGTTAAGGCAACGTGATTTGGTTCAGTCTAGAAAATAGAAACCGTGTTTCTTTGCTTCTGTACTTCTAACTCCACGTGTGGTATAGCACTGTAGCATGAATTCTCTGTAATATTTTTTTTTTCTAGAAATAACACCCACAAGAGGCACTGCAGGAGTTAGCACATCTCCTGCAGAGCTTGTGTTCAGGCAAAATTAATAAATCTTTCTGGATAAGAGCTGACATGCAATAAAGCCACGTGTCTTTTCCCTGCAAGCTCTAGAACTCCAGCTCCAGGTACTCAGCTTACTGCCACGATAACAGGGCTGTTACCCACGGGCAGTCGCCTTGGGCTTTGCAAAGTGGTTATGCTGCCGGCATCAGAAGCAATATAAATGCATTTACATGCTACTATGCTTGGACTCATAATTAATAGTCCAAGCAGAATAAGCTCCAGCATCTAATTTGCAAGCTGCATAAACTGTTTCTGCATAAATGAGAGTTTGTCATTGATAAATGCAACGGTATGCTTTCATGTAGTTAATCATATAGCATCTAAACATGCTGAAATGCTGTAACATCCATATTTCCCATTAAAGGATGCTCACCTGTAACCTTACAGTTACAGTGAAAGGCCCTGTGTGATAGCTCGAAAAAAATAGCTGTGTGGTATTAGCAGGAGAAATCTGATAGTTTTTCCAAACTACAATTCAGGGTCAAATTGATTTCAGATTATCTGGATTGTGAATTCACATCAAAAACTGCAGCAATCCTTTCTTGAGCAACTCAGATCTGAGAGCTGCGCTAGTGGTTGCCATAAATTGCCACTGGGGAGAAAGAGGACTGAAGAAAAGACAGGATGACTTTCTCCGCCCCATCTAAAACCATTGCGGGAATCGGAGCAACAGCTGCACATGAGAATACAGCATGTCTCACATGGCATAAAGAACAAAATGGACCAGGTGGACTCACACTGGGAGATTTTAATTTCTAAGTGTTTTATCACAACATGCAAAGCTTAGTTTTATGTTGCAAGGACACAAAGAAGATTTGCTTATAGGGGTGGCTTATTTGATCCGTTAGTAACTGGCCACACAATTTCGGACTTTAACATCCTGCTTTTCTACTGACAAGCAGCTGTGGAGTTCTACCTGCACCTGTGGGTCATAAACCATTAACCCTTCAGGCATTACCTGAAAGACTCGTCCACTGATTTTTGAAGATAGGCCAGCAAAACTCAGCACTAGAAGGGCACAAAGCATTATGATGATCATGCTGTTGCAGACGTCGTCTTCTCTGGAATTACACTCACCAGCCTTCCCGCAGTCCCCTGAGGAATTCTACAGGATAATAAAGATGATCTGGGCTTCATTTCTTAAGGCTACTCCATTTTAGCTGGAGACGGAACACGGCACTGTAGATAGAATATGCTTCTACTAAACTGTTTTTTGTGCAACATCTAGAAAAAGAAACCAGCTTTGTGTTTTCTTTTGCATAATACATTAACACCCTGTCACCTATAAATACTCAGACTCAACCTCCTGTCAGATTCCATTTGTATTTCTATTTAACGTTTTCTCCCCCTCCTTTCAGCACACTGGTACTCTGTTTTTTACTGGCTTCTTGAGAGCTTGTTTGCACATGAAATTAATTCAGCAACTCCTTCTGAATATTCCTGTTTTGAAATAAAAGTATCTTATTCTCATTTAGGTTGATCTGATTTCTGGACTAATCTGAATAAGTGATAAAATACTCTAGTCAAGGTTTCTAAATATATTGGTATTAAGAAATGACTACTGCAGATTAGTTTCATTCTCTACCTTAATCCAAAGTAACTTTTAACATTACTCTTAAAATAAAGTCTGTTGCTATTAAGACTCATCCTGGTGAAATGAGACTATCCTTGATGATGAAATTATAATTAAAGGAATAATATAATATAATATAATATAATATAATATAATATAATATAATATAATATAATATTTATATTATATTTATAAATTTTTATAAATTATAAATTATATATTTATAAATATATATAAATTATATATTTATATTATATTATATTATATTATATTATATATTATATATTATCTATATTATCTATATTATCTATATTATCTGTATTATATGTATTATATATATTATATATATATTTTATATATATTATATATATTATATATATAATATAATGTAATTAATATAATGTAATATATAAGTGCTAACATAGTCCTACCATAGTGAACTTTTTTAATTATACTTTAATCATATTTGATATAATTCTCAGAAGCTATGAATGATCCTGGGAACAGAAGACTTCTCATCTGATAGAGTTCCTACTTTTTGCATGGATGGAATGAACATTGCAATATGGAAGTGTCCAAAGAACTTCTACAATGAATACTTCTAATTTGATTAATACGATCTATTTAATTAATTTTGTTTCATCTATTCATTGCACCTCCGGTCACTTTGAGCCACTTTGAGCATGAGGGTCATAGAATCATAGAATCATAGAATCGCTGAGGTTGGAAGGGACCTTTAAGATCATCAAGTCCAACCTTTAACCTACCCTGACAAAAGCCACTTCTAAACCATGTCCCTAAGTGCCCCATCTACCTTTTTTTAAACACCTCCAGGGATGGTGAATCCACCACCTCCCTGGGCAGCCTATTCCAATGTTTAATAACCCTTTCAGTGAAAAAATGTTTCCTAATATCCAATCTAAACCTCCCCTGACATAACTTGAACCCGTTTCCTCTCATCCTATCACTTGTCACCAGGGAGAAGAGGTCAGCCCTCATCTCTCTACATCTCCTTTCAGGTAGTTGTAGAGGGTGATAAGGTCTCCCCTCAGCCTCCTCTTCTCCAGGCTAAACAACCCCAGCTCCCTCAGTCATTCCTCATAAGGTTTGTCCTCCAGGCCCCTCACCAGCTTTGTAGCCCTTCTCTGGACACGCTCCAACACCTCAATGTCCCTCTTGTAGCGCGGGGCCCAAAACTGAACGCAGTACTCGAGGTGGGGCCTCACCAGTGCCGAGTACAGGGGGATGATCACTTCCCTAGTCCGGCTCACCACACTATTCCTGATACAGGCGAGGATGCTGTTGGCCTTCTTGGCCACCTGGGCACACTGATGGCTCATATTCAGCCGGCTGTCAACCAACACCCCCAGGTCCTTTTCTGCCGGCTGCTTTCGAGCCACTCTGCCCCAATCCTGTAGCGCTGCATGGGGTTGTTGTGACCCAAGTGCAGGACCCGGCACTTGGCCTTGTTGAACCTCATACCATTGGTCTCAGCCCATCGGTCCAGCCTGTCCAGATCCCTCTGCAGAGCCAACCTACCCTCAAGCAGATCAACACGCCCGCCCAGTTTAGTGTCATCTGCAAACTTACTGAGGGTGCATTCAATCCCTTCATCCAGATCATTGATAAAGATATTAAAGAGAACCGGCCCCAGCACCGAGCCCTGGGGGACACCACTTGTGACCAGACACCAACTGGATTTAACTCCATTTACCACCGCTCTCTGAGCACAGCCATCCAGCCAGTTTTTTACCCAGCGAAGAGTACACCTGTCCAGGCCATGAGCAGCCAGTTTCTCCAGGAGAATGTTGTGGGAAACAGTGTCAAAAGCCTTGCAAAAATCCAAGTAGATAACATCCACAGCTTTTCCCTCATCCACTAAATGGGTCACCTTATCATAGAAGGATATTAGGTTTGATAGGCATGACCTGCCCTTCACAAACCCATGCTGACTGGGCCTGATCACCCTGTTCTCCTGCATGTGCCATGTAATGTAATGTAATGGGTCCCCACACCATTGCATTGACTACGGATGAAGTCTGGAGGGTTTGAGTCAGGAGAACTTGTTTCTCAATCTCTGCCCTTTTTTATGATGCAGACTGCTGCACCCATACACCTTCTCAGCTCTGGTGGATTGCCCTCATTTTTGGGATATTCAATCCACAGCTTCCTCCTCCTCCTCCACAGTGTCTTTCTATGTCTGCACTGCAGAATGAGGCATGTCCTGGGAAGAACACTGAGCACTGGGACCCTTTTTCCACACTGCAGCACTGACCAATTCCCTTCCTTTTCCTGGAAAACTCCAACAACATCTCTTCAAGACGAATCCTAGGATGAGCTTGGGGGCAGTTTGCCCCCTAGAAGGCAATATCATTAAGTCTACCCCAAGTTTGGTTCCCTCTGCCCCACCCATTTCCCCATACCCAAGCACCCCTTGCTCATACTGGGGCAGTGGGCAGGCTGCTCCGTACCTGCTTTTCCTCCTGGCCATGCTGCAGGCAGCCTGAACCAGGAGAAAAACTCTCTAAAAATGTTGTCTCTGGGCCACAGAGCCATCAAATGAGAACACATGGCCTACTGAGATGCTTTATGCTCTTGTGCAGTCTGTCGTGGAGGGAGCTAGGTCAGGACTGTGGGGTTTTGTTAAATAAATGAGTTTAATTTACTCTTTATTCTTACTCCTTCACCATCACCTCCCTAAAAAAAAAAAGAAAAAGGCTGTTATTATTATTATCTACTCCTACCAGTGAAACATTGCTTAGAACTGGCCTTAAAGAGACAGGAAATTACCTCAGTGCAATATTATATCAATTGTTGATGGCACTCCTGAAAATCTTAACATATCGTTTTGTTTGAAAAGTACATCTGTGTACGTATACGTGTATTACACCTGAGAAAAGCTACTGCTTAGTGAATAAAAGCATATCGTCAATGACAAATTTGTCAAAATCCCAATTTTCTACAGGCTTTTATGATGGTACATTTTTCTACCAGGTTTTATATGCCACCAGCGCAATTGCTGAGAGTAAACAGATTTTGGGGGTTTACACAGGTTAATTTACCTCATGACATTGTATGATTGCTTTGGAACACAGCAATATATCTACTATACCCACTGCTTAGGTCCTAGGCGCTAGCAACATTATTTAAGGCAAGGACGTGTCATAGGGATTCTGCCCTCACTCTTAGTCCTGTATCAGGCAGGAAGAGCAAGGTCTCTGACTTCAGAAGATTTTTATTTAGCAAAAAAAAAGAAAGATAAATCACTTTTTTATTCTACACTTTTTTTTCTCTCTTTCTGTTATTTCCACATCAATCTTTGAGCTAGGATACAGACCAGAATTAAGATTTCTTACATTTTAAATGTAGCGAGATCCGAGATTAACCTGATTTCTGAAGGGAGAGGATTCAGTATCTGTTGTTTTATTACCAGTAACTTCAAGCATCTGCCTCTGATCTCTCCCTGGGCCTGGGATTATAACAGTTATTTTCTGCGTTGATGGAGGAAGAAAAGAAAATAGGAGCAAATGTCAACACAGCAATGTCTTTGAAAGGTCAAAATGAAACACGATGTTAGATCCTCCACAGGAGAGGAGAGCAGTGCACAAGAAAGGGAATGGCCATCCCTGAGGAAATGTCCTGGTATTCCTTGCCAACAGCAAGGAATTTTTACTGTGTTGCCAGCAAGGACACAGCTTCCAACATGGTGTCTTCAGAGACAAGGAAAAGCCAGTCTGTGACCTCTACATGGACTCCACAGCACTGCCCGACTGCTGGTGCCTCTGCACTGCTCTTTAGGCATGGAGATGTGACAGGTTCAGCCTCCTAAAAACCTTCTAGGCAGTTTCCAAGTCATTGTCAGCTCCCACTGACAACAGACCTCAAGGCTCTTTTTTCTTGTACAAAGGCAAAACAAATATCTGAGATTCATCTGGCTTTGCTTTACAATATCTAATTTGACTGGGAAGCAAGTCACTTGTAAATATAAACAATATTTGACTTATTTTTACTATTTTTTTCTAATCAATATCCCAAGGAATATTCTAAGGATTTTTTTTTTAATACTGACTTCAAGCATTTAAAAGATGTGAGTCTTACGACAAATATTATTTAATGTAGTGTAGTGAGCAGTTTGTACCAGCGCTAGATCTCTAAAGGATGTGCAGAATTTCTCTTTTAAAATCTGGTGCTTTTCCACAGCAATTAACTGTCATTTCTACTCACATTGTGATGGAGTCTGGTTTACAGGAATCTCGAAGCAGCCCGAATCCCGCAGGCTGCCATTAAGGAGCTTGCAGAAGATCCGTCAACAGCTAATCAACACCACTTCACCTATCCACCACCTAAAGCTCATTATGATCACTTGTGAACGACATTGTAATATTAGCCGCAGGGTGAAAAAGCACACAAAAAAATGGCACCAAAATAGCTGTTAAGTCACAGGAAAATAGAAACAAAATTAAAAAAAAGCTTTCCCTGATTCTTCTTTTTTTTTTTTTTAATTTCTTTTTGTTAGTACTGAGCACCATCTGCTGGATGGTGCCAGCTTGCACTAATACCCATCCCGAGGGTGAAGAACAGATTATTCACGCACACACAAACTGAGTGAGGCAGGTCTTGCCCCCACATACAAAAGCAACACGTGTTTTATACAAATATCCTCCCAATCCTCATAAAACGTAAGCGACTGATGTATGTTTTATCATTTATTTCTAAACGCATGAGAGCCTGAGTATGTCAACAGATTGCATACTGTGGTTGAAGTGCTAAAATAAATCAGTGGTCAGTGGCACGGCTGTGGAAGGACAAGCTGTAATCCTAATTATTAGCTTCGTGTTTACTTGGCGCTAGAAGATACAGATGTAAACCAAGGGTTTTAACCTTCCACACTCATTTTAGGCTTATTACCCTGCCTTGTAACGTAGCAGCCATACTCTGGCATATTTGCTTCTTAGGAAATCCCAACCGAATTTCTCCAAAACATCTGGTTTCACTGACTCCGGTATTTCCCCATTAGAGACTGTTAGACTGGTATGAGTAAAACACAATCCCAACGATGCCTTACCAACTACATACATGTAAACTGCAACGTTAAAGAAGTGTTACCGCTGGCTTTTATTAGTTGCTTCTTAAACATATATTTTTACATGCATTTTGTAAAGGTTAGTTTTATGTCAGGCATTTCATGCAAATCATTAGGGAAAAATGGCAATATATTTTTATTACCTGTTCTGAGTCACTAATGTACAATTATTGCCTGTGTGGAGCTGAGTACAGTTATGCAGAGAACTGTACCAAATATTTTTGAGCAAAAAAGTAGCCTTGACCGAGTTATACCTTGAAGAGAAAATAAGATAAAGAAGGAAGGCTCTCTTCCAGAACTGCCCTTTTTTTTTTGTCACAAACCCCCTAATTTCTCCCTGAAAATTGAGGCAACGTGGAGGTGTTGCTGAGGGCAAAGGCAATACTAAGTTATGCAGAGGGATGGAGCAAAATAGAGCCTGTCTAGAACCCCACTCGAGAGTGCTTCTATCCACATGCCCCAAAATTCAAGCTATTTACTCCATGAAAGACACGTGTCAAACAGAAATTGCCTTAGGAAAATTTCTGGTTTTTTTATTTTTTCCCTTAGTAGCATAGGATATGTAGGCCAAATGCAATATACAATCTACAATGCTTACAGTAAATAAATTCCTTCTACTTTGGATTTTATTGCGACTATATCAAGAACATAAGACTCTAGATAATAGTATATACCTGCAAAGGGTAGAGCAAAAGCAATCATTAGGAATGCCAAAATATTTTCATCCTAAAACATCCTCTTAATTTCCTTAGAGGCTTTGCTTTCTGGAATGAAAAATTGTTTGCCTTTTTTTTTTTTCTCTTTGTCCCAGTGTGACTGTTCCAGCAATCTGTATGATAATACTAAGAGTTTTATAAAGAAAGAAACACACTGCTGGGGGACAGAATAAAAAAGTGGGACATTATCTTATGCCATTGATATTCAAAAAACAAAATCAGCAGCACTAGAGTTATTAGTGTGTTCCAGATGGCACAGTGCAATTGTCATTGTGCTCCAATAGAAGTGGAAACAAAAATACTAAGATTTACGGAAAGACGAAGGAGCCAATGCTCTTACTGCCTGAGAAGAATGTTCTTAACATTAAGACATGTTTACTGAGACCAAATCAGAATGTCGTGGGATAATTTAGGTTGAAATGGAACTTTGGAAGTCGTGTGATGCAACTCCCCACTGAAAGTAGAGTCAATCTCATTGTTGAATCCAACTTTGAAACCATGAGGCTGCTCAGGGCCTTGCCAGGCCAAATTCTGTGTCTCTTTAAAGGTGGAGATTCCAGAGGTTTTCTGAGACACCCATTCCAGTATTTCATCACCTTCATTATGGCAATTGGTTTTGTCCTACTACTCAATTAGAATTTTAACTGTCTGCAGTTTGTGTCCATTGCCCCTAGTGATGGAGGCTGTGCACCTCCAAGAGGAATCTGGCTCCATTTTCTCTATAAACACTCACTAAACAGTTGAAACAAAGCAATTACATCCTCCTTTGCCTACTCTTCTTCGGGCTAGATGAACACATCTCTCTACAACTGTCTTCGTGTCATGTCGGCCCCCTTATCGTCTTGCCGGCCCTCTGCTGCGCTCATTTCATTTGATCTTTCTCTTATTTGTACTGAGGAGCACAAAATTGGACATAGTACTATAGATGCAGTCTGACAAGTGATACACTGAATAGAAAGCAGCAATCACGTCCCTCTTCCTGCTGGCTGTGGTCTTACTAATGCAGTCTGGTATTTTCTTAGGCTTCACTGCAATACATACACATTGGTTGCATATAAACTGAACACAGGTGGGTACTTTGTTGCTGTAATATAATTGTAATGTTGTTGTGGTGCATTGTAAGTGATTTTCCAGAGAAAAACCATAGTTAACTGCAGTTATTATTTAATTAATGATTATTTCATGTAAGCCATGGTATTTATTCTTGAGATAACGTCTTAGTGAAACTCTCAAAGCTGGAGAATCCCTCCTGTGGGCTGTACAGCAAAATATCATGCAGGCAGATGCGCAGCAAATGTAACTGCAGTAGAAGCGCACACCGCTTTGCACTTCTGTAGTTAGTTTTATCCAACGCTAATGAAGCTTTGTAGAACTCCTACAGAGCAGGTAATTATTACATCCATTATGCCGAGGGGAGGAATTGAAGCATAAATAAGCAAGAGAACTAATTTTAAAGTCTGCAGTGATGGTCTAAATGACCTCTTACTGAGTGGGAGTTTTAGGAATGATTTAATTAGAGGAGAACTAGGTCAAAGCCAAGTGTTTTTGAAAATCTCACACTACCTTTTCCAACTCAAGGTCAAGCAAAGAACAGAAGTCAAGAGAAGGCCCTCCTAATCCTTTAACTTATTTTGAGCGCATATCATACTCATAAACAGTGAATCACATTCCTCCTCCTCAGGTGCTAACGTTCCCATCAGGAGCAACACAGAATAAAAAAGGGGAAAATTGGTTAGTTCCACAGTTGTGGGAGGGAAAAATAGACATCTAGCCAGACAGAAGTTAGAGTAGATAGCTTCTTGAAACCATTTGTGTAATTCAGATATTCAGTGCTTTCTCTGCAGTACGTTGGTGTCCAGGACACTCTTCACTCATTTCAAAGGGACTATTTTCCATGAACCCCATTTTTATAAGGGCAACCTGTCAAGCTACCCTTTTAACAACATGTTTTCATAGCATGATTAGGCAGTTTGCTTACTTTCAAATCTTGAAATGTCTTTTAGAAAAGGTAGGGTTTTTTTTCTTTTTATTTAACAATATGAAAAATTTTGTCAGAAGCGAAATAAAAGATCTCAAAAATGTTCCTGGGTGAACAGGGAATTTTTTTTTAATTGTTTTCTTGGAAAAAATTTCAGGAATAATCTTGAAGGTCTTAAAATTAGGGGTACTTATTATATCACGACAAACATTAGCACTCTCGAAAATGTTAAAGTAATAACTGAAAAATCAGGAAATGGCTACACAACTGGTGATTGCCACTAGATGGCACTGTTTTATGGCACCTGATTTATTCTAAGTGTCCTAAAGCAATAAAAAGATTAACAAAGATTATAAAAACAGCAAAGGATGCATATACAGGCTTATAAAAATAAAACGAATAGTAATAAATGAGCAGGAAATATAAAAAAAAGTTAACTAAATAGCAGATACAGTAGAAATAGGGTAGAGATCCTTCAGCAGTGACACCTCTGCCCCTTTGTTGTCAGGAGGTGGACAGGAGCTGGAAGTAAAGACAGCTGGTCTGGTTCAGATTAAGCAAGAACACATCAATATGATTACCTAGAATTTAAATTTTCATTGTAAGCCTTCAGGTTCAGGAAATAATACTCAACTGTCACCCCAGCGTTTCTCAACCTTTTCCTTTCTTTGAAAGTTAAAATTTATCCACGCTGATTATTATGGTCAGAAAAAAAGATATTTGACAAGAAAGGAGCGTGGCCACTTGTGCAGAATGTGTATTATTCGCAGCCCTAAAAACGATTTTACCCAGGCTTCCCAGAACAACAGCATGACACAAAGTACCATGTTTTGATCCTGAGGAACAAGAATTTGTTTCACGTTGGGAGAAAGGAGGATCAAAAGAGCTTCTCGGGCACACCCAATGCACTCAGTTTGGTATTTCTGGTTGAAACAATGCTTATTCAGACCTAAAAAGTTGTGGCTCTTCTATTAGTGGATTGCTCCATAAACTTCAGGTAGCTTTCTTCTCCACATTCCTGCATGAATGTCAAGATCAATTCTACCTGGGAGGACATGTCCTACACCACCTCTGCATTCCTCAGGGAACAGCTTGTTCCCAAAAGCATATGAAAGAAGGCATTCATTCCCACTGACCTGAGTGGGAAAATGTAAGTCATTAAATCTTTGATCAGCAATATTAAATTCAACATACAAGTGCTGCTGGGGATCACGTCACACAATTAATATACAGCCTGTCTTTATATCAATGCAGGTGAGGGGAAACTTTTTTACTTTTTGGAAAATGTCTAACTGCAGTATTTTTTTAGGCATATCTTTGAAAGACAGGCCCGGGATATTTGTGTCTGAGTTTTCCGTTGCCACTCATCAGAAGTAGATCTGTGTCTTCACATGAAGCCAAAGATAATAGCAAAGTCCCTAAGGAATTTCAAGAAATCACTGCAATTTGTTCCTTTTTGGATTATGTAAATAGAACCATTATTTTTTCTATTTCTGCATTTGGAACATGCAAGAAAAGAAAATGCCTAAATACAAAATAACATTGCATGTACAGCAATATTACCTCAACAAAGAAACATCAACCTTACAAGCACTGCAAGAGGCCTTTCTAAAAAGTATTCATTTGTTCATTTAAAACATTTTTCATCCTCTTCTTAATGGATTCATAGAATCGTAGAATCATTTAGGCTGGAAAAGACCTTTAAAGGTCTTTAAGATCTAAAGATCATCAAGTCCAGCTGTTAACCTAACACTGACAAGTCCACCACTAAACCATGTCCCTCCGCACCACATCTACACATCTTTTAAATACCTCCAGGGATGGTGACTCCACCACTTCCCTGGGCACAACTTGAGGCTGTTTTGTCTCATCCAATCACCTGTCACTTGGGAAAACAAATTAACACTCCCACCACCACCAACCATAGCGAAGTGCACTGCGATAGTCAGTCCTAAAAACTATGACTCCATTAATCCAAGGTCCACTCACCCCTAATATAGCAAACAAGCTTTGCAGCCATTATTTTAGCAGCCTTCATGGAAGAGGAAAGCAGAAAAAAAGGCGAGTAGGACGAGGGATTTGGGGTATATTTCAATCTATTCAAGTCAGGAAATGAATAATAAAGGAGAATCTTGGCAAAGGGTTTCTCAGCTCGGATCTTTATGTGTTTGCTGGGAAGGGAGGAGAAACAGGAGGGGGTAACAAATGGACATAGCATTTGGAAGATTGTCTCAGAACCCTTGAATGTTCTGCAGATAGTTCAGTCTTGTCATGTCTCTAAGCAACAAGATCTATAATATGCACTTGCACTAGCATAGAGTAAATTGCCTCAAATGCAAATAAATTTTAAGCCAGAACTGAATCTTTAGTGATTGCTTTATTATCGCAGTAAGTAGGGGAATAAATATTGTCATGGGTTTAAGACCCTCATAAAGATTATTATTTTTCAGTATTCATAAGAGAATAATATCTAGAAAATATTTCTATTCAGAGTTCTGACTAATGCTTAAAATTACTCTGTGGGCAAGAGTCTTCACCCATAATATTCACCTCTCAATATTTTTCAGAGGTCAGTGATGGCAGAATGTAGAAATCTGTGGACTACGTGTTATTCGGTTATGTTATACTTTTTCGTAAAAAAATGTATTTTTTCCAAAGCTTGTGAGGTATATGACACTGAAGGTTATAAAAAAAATAAACTATATCTAGAAATAACTTGGGTTGAATTATGCAAAAAGTTATTTTGTCATTCTGTTAGAAGCAGGCTTCTAAATATCCACATGAAACATGAAGTATGTACATGGAACATGAAGTGTGTTCATGGAAAGATATGGAACAGCTTGTTCTGGGCATCATCTCAAGGCATGTGGAGGGAAAGAAAGCTATCAGAAGTACTCAACATGGATTCACCAAGGGGAAATCATGTCTCACTAATCTGATAGCCTTCTATGATGGCATGACTGGATGGATAGATGAGGGGAGGGCGGTAGATGTGGTCTACCTTGACTTCATCAAGGCGTTCGACACGGTCTCCCACAGTGTCCTCATAGGGAAGCTTAGGAAGAGTGGGCTTGATGAATGGACAGTAAGGTGGGTAGATAACTGGTTGAAAGACAGAGCTCAGAGGGCCGTGATTAGGGGCACAGAGTCTAGTTGGAGGTCAGTGACGAGTGGTGTTCCCCAGGGGTCAGTACTGGGTCCAGTCCTCTTCAATATATTTATGAATGACCTGGATGAGGGGATAGAGTGCACCCTCAGCAAGTTCGCCGATGACACAAAGCTGGGGGGGTGGCTGACACACCAGAAGGCTGTGATGCCATACAGAGAGACCTGGACAGGCTGGTGATCTGGGCAAAGAGGAACCTTATGAAATTCAACAAGGGCAAGTGTAGGGTGCTGCACCTGGGGAGGGATAACCCTATGCACCAGTCCAGGTTGGGGGCTGACCTGCTGGAGAGCAGCTCTGTGGAAAGAGACCTGGGAGTCCTGGTGGACAACAGGATGACCATGAGCCAGCAATGTGCCGTCGTGGCCAAAAAGGCCAATGGCATCCTGGGGTGCATCAAGAAGAGGGTGGCCAGCAGGTCGAGGGAGGTCATCCTCCCCCTCTACTCTGCCCTGGTGAGGCCGCACCTGGAGTACTGTGTCCAGTTCTGGGCTCCCCGGCTCAAGAGGGACAGGGAACTGCTGGAGAGGGTGCAGCAAAGGGCTATCAAGATGATGAGGGGACTGGAACACCTCTCTTATGAAGAAAGGCTGAGGGGTTTGGGTCTCTTCAGTCTGGAAAACAGACGGCTGTGGGGGGACCTTATCAACACTTATCAATACCTAAAAGGTGGGTGTCAGGAGGATGGGGCCAGGCTCTTTTCAGTGGTGCCCGGGGACAGGACAAGAGGTAATGGGCACAAACTTGAGCATAGGAAGTTCCACCTAAACATTAGGAGCAACTTCTTTCCTTTGAGGGTGGCAGAGCCCTGGCACAGGCTGCCCAGAGAGGTGGTGGAGTCTCCAACTCTGGAGACATTCCAAACCCACCTGGACGCATTCCTGTGCAACCTGCTCTAGGTGACCCTGCTCTGGCAGGGGGGTTGGACTAGATGATCTCCAGAGGTCCCTTCCAGCCCTATAATTCTATGATTCTATGTTACCTGTATTCCAAGTGTTATAAAACATAGAATCATAGAATGGTTTGGGTTGGAAGGGACCTTAAAGGTCATCTTGTTCCAACCCCCTGCCATCGGCAGGGACATCTTCCACTAGATCAGGTTGCTCAGAGCCCCATCCAGCCTGGCCTTGAACACTTCCAGGGATGTGGCATAAATTAGATTTAAATCTTTCTGGTAATTCATTACATTCATCATAAAATGTACAGGCAACAGGAGACAATATCTTAAAATGAGAAAATAATGTTTTGGAGATTAGAAACAAAAGAGTACATTTATCAGAATTGAAAATTGGACTTTTTTTGCATTTTTATACTCTGCTTTAAGGTCACTAAAAGCATTTCAAAATGACTGAGTAAGTCTACTATAAATGATCAAATTTTACACCACAGAAACAACATGCTATAGCACAAAGAATAAAGTGAGGATAGTAATGAGCCAAATGCTGCATTAAAAAGTTGTGAATTTGGCCATCAAAATAAAGTTGATGTTATTGAAGAAAGAATATTGGTCATGGGAGATTCATTTATTCATTAAACATGCCAAAGTAGATGTATAGCAACAACATGTTGACCTGTTAACATCTGAGGCCAATGTGTAATTGATAGGAATTGATATGTGGTCTTATATACAGAGCAATACAAATTAGTTATGTTGGACATGAATCTGGAGAAGGCTTAGTACATTTACCTTACTTGATAAAGTCTCTTTTATTGACAGTTTTGTCTGAACTGGATAGTCTTGTTAAATAATTCTAAAAATAATTTTTGCTTTAGATGATTGCTTAGACTCCATAAAATATTCTCTCTCCTACACAGTTACTGAGTGACAGAATATACAAACAGGATTCAAATCCTGATTTGGACATCCTCAGCTCAATTAGGTCATTGCAAAAATTGCCATCTGCTGCTATTTAAGAAATGACGCAGGACTTGTGGAAGACTTGTGTTTTTGTAGTGGTTATTTGGGACAAGGCCTGATGCTCTGAGGCATCTCATACACCATTACCTACCTACGTGCAGGGGCCAAATCAAGCTGTAAGTTTTGTAAACTATAACCAGATCTTTAGACACCAAGCACACATGCACATTCCTACATGTAGAAACCTAAGCATAGGTGTCTCCATCTGGAGCTGAATCCCACCCTGGTTATCTTTTTATAAGGACAGTAGACAGCTGATGTGGTTGCCCACACATTGGCATCTAGGATTGCTTGGCATGTCTTAGAGTGTTTGACCTGGTCCCTCCTGCAACTCCAAAATGGCCTGGATCACCTATGTCGTACTTGACAAATCTCTTTCAATTCTTTCAAACACCCGAGGCATCTCAAAAAGTAGTGGATGCTTATGTGTGAGCAAGTAAATGGGGGATATTTGGTGTTTATGAATCCCTTTACAACGCAAAAATGGCTCATCAAGCACCTGACACCTGTAATTTTTCCTGGCACAAAGTAGGTTTAAGATCCAATCCATTGGGTTTTTTTTCCCCTTCCTTTGTACAATGTCTTACATAGTCTGGTCTCTGCTTTCAGATAGTTTAAATGGTATTAATCTGGCCTATTTTAGACGTTTTCATCTGATGAGGTCTCCATAGACTACTTTTATAGTCAAGGAGACTACGACACATTTCTAGACTGCAATTAAACTCATCCTAAAGTATGTGGCTAAAATAGGTCAGATGAATCATATGCCCATTTCTCTTCATTGTCTATGAAGTATGGCTAGCTTAGATGTAGACAACTGAAGTTAGGTCAGATGAATCATGTAATATGGTATCCCTCAAGGACAGAGTTGGAGGGAGGAGTTACATTCCTTCTGAAGTGACTTGCTACCATGTTGTCTGCGGTTGTCAGAAGTCAGAAAGATTAATTCTACTTACATATTTTTATAAAGTATGATTGTCATTTCACATGTTCTTATTATTTGTAAGTCTCAACACATGAAGAATTTCACACTGAGACAATAGGTATATGATTATCAATACTTGACTGAGCATTTTTTTGATAACACAAGAATTTTAAACTGGTTTGGATTAAAAACAGGAAGATAATCATGTTTCCATGGAGTTAGTCTTCAACACATGATACGAAATTTATGTTGGCTTTATGTCTTTCTGCCATCTTTATGCTGAACATGGGAGAACAGCAAGCATTTGATAGAGTATAAAGTGGATCAGATAGACAATGAGTTACTGTGCATAAAACCAACCCCTGCAAGGTCCATGCCTCACATAAATTAATCATTAAAAGAGACTTGAACTTGCACAGATGGTTTATACTAGAATAATTATTGTTATCACGTGTTCCTGACATTTTGATCTCCTGCTAGGAATCTTAAACCTAAATTTACTATATCCTCTAAACAAAGACTGAGAGTTGAATAAGGCCTTGCTGGGATTAATATTTTACTAAATGCTTGGTTCAGCATAGAAGAATCCCCTTTATTGTTGCCCCAATTCATCAAATCTTCTGTTGTGCAAATACAGCTTGTGAAGCTGGATTGTAAGCAGATCATTCAAATTATGGGAGTGTTGTGGTTTAACCCCAGCCGGCAACTAAAGACCACGCAGCCGCTCGCTCGCTCCCCCACAGCAGGATAGGGGAGAGAATCAGAAGGGTAAAAGTGAGAAAATTCATGCATTGAGATAAAGACAGTTCAATAGGTAGAGCAAAAGCCACACATGCAAGCAAAGCAACACAAGGAATTCATTCACTACTCCCCATCGGCAGGCAGGGGTTCAGCCATCTCCGGGAAAGCAGGGCTCCATCACGTCTAATGGTTACTTGGCAAAACAAATGCCGTAACTCCGAATGTCCCCCCTTCCTCCTTCTTTCCCCAGCTTTATATGCTGAGCATGACATCATATGGTATGAAATATCCCTTTGGTCAGTTGGGTCAGCTGTCCCAGCAACACTGTTTTCAGCACAAATCCAAAACATAGCCCCATACTAATCGCTATGAAGAAAATTAACTCTACCCCAGCCAAAGCCAGCACAGGAAGTTAAAAATAACTGTCATAATCTGAAAGTCCAGCAAACATGAGAAGAAGTACAAAGCAGGTATGAGGAGGAGGAGTAGGATTTACTGTCACGTTGGCTTCAGTGTCAAGAAAATGCCACGTTTACTACTAGGCAGCTGATAACCGCATGTGGCCATGACAAAAGCAGATCATGTTTCTAAAACTCAAGGTGCTGAACAACCATGTAAAGACAGGAAAGTTGAAACATCTTTGTGATGGAATTGGGGACCAAGAATTCCATAAAGAAGGAAAAGACATGGAGGATGGAATCTGAATATTTTTCAAACGGAGTTCTGAAGAACTGCACCAGGATTCAGATAAGTCCCAGCTCTTGAGCAGTCTGGAGATTTAATATTGAAGGAGGGACATACATATCCTTAGCCAGAGGGCTGTGAAGCATCTATAAATTAGTCAGATGAAAGATGAGAGAAATCTTTAGAATCTAAATATTACATAAATACATGTGTTCCTATATTTACATTAAAACTGTGGTTTATAAGCCTTTATGGCAGTGTTGTTTACCTTTGCTCATACGCCTTCATAATGAGAAGACTGCTCGCTCTGGCAGCTCCCAGTTGGGTGACCTGGTTCTGTTCCCCATCCCCTAAGCCTGGAGCTTGTAACAGTTGGACACTATAGTAATGGATCAAAGTTCAGTTATGTTTAACAACTTGCGTTTTCACATTAATTGAAAACAGAGAGACCCAGAAAATGAAGTTTCATAGACAGGAAAGAAAGTGAGACGGAGAAAATAACCTGAGTTTTGCAATATCACTTCATTAAAAATGATTTTATGTGGCTTAGGACTCTTTTTTGTCTCTACTTTTGAAGTACATTAGTGATTATTGTAATAATGTAATATTGCTTTTGTTGTTGCACCTCCATGCATTCTGTATCTTCTATAACTACTGTATCTCTGGGAAACTTATGAATATTGCAATTTTTCTGCTGCCTTGAATTTTTCACCCTTGGTTTTCCATGAAAAACCAAGGGAACAATGGAAAGAGAAAACCCCCAAAACATTAAACAAGTATTCAAATGAAAGATGGTCTCTATAAAAAAGCTCATCTTGAAATAAGCCAGTAGACCTCCCAGGAATGTTCTTTTACAAATACTGTGGCCGTTGGAATGAGTACCTCAGCAGCCTAAGCCTGCTACCATAACTGGCCTGACTTTGTTAGAAGGCATCCCAACGGGGGGGGGCGGAGGAAGAAAAAGAAAAGGAAAAAAAAAAAGTAGCGACATTTTAAAGACGTGCGACGATTCTTAAGGATTGTACTCATTGGCTATGACGCAAATATCTAATGTTCCTAGTGTCACTTCCTACAATCAGCACTTTAGTATGTGCAATAATTTGTTGGTTTTTTTTTAAAGAAGATCCTATTTCACTAGATCTTTTGTAAGGGCTTTTTAGAACTTAGGTTACATAGAAGCTGCCAAGACCTATATTTGCCAGTTCTTTGAACAGTTAAGCCTTCTCTCAAGTGACCTCTCTGGCCACAGTTGGGACACCAGCCCTCCACTTTGTTACTTTGCTTTTAGAATGCTTATGAACAAAAGCTAACGGAAAGTGTATACCTGTAAAGAAGAAAAGCCATACAAGGCTCGATCGAGAACCAACCTGTATGTTTACAAATGTCTACAAATATTTGACTTGTGACAGATCCCATGTTACATCTGAATGTCTGTAGTGCCACATATGGATCTCTGAGGCAAAAAGCGATGAAATGCCCCAACAGACATTGCAGGGCTGCCAGAAATGCCGGCCTCTGATGAAGATTCAGAACAGACTTGTACTAAAAAAGGATGACTGGATTTTTAAATCATTATTAAGAAAAATTATTATGATTTTCTGACATAACCAGTGAGAAGACAGAATTTAGGCGCTTTGCTTTCCTTAGGAAACTTTTTGCTCAAGCCCAGGGTATCCTAGTTTCCACTAAAATTCATATTTCTTACAGAGGTAGAGTTGTAAAACAATTGTAACAGGACAGAATTTTGCAGGCCTTGGCCTGGCTGCATCATGGAAGGGGCCGTGACTGACCCTGGTCCCCCATCCTGGGCTGTGGCCCTGGGGAGCTGTGCTGCGGTGTGAGGGCGCCCTCGGCTCTCCACACTCCTGCCCCTGCCCTGCTGCTCCCTGACACGTCGTTGGAAACACAGCCATTCCCAGCCTTTCCCAAGGCGTCTTCTGCAGAAAATGAATGGGAGAAGCTCAGCACCCCACACCCTTTGCAAGGGACCTCCAAGGGCAGCCTCGATGACAGGGAGCATCCAGGCTGGCAGGTAGAGCTCTGCTCTTGCGCCTTTGCCCTTGGTGCACATCAGGAATGTGTTGGCAGCTTGTGCTCCTCACACAGTTGAAGCAGAGTACCCATTTCTCCTTCCTAGAACGAGCTTAGTTTGTGCAATATGGGTCTTAATGCTTGCTCTAAAATGTCAGCAATTTTAAGCAAAGGCTCAAATCAAAACCGTAGGAAACACTACTGATGAAATGCTGAGGTATGTGTGACATAAAGTGGAGATTTTGAGAACTGCCTTCCAGATTAAGCCATCAAATTTCAGCCTTAGCCACAGCTACCACAACTTGCATTCATCACTCCAGCCATCACCTGTATGTTTTGAGATGACAGCTGCTACAGGAAGGTAAATTTCTATTATCATGTTAAATTTGTGTCAAATACACTCTAAGATCTCTTCTTTCTCTTTCCTTCATAACAGGTACCATTCCTATAGCTGTGTCAATATTCCCGGCCCATTACTGCTGCTCTTGGCAATTTACCCAGGCCACCACAGCTGTCATGCCCTACTGAAATACACATGGCACAGCACAGTCCTAACGCGTCCAGCTGTGAATGGAAAAACAGGGATGAAGAGTCACCTTTTTCCTTACTGCACGTAGGCAGTCTCTCTGTAATTAAAGCGATCAGAGATTTTCTTCACCATTTTTTCCCATGGCTCCCTGAAGTTCCACTCCCAAACTTCATTAAAACTCAACCTGTGCAATGTTTTTCTGTGCAAGGTATATAAAGTCTCCCCTGAGAACAATCGTTTGTGAAGTGATGGGTTTTTGCTGCTCTGTAAAATAATCCTAATATTTCTGTATATACACAAACACAGGTTACTTTACACATGCACGTACTTCATAAGCAGTTCCTTTAATTTTGTTTGAGCTACATCAGTTTATGCTAGCATAAATTGGCCCTTGACAGCTATAGGACTATGTAGATACAGTGTTATAAACCTTGTAAGACTTCAAAGATGAATCCTCATTACTAGAGGTTTTTTATGTTCTATTATATGCACAAGAAAAGGCTTCAGCCTGAAGGGAAGGAAATCAGAATTCTCAGGTTTATTTAAGAAAATCCAATATCACTGTTCATTTTCAGCTCTTACTTTACAACTTCATGCTTCATGTTTTCTATATAAATCTCCTCTTGGTATGTCTGTGACTTTTCACAAACATTGCACTCTGGAAGTTCAGTGCCAGCTAACTTTGCCTTCTATCATTTTTTCAATGACAAGAACGTGCGCACATGTGTTTCCTGCTCGAGGTGAGGTTCATATTTACAGGATATGGAAAGTTAGCATGACAAAAGTAATGACTGTGTAGAAGGAAATTCACTTTCGTTAACAGGCATCCTATTTACTCTACTGTCGCCTCGCATGATACGTCGCTTACCATTTCAGACACCAAAGTTCTTCTGGTGAAAACTTCCTGCACAGAAAATGGAAACTTTGACAAAAAACAACAATAACAAAGAAGATATGGCTGAGTTTACCCTGGAAAAAAATATATCAGTTAGATCCTTTTCTCAGATACACCCATCCAGCTCCCATTGATTCCACTGGTCACATGTGAAATCCACCCCAGAAGACGATATTGAATTATTTGGTTTAATAAAAAATTGTTGAAAAAAACCCTTTTCTTTCTTTACCCACAGCATCCCACGCACTGAGATGCCTGGCTGTCTTCTAAATCTTCTAAAGTTTAATTCTTCTGGCGGTAGCTGAGGAAGGATTCCCAATCAGCAGAAAAACAACCAGGGAGGTCAGACAATGATCCTCAGCAGCTATCTATAGCATTACTGTGGGATGAAGAAGGAAAGGAGTAAGTTTGCCTTTATAAATCCTCAAAAAATGGACCCAGAGACCCAGTCATTGAGTAAGAAATATGACATTCAAACCTGTGGCTGGATTCGTAGTGTCGGGGGAACTGCAGCACTGACTGACGCTCTGCCTGAAGCGGGCACCGCAGGAGCAAGTCATTCCAAGGAAATAACTTCCCATACACTTAACACTACCACAAGTCCTCCGCACTTAAAAACTATGCTCCACGTGATTGCAAGTCAAAGCATTGAAATTGGTATAAAAATGGGAGAAATTCCCATGAATTGGTACAAAGATTTTTTTTTAAGTGGTTTTTTTTTAGGGTTTCTATAACAATAATGGGAAAAAACCTGTTTATTTGAGTGTTGCCAGAAATGGCACCCTTTGCATTTTTGTTTTAAAAATTAAATATTTGGATGCTAATTTCACTCACTATTATAATCACCTGCAACAGTCGCTTTGTGAAGGCTGTAACACAAAAAATTTAAAAGGCTGGAATTTGCCCTCATGAGAAATTATATTCTGTGAAGCAAGATGTGACCATAAGTAAACTCATATGAATGACTGGATTGAGAGTCATGGAATAATATTCTTCTCTGCTCTGTGATGCATGAATTTAATTTTACACAGTGATATGGATCACTGAAAATGATCATTTCCAGGGTTATGGAAGAGCTTGACACTGATTAGAAAGCATAGAGTGCAACTGAATTTAGGTACAAAAAGGCTGAGAATCAGCTTAAAGATCTGAAGCTTTAGCGTTTGAGAAAAAAAAAAAAAGTGTGAATGGTTCACTGGTTACAAAAATAGACCGAGTGTTACAACAGCAAGAGCATATAGACGTTACTTGTGCAATAAAAATATGCGTGGTAACAAATTATATTGCTGTGAAGAGCAGATGAGGAGAGACGCCTACAGAAACCTGATGCTGCCTTTGAACTTTAAAATTTTAACTTAATAAGCACTCCGCTGGTGCCGCTTAGCAAAGAGCTGTCACGAAGGGCAGATTTGTTTCACAGCAGAGTTGCTTTATTAAAAATCCCCAGCATTTCCATAAAGTCCTGATTCAGAAGCAGAAGGAGGAGTTACGCTGAACTCGACTGCTGACCTGACAGTGAGAATGGAGCTATTGTACCCAGCACTGAATATGCATTGCTGGGCCGCTTCTTGCTGAGCTTCACACGGCAGTTCCCCTCCGAGGGAGAGGAACCCCTTACAGATCTGAAAGTTGCTGACTGCCAGACAGCTGAAACCCTGAAACGGACCCTGAAGTCAGTAGGTTTCACAGCCGTTAAGAGGTTAAAATACAACTTCTAACTTCTCCCTTTTTTTCTCCGTTGGCTGTAGGGCAATGGGTGGACTGCAAGCCCCATGCAGCAGCATGGCCCAAGCCATCAACTTCATGCTATTCACACAACTGCAAGCTAGATGTGCTCAATTAATAGTAAAGATTGTCAGGGAAGCAGAGCTGGAAATGCTTATGTGGTAACGCATGAATCGAACCTGCTTGTTTGAATAAAGCACTAATTGCCTCGCTGACTCTGTTGCATTAAAGCCTCCTCTTTATACTGTGCTTTACTTGGTGGGAAGGAGTCAGTACAGTTCAGTACAAAATGTGATACAAACTAATGCTTGGGAAGGAAAAACTCTAATGGCACATTATGTGTCGTTCATTGCATGGCTTTCCCTATTACTGCTGAATATTCAGGATAAAGAAAACATCATCTGTAATCGCTCGTCACACAAATAAAACACAAGGAAAGGAAACTCATTCCCTCATCTTGATCCTCAGCAAAAGGCAGAGCTCCTTTCTGCCCTGCATGCACTACCAGGAAGACCAGCATCCAACCAAGTCATGCATTTTTTTCAGATTTTAACTGAATTTCAAACTGTGTGCTGAAGATAGATCTGCTCATGATTTGATCTAGTAATGATGGCAAAAGATAACTCATTTGTTTTTTCCCTTGCTGTCTTTGAGACATAGAGGCTGTCTTACCCAGGAAATTTTTTCATGCTTTTTCAATCTTCATCCATGGTTTTCTTCTGTCTTCATCCTGATGGGAGCTGTGGCGCAGTTAGACATTTTCTTGTTGAAACTGCACTGAGATACAGCTCTCAGTTCAGTCCTACAGCTCCTTTTAAAAGTGGTACCTGCAGCAGTAAGCCATCTCTCGTAAGCAAAGAAATGTAGAAAATGCACTGAAAGACTTACAGCAGAGAATATGCTTCACTCCTGTAATGGGGTCTATTAGGAGCCGACAACAAGATTTTTATGAGTTTCTTTTGTCTTATGCAAAATTAATTGTTCCACAATTCCATGTTCAGTTGCTCCTTCTAAGAACTGAATGAACACAACTTTTGTCACAGGAGAAACAGCTTTCCGTTGCCACCTATTAATGAGCTAGAAAAGACTGTTTGCATATCATGTTGTCAGAGAAATATTTTGTTTTGCACCACAGTGACAAAGCTGAAATAACTGTACAAGGTTGAACTGCAGAATGTCAGACTAGGACTGTTGCAAGAAGCAATGCCAATGCGATGAGAGACGCTTTCTGACTCCTAGAAACTTCTTGTTGCTACTGGTAAGTGAGGAGGGAGCTCCCCTCCCTAGAATTAAAACTGAAGGCAACACCGTGATGTAAGATGGCTTTGGGGTGAACGAATCCCAAAAGACATGGGAGGGAGGGTGACAGGGGACTAAGTGAGGTGGCATTATTGGGTAAGCAGCAGAAAGCGAGATGAAATAAGATACTTATTTCCTATTTGTTGATGGGAAAAATGAGGCAAAGACTTACTCTCTGTTGTATAATGCTTTTAGGGGGGAACTAACAGCAGCTCTCTAATGCCCATGAGAAGGTTATCAAGAAGACAGGGCCAGGCTCTTCAGAGTGATGTATGAAAGGAGGAAGAGATACGATGCATGTACATTGAAAAAAACCCAGGAGGTTCAGGTTGTAAGGACGAGCCTTTTCAACACAAGGAAGTCAGAGGCAGACGTCTTGCCCAGGGAGGTTGTGCAGTTTCCATTCTTGGGGGTTTTCAAGACCCACCAGGATAAACACTGGAGTAACTCAGTCTCATGTCAGAGCTCACCACGCTTTGAGCAGGAGTTTGGATTAGAAACTGCCTGAGGCCCCTTCCAATATAAATTATGCTATGATCCTGCGATCCTATGATTGTTCAGTTTATTGTGGAAACAGGTCTTTTTCCATCCGTACAAACGAACTTTCCATTTATCCTTATAATTGACTCGGCATTAATTACTATTCATTATAAACATCTGCTTGACTGATGACTCTTGACTTTTCATAATTACTGCTGTATTTTTCAGATTATTAATATTTTATTTCATTTACATATAGACTCAATGTTTGCAAGAAGAGGTGTAATGGTTATTTAGAGAACTCAGGAAAATGTGTTTAGCTCTCCTAGATTAGATGCCAGAAAAGGATCAGCTAGTTTACTACCAATAAGGACATTTACCTTTTTTTAAGTAGTTTTAAGATCATCTAGCAGAAGGATGGTATATGGGCTACAATTATTCCGACTCTAATAAGACAGAAAAAGAATAATGCACTTTTGGAAATTGAAGAAAGCGTTATCTCAATGTTCCAAACACTTCTATTGCTGTGCTGTTTGTATTACAAACCAGACAAATGATAGTCTAAGCTTGGAATGCCTAGATTGTAGAGGACTTAAATTGTTTTCATGTTGGCACCGTCTCAAATGGAGCCTTTCACAGTGCTGTTACACTTAAATTTTCTTTGAACTTTTTGACTAGAAGAGAGAAGCTCTCCTTTTGAAAGAGGCACCATTCTTGATTTTTCAGATTTTAGGTGAAAAAAAAAATTGTTAATGGAATGTGGGGTTTTTTGTCATATGACTAAAAAATGTAAGACAATTCTAAACTTATTTGTCCTCCTTGCTCTCAAATAAAAATGGAAAAGGAAATAAAGAAAACTGCCTTGCATGTAGTATAGTTCCTCTACGATTTGTGAAACATGGGTGAAAAGAGAACCCTGCAGGAAAAATCATTAGATTTACCTAGTGTTTTATACCTACTCTGAGATTTGTTTTGACAGAGCAAACAACAGATAAATCCAAGTACCTTTAATAAAACTCATAGCATGTGCTTTAAGGTTTTTGCTGTATCAGAAGAGACAAATAATTGTAGAAGAGAGAACCCAGATTTGAATTCCTTAAGGCTGCTGAGCGCTAAGCAGATGCAGACCCCAGGATCAACCTGCCCGTTTCTCTCCATGTTGTGCTGCAAGTTGTCACATTTACTCATGTCTTCTCGCAGAGCTGGCAGGTTGAGCATATCGTAATAGGGTTCAGTGAAAATGAAGTGACCCAGGAAAGACACGCTATTTAAACTGTTTAACCTAACCTGCCTCATTTTGACTATATTAGCAAATCACCCCAGCAAATCTTTGGGGACAATAAAGGCAAGAATTTGACAAACAGCTGGGAGTGGTGATGTCCTTTACCGACACAGTGGAACTGAGAAGATAACGTCCATTCACAACTTAATGCTCCTACAAAGGAGAGCTTGGATCCTGCAAATCGTTTCTAAACAGTCTATGCAAGACAAGGTATCAGATCTTATTTGGTTTGATGTATTCCTTAAACAACTGTGCTGCATACATAAAGTATGTGTTAAATACAGTATTTAAAGTTGCAAAGTTAAGAATTCAAGAATTAGGAAATATCAGAATCAGGATTTTAATATAGCTTTCCTGCAGTCCAGTTGTGCACCTATCCTGCTTTCTGGCTGTGTGTGTTAGTTTATAAACATCAGACATTCATGTATACAGTTTGCAAAAATATCGTAATGTATATGTATGGGGATCCATACTGAGATTGTACAGGCAATTCAAACCCTGGCTTTTCCTCTTACAAAAGCTAAGAATCTAATTTAGCAACACAACCATTGCTTTAGCACACTTGTGTAATTTCCTGTAACAACCGCTCATCACTTCATATATTATCAAATTGGAGTCCTGACCTTTTAACTCTCTAACAAAGATTTCAGCCAAACTTAAGTTCACTGACTGTTGTGTAGCAATTGGGCAAAATGAGACGACGGACATTTCCATTTCCATCAGCTGTGTCCTCCTCTCCTTCGATTGAGCCTGCTGTACCCAGGGAAGGCTCTACTGGTTAGCTCACGACGCAGGTTCTGAAAAGTGTGTTAGTCAGGATGATGCATGAAGGTAAATTGAAAAAAGGCTCCTCTACCAGCTGAAATCTTCAGCGGCTCAGGAGTTGCTTCAGAAACAGGTCAACCACTCTTGCTATATGTACACTTAACTCTGATGTAAGGACAGGAAAAGTGACGGAGGCCCATTTCAGTTGTCCAGTTTGAATTTATTCTGGGTATAATTGAGTCCTACTGATCAGCAGTGGAAGATTATTGTCCTAGAGTGGAAAAACAATAGCTATCATGTTCACTGAGGACTAGCTGGTAGGGTCCAGGTTCGGTCAACCAGCTACGCTGCTACAGAAACTTTCATTTATTGTTGTTGCCTTAGAAAGAACTGTATAGGCCTGGCTGTAAGAGTATTCACGTTCAGTGATTTTGATCCAGGCTGAAAGTTCTTGAAGAACAGAAGTTTAAAAAAAAGGAATTAATTACTTTTATAGATGTTCTGTACTTATGAGGGTATTATATGCAGTACTTTCCTATAAACAGAGCTTTGTCCCAGCTGAACTCCTTAGATCTCAAAACAAACAAAAAAGGTTTTGATAATAATAGAATATACTGAAGATACACAGGTTTCTGTAAACCTTCTTCTGTAGCAAATGCAAACAAATCATTCACACACACCCACCAAAACCAGAAGACAGCTTTCTGAAAAATGTCCTTTCAATGCCGTTCACATGAAATTTGGTAGAAACTCCATATGTATATCACTTAAACTTAGTGTTTGCCGTAGATACTGCATTAGCTTATCAAGTTATCAAATCAGCGTGCATAGATGTGGTCAATGTCTGGAGCCTTTGATCTTCCTCTTCCCTCCACAAGTTCTATGTGAGTTTGGGGAAAAATGTGGCATTTTCAACTCAGAAAATAACAAAGCAGAAGCAGGGCTGTGGTGTGGGATAATCATTACTTCACAGGACACAGCTGGGGTTGCTACTGCTTTCCATTTTGGAGTAAAAGTATGTAAATCATACCAGATAAGCGTTTTAGCCGGGTAGATACATTGAAGGAAATCTTCAATAGATTATTAAAAAAAAAAAGAGTCACATGCATAGATTCCTAGCCATCTATCTATAGCTCTGAATGATGGAAATTATCCATCTTGAATTCTCATGATTCTTGCAGTATTGGTTACTTCATTTGCATAAAATGAATAGAATAAATTGTTACGAATCCAAAAATATACGGTTGCCAGGATACATCTTGCTAGATGCAAATGAAAATGGGTTTGTGCCGACCAGCTTAAAATAGTTTGGTACTTAGACATTTTCTTATTAACATTAATAGTGATAAATATTACATATCCAGTAAGCTGTTGAAATTATTACTATATTTTTTTTGCAATGGGAATATTATTACAAGCAAATCTGAAATATTTTTTGTACAATGTAATTCCACTAAAATACTCTGCGGTTGCATTGTAGAAGCAGCATACAGAATGAATAAATATTCCATGTTTGCTTCTTGATAAACTTTTGAATCCAAAACGTAAGCTTCCTGTTAATTGTTTTTATGATTTTCAGTGCTACAGCATTAACACCAAGCATCAATCCGTGTACAGGCACACTATTATTGGCACACTGTTATTATGCTTTGTCCATGTAGATGTGGATAATGTAGTTACAGTTGAAACCCATACCCAAAAATGTCCCTGGGTCTAACCACATTCCTATACAATTACACAGCCAAAGTCCCATTATTTAATGTATATTATTCTGACTTGCTAAAAAAAGGACAAAAATATAATTTATTTTTATTTTAAGCAATCTATTTTATAAATCTCGACCATTTTTAAGCTGTGTGCATGCATTATCACTATCTTTAAAAGTCTATACCAGAAGCTTAATCGTATCACTTTCCTGAGTAAAGTGGTTTAATTTGAGTAAGGCTGACAAAGAAAATGAGTCTGCATCGAATGCCTAATGAAGATAATTAACGTATAAAACAAATACTTTTTTATTGTGTGCCATTCAAGGTGTGTTCATGTATTTTAAAGGGGATTATACTTCCTATATATTTACTCCCAAACAGGTAGACAAACACAGGTCAGATTTCCAGCTGTATTTAGCCGAGACTGCTGTATTTTTGGTGAGCGGTGTAGCTGCTCTAATCTGCCATGGTTGGTCCCTTGCCAGCAAAGGGCTGGCTGCCCAAGCTTCTCCCAACGTCATGCATCAGTTGGTACAAGAAATAAACTGGGGGTTTACTGCAATAAAGGCGTAATGTATGCTGAGAAAGCAAGCCCTTCAAACTGAAGTTATCTACAAGAATCAAGATGCAGAAGTTTCCTCTACTCCTTTATTAATGGTGTGTTCTTTGAGAGGAGAGAAAAATACTGACAAAATCACAGCAGCACCAATTCTCTCATAGGAAACAATTTCAGACACAATGCGGAGTTGTAAAATGATAGATTAACTCTCTCCTCTCCTCTTTTGGTTTATTATGTCTCAAAAGTTACTGGCTTTATTCCTAATTTTCAGTGGTATAACTGAGAAGAAAATTATGTCCCTAAATTCAAAAATAGCACTGAGGTTCATCTTCAGAAGTGATGAGCAGCTACAATTCCAAACAATATCAGTGGCACCGTGAATTATGCAAGTGATGACAGGATCGTACTGAATATTCATATAATTTACTTCATAGACTACATTAGCATTACCCTTTTTTTCTGTGTTAACCACAAAAATAAAGTACTTCCAGACTGAGATGATTAAGGGGCGGATTCAATGGCCACTGAAATTGAAGACACTTTCCTTCGAATTTGGTAATCTCCGAACTAGGCTCTAAACCTTTCTTTTCTGAGAATGCTCTTTGTACCAACCTTCTTCATGTCAGTCTGCACAGAGCTAAAATGAGCATTAAGAAAGATGTCATTTTATTCCACAAATCAACTCCTACATGTAATACTTAAGAAAACTGCTAGATAAATACGTTAGTTCTGCTTAGCAAGTTAAACATCAAAGGCTGAAAACTCATGTTTCCATCTGTTCTGAAGCCGCTGGTGGCATCCAGATGATTGTTAGAGCAATTCTGCATAAAACCATGAGTTTCAAGACTTGCATACTTTTCACAGAAGTCTAGACAACACTGTTCCAGGTAGATAAAAACTCAAATATTTGCCAACGTTATAAATGACTTTACGAATCATTCCTATTTAAAAAAAAAAAAAAAAGATTCTCTATGTCACCGTTCAAGTCACAGCAGATGGTATAAGGCCAGCATCTTAAAAAATTGGGAGATTGCTGCTATGCTGCTATGTCCCAGTTGAGCCATGGCAACCGGCTGTGTATATATTGACATAACTGTGAAACAAAATGTGTTAAATTCCTCTGAGATTGGAGATTGCAGATCAATTTGGATGGGATTCAGTGTGAGATTCAGACTCCTACATTTTACACATCTGTATGCAGGTGTCTTCAGCCAGGTGTCTAAGTTTCCACTGTTGTGAAGACAGATTCGCTCTGAGCTATCTGAGCTACTGTATGGGTCACAGGACCTACAGGAGAGCTGATGCTTCTGGAAGAGCAGTAGAAAACATGCCAAGATACCCAGGGGCATCCTAAAAAGCCCTGAATGTTTCTGTTTACCCCACCTGTGGATTGGGAGCTGGGTCAATAGAGCCTGGGTAGCTTTGAGTTGTGACAACACAGTCTCTTAGCAGCTGGTCCATTGCGTTGTCCAGCGGATAATTGTAGACACCTACCTGCTTCTTGTGATGTGTGAGACGCTCATATGAATGCACCAGGTCTGGACCCTACTACTGAGTGCAATGGGAGATTAGACATCTAATTAATGCCTAAGAACATGCCGGTGTCTGTATACCTAAATTTAGAGGCACAATTCACCTGTGTATATGTAAGCACATCCTTCCACCTGGGAAAGTTTAGGGCGTGTGAGGTACTGGGATGGGGGTGGTAGAGATGAGACAGAACTTTACGGGAATCCTGCACTTCTCCAAAGCAAAAACTGGGTGCTGTGTGAGATCCCTCACAGAGTCCAAGTGATTAGAGACGACTTCATTGAGGAACACGACCCCACGTACCTCAAACTGACTATGTCTCACACCAGCACTGGGATGACAGTTTTGCACTGGCAGTTACTGTAGCGTGGCTGATACACAAATAGCTGGTTAAACAATTACTTCCTGGTCTCTAACGTCATTGTCCAAAGCTGAGAATCTGAAATCTATCACTCGCCTGCCATTCTCCCTACAGGCTGTTCAACTTCACTCTTATGGCAGTACATGACGCTAAAGCTATGTAGATTTTTACGGTTCATTTCATCAATATATAGCGGTCCCTTTGTTTGGTCAGGATTTAAAAGTTGGACTTTTTTGACTCCTAAATACTATCCATATCCAGAATCGAAATACTCTTCTGGATAAGTTCCTGATGCATTCAGTGCAGACGATCTGAGAGCATTCATAACATGCACTAATAGAGTCAGAATATTTCCAAATGATGAGTGACATCTGCTTCTTCTTTTGTAAAAGCATCCAGTTAAAGACATACCCATTATACAGTGGTCAGAAGGCATGCCCCAGAAAAATAAGTAAAAGGGAACATTAAGCTGCTAGCTGGGAATCTGGGGTTCAGTTCTCTCTCCTGGTTCAAGTTTTCCACGTGACTGTTCTTCATGCTTGAAAGTGGAGCAATGCTATTTACTTCTTTTAAAAGGTACTTTGAGACTTGCGGATCAAAACTGCAAGCCAGCAGCTTAGTGTTCTGCTAAGCTGGGTGCTGCAAGGGTAGCTATATTAAATATGTGCTACAGTAACAGACACCCAGCCTTTTAATAGACTAAGTATGTCACTCGAATTACTTTCTAACTAGAAAATTTGGAATTTTTGGAGCAAAGAAGAACGCTTCAAGGACATCTGGAGACAGCCTGGGTAAAGGCAAGAAGTTAAAGTAAGTGATGCTGCTCTGGGGAGTGACGGGCCAGAAGGTCAAGTCCGCGGCGGACCCGATGTTCCCGCGGGTCTATCAAACCGCTGGGCTTCAAGGGTGCTTCAAAACTTGCCTTACTCATGAGAATCACACCTCTCCGCGCGCGCAGGCCCTTTCTTCCACGCGTCGGAGCGCAGCTGTGAACTCTGGGGTTCGGTGTCACGGAGCTGTAATGGCTCTGTGGTCAGCATCATGGCTTCGCACGGTAAACGAGCTCGGCAAGCAAAATCCTGCTAGGAACAAATAACCAGATATTTCTATGCTGCACTTCCAATATTGGTACGTGTAGTCTCGTTTTCTCTCTTTTCTTTTTCTTTTCTTTTTCTTTTCTTTTTTTCTTTTCCTTTTTCTTTTTCTTTTCTTTCTTCCTGTAAATGACTGACAGACTGGCCTTTGGGGAAGGGGGAAACCAAGCGCCGCGCAGCCACTATGGCAAATTTTAACCTTATTTAACCCTCAGAAACAGCGAGAGGAAGTACAAAGCGTTTTCACGAGCTGTGAATGGGCTCAGATCTGGGTTTGACGTCTGGAGGAAGTGCTGCCTTCTGCAAAGCCAGAAATGCAAAAATATGTACTTGCAGTCCCGCTGCACTCAAGTATTTACACACGGTCCCGTCCCCCACCCAAAAATAGAGCCCCCCAGCTGGGAGGAGAAGGGATGGGATCTCTGCGAAACGGGAGGGATTTGGGTCAGGGCCGATGTCCCCGGGCGGGGGTGACAGCGGCACCTCTCCCTGCCCTTATTTCTAAAGCGGACACCCCGCACCCCCCACATGCCGGGCTGGGGCAGCCTGAGGGCCACCCCCCTCCCCGTCCCCCCTGCTCGCATCCGCGCCTCCCCTTCCCCCTCCGCCACCGTCCCCTCAACCCCCTCCCGCCCCCGGGAGCGGCCCTGGCCCCCCCCGTCCCGCTCCTCAGCCCGCGGCGGAGGGGAGGCGGGTCCGAGGGAGCCGCGCCCGCCCGGGGACGGCCGCCGGCGGGAGCCGCACGCAGCCACCGCGGGGCGGGCCTGCGAGCGTCGCGCTGGGCCGGGTTGGGCCGCGCCGCGCTGCGCCGCCGGCTGTCGCTGAGGCGCGGGGGATGGACGAGGGTCCCTGCAGCGGCGAGCGGCGACGGGCGGCTCAGGTAACCGGGGCGAGGGATGCACAGCGGGGCCGGGGGCTGCGCAGGGGGCGGGCGCGCTGAGACGCTTCTTCCCGCACCAACCCCGCCGGCAGCCGGGCGGGGACGGGGCTTTCCCCTCCCGGAGGGCTCCCCTGCTATGTCTGCCGAGCCCCTCGCTGCCGCCTTTGTGGCCGCTCCTCGGCGCAGGGTGAGCCCTGTCCCCCAGCTGCCCCTGCCCCTCGCACCGCCGCCGCGGCGGTGGGCTGGCGGTGGCCGGGGGACACACGCCGGGGGACACCGCCAACTGTTGCCGACCCCAGGCCGTTTCCAGCTGCGGGGCGGCGGGCGCCGGGAGGGCTCGCGTCGCCTATGCTACCGGCTGCGCTTGGAAAAGCGTGGGCTGCGGTGCGAGCCCCCGCGGAGCCGTGGGGGAGCCGGGGGAGCCGCCGCCCCCGGGCGCAGGCCCTGCAGGCTGGAAGTCTGCGGGGTTTGGTTGCCGGCCGGTGGGTACCGGAGCCGCCGAGGGGGAGGGCAGCTGGGGTTCGGCGGGTGTCTGCGCCTGCCCGCCCCCCCCCCCTCCGGGAGAGCCTGGCTTCGCTCTGGGAGTCAGTCAGACAACAGGTCGTAGCGCCTTAGTGGAGTCAGTGCGGGGGTGGAGGCGGGGGTGAGAGGGGGGATTAAAGCTCACAACTTTGGTTATAGCCAAAACTTTGTGTTCCAGCCGCTGCGGGATGCAGGGTGCTCCAAGCGGGGTGTTTCCAGAGGGATGCACCTCGGCGTGAGGTGAAAAACGCGATCTGTAATACCACATCCATCTCGTTGTTTGAATCTCTCTGCCTGCGCCGCGTTGAGATGCGTTACAGTGAACAGATACCACCATCCCCTCCCCCCCGCATCTATTCTTCCTAGTATTACTTTTTTCTCCAATTTAATTTCAAGACCGGTTCGCTTTAATTGTATTTATCTGGGTTTTGTTATGCTATGGTCTTGCTAATACATGACGCCACCGTGTAAAATCGAATGCTGCATAATTCACTGGCAACACAGCAAGACTCTTAACCTGGCGTGCTTTCGGTGGTGGTGCTAATAACTTGCCGAGGGTGGTGATGTGGGTTCGTTTCCAGCCTGTTCCTGGTCGTCTCTGGTTGCCATTCAGACAATTTTTGCGCTCTGGTTTTATTTACCAGCTCCTAAAGGCAGTTTGTGTGTGTATGGGGAAAGGGTAAGTTAAAGGGGACAGGGATGTTTTTGCTTTGCTTCTGCTGTTCTTACCGTCTGCAAGGTCAGAAAAACCATAATACGGCTTTGGCTGTGAACTCTTAGGTGGGGAGACTGGGAATGAAATGCAGTCGTGACATGAGGTTTCTTTGTGGGCAAAGAATTTCACATGCTCAGCACTGCTCTGCAAAAATACCCCAACTCATATTACATGGGGAAGAACCGAGCTGATACTTCCCTTTTCTCTGTTATGCTAACTTTTATGTTTTTACAATATGTAAGGAAGACTTAGACATCAACAATGTACTACTTTTTTTTTTTTTTTAAGGAATAAACTTTGTAATTTCTCGCATTTGATTCTCCTTTCTACTCTCCTGTAATAGCCCTACCCCCCATCTCACCAGGCCCGAATTAAAAACTCGTGATAAAGCCCCGTTACACGTGAATTTAGCTTTCCTAGGGCAGGCTTTTAAAAAGTGTTTAAATGAAATGAAATGACAGATTATGGGAATAGTGTGAAGAGTTTGACTTAAATTAATGAAAAACATTAAGTAGCAACCAAGAATAAAATTCTTCAGCTTCAATTTGAACCACTGTAGCATAGTCTATCTGATCTTTAAGGCTTCACTTGAAACTATGGTACGTATAGGAGAGGTTCTCTGGTTATTTATATGGTTTCTTAATGCCTGACCAATATTTTATTATATCCTGTGCTATAGTTTCTCCACTACCCTCCTGTGCTGTTTTTGCAGTGATGCTTCCTTTTTTTTATCCGTGAACCTCTGTTCTTTATTAAAAACAGAAAATAAACAAACCACAAGTGATTGAAAAGACAATGTACGCCAGTAATTAGAATAAAAAATGCTTGGTTAATTTACAAGGGAAAAATGGTGATCATCTTGGGTACTACTGCATAGTTACTGTCAGCAGATGTCATTTCACCATAATAGTGAGTCTATTAGTGAATTTTACAGTGCTGGGAAGATAATTCATTGTTAGTGTGCTTAGCTTGTCTTCATGACATCATTTTTTGACACTGTTTTGTCAGGCTGAAATATCTTGTCCTCAGCAGTATGGTAGTCTCACAAAGACATTGAGGATTTGCATGTGCAGTATGTTGCAGATGTCCACATCTTCTGTGTTGTACAAAATGAGAGCTTAAAATGTGTGTCAAAAATACTAGATGTTTTTTTAGATGAATAACAATTCCCATACTTTAACAGAAATAGTATTTTATAGGTGTATAGATACTATAAATAAGACCTCTTTAATTGATCATATTTATATGTATTTCCAAATACCCTTTTAATTAGAGTTTTTGGAGAAACTGTAAAAGAGTTTTGTAGAATCACTGGCAGCCTTTACCACTAGGTGCATAACGCATGCAGTAGCACACGAACTTGTTCATGCAGTTCACATATGATACAAACCAGAAAAATATTATTCTATATTCAAAACCTGTATGCAATCCAGACATCATTAGGTCTCCTCTTAAATCCCTGGAGACGAACTGAGCATGTCAATGTGACCTATAACATCAGTGGACAGGGGAATATGCATACTAATAATATATGTTGATTTGAAGGAGCCAAAACCTCTTCGTGTTTCCTCCGTACTGAATTCAGTATGTATTTGGATCCGTTTCAGTATTATCAATCATTCTTTTAGCAGTGCTTTCTACTCACGTTATCTAGGAATGCAAAACAGTAACATTAAATCAGAGAAAACAGTTTGAGAGGCATGAATTAAAATATGTAATATATGGGGCAGCTTGAGAGTTGCAAAAAACGCAGCCATGAATTTGAATTTTGTTGTTTAAATTAAAATTGTAATAGAAGCTGCTATGCACTCATGTGTGAATGATGATGAGAGGGATGTGAATGATGCAAGATGCACAGGTCCTAATTCTTGTGAAGTACTGAGTTTACCATTCTCCTGCTTTCACAGAATTCCAATTCACACTACCAAATAAAATGAAAAACTTCTGTTATTTTCTGTCTTTATGTACTGCTTGATACAAGTTCTTCATTTAAACTGGTAGCAGTAGTTGCTTCTACAGGAAAAATAACAGTAATAGATACAGGACAAATACCTTTTAGGACAGATATGACCTGGTGCAGCACTGACACACAGGAGCATGAAAGAATTTTATTTATTATTGTGGATTTGAAATGTTTAGAAATAATCTCATGGTTGGCATCTTCATGTTTACATTAAGTTAAATATCAGTCAGTTTTACCTTAGTTCAGGAATGGCTAATTTCACATGCTAATGGCTGAAATACTGTTGTCTAATTTATGAACTTATCAGTAGACTACGTAACCAGTGCTCTATGGCGCTTTTTTGGGCATTTTATCCTTTTTTTTCCTCCTGTCTCTGATAATACTTGGGTAGGGCTGTTCGTAGCAGCAATGTACAGGTTGAGTTTTAACATCATGGTTTGGATGAATGGCAGTGCAGAAGGTGAAGATACTGCGTAAGTCTGAAGGCATATTTTTGAGTAAACCTGTGTAAGGAATTTGTGAGGTTTGTAAAATATGAAGAGTTCATCGTGAAGGTTCCAGCAGCAGTGCAACTTGTGCCTTATCACAAGCGATGGTCTGGTCTGGTTGAACTCTGAAGTTAATAAATGTCATTCATGAAGGTATCATGCTCAGACCTGTTGAAGAGCATCCATATGGCGTGGGACTGGTCATGTCTAGAATATACTGGAGCATACTGGGAGCTTGAGTTTGGTCCCCTGGTTATGTTGAGCTCTGGGTGACAGTCATGTCTGGGCATTGGAGTTTGCACAATTTAATAACACTGTGGAGGTGCTTTGGTGTTTTTAAGGGCATGTGTAGACTTACAGTGATGTTTTAGATAACAGCCGTTCTGTACTCTCCTGTAGCCCCTTATAGGTTTAATTTAAGTAGTTGTTAGAAGCTTTTTTAATATATAATTTATGGGATTTGGGGGGGAGAAATCCTCTTCCTTGTTGTAGTACAGCCTGAATTCATGAATTATTTCAGTGGCCTATTTTAGAATTAGATGCCTCAAAGCCAAGGTTGATGGTCTTAAAACTCACGTCTGAAAGCACACCGTTGTCTGTATCTTCTTACTGTGAAGAAAATCAGATGCACAGAGCTTCATTTTTGCAGCCATCTAGAGCTGTTACCACCGTGACTGTTCTGGAGAGTGGCATCTCTCTCCTGCCTAACTGCCTTTGGCATCCTGTGATGGGAATGTTCCCCCAGGATTTGAAAAGCTTGTTTTGCTAAGAAATAAGTAAGTGTAAGCTATTTTCTCAAACTCGAGGAAGAAGTGTTTGCAATGATGTTTATCTCTCCCTCTTCTCCTTACATTCAGTGGCGCATTAGTTCTGTCCCTTACCCATGAAGTGTGAAGCTTGATTCTCTGGGCCCTTTTCAGTTTAAAGCTGCCCTTCGTTTCACCTGCAACTGTGTTACTTCAGAGGAAAAAAAAAAAAAAAAAGAATTAATTAGACCAGAGGGAGAGTGACTTCTGCCCTGTGATCAAGGCATTCAGCTGAGGTGAGGGAAATCTTGTTTGTATGGGTGTTGCCTTCCTTCATCCAGTAAATATTTTTCCATTTCGTAGTTTCAGCAGGAATACTCTAGGGTAGTCAGTGGGTTAGGGCACTACCCTGGCATGCGGAGATGTGGTTGTGAACCTGCCTCTTCGCTTGGGAAGAGCCTCCTGCCCACTTTTACATCCTCTGTGGTTGCTTTCCTGATGCTCTTAAATTGCTGCATGGTGCTTGGGGGCATGCTCCTGCCGTCTCATCCGAAACTGCAAAATTGCATGACTCCTTTCCTCATCAGCTTGTGAAAGGGATGACTTTGTATCTTGCTCCCAGGGAGGCCTGAAGGTTTTACAGCTCTTCTTAATAACGTAGGTACCTCTTGAGCTTCCAGCATAGGTGATGTTTAAGGTACAGCCTTCACAACTTTGTTTCCTATTAGGTTAGATGGCTTCCTGCTTACTATCCAAGTTATATTTAATTTCCATTATATACCCAAATTTATCATTGCCAGATTCAAAATTCTCTTGTGAGTCCATTTTGTGCTTCTAGTCTCGTATGGACTAATAAATCTAAGAAAAGTGTAGGTCTCTGGGGGTTGAAGGTCAGAATTTGGCAAGACTGAGGTTTCCTTCAGAGAGGAAAGTTTTTATTTTGGGGTTAGAACACAATTTGAGCCTGGTCTGATTCAGTTGTCCAGCATAGGTATCTCATCCTTGCTGAGATGGTTTACAACATCCACTGCATCTGCGCTTGGGTAGCGGATGCAGGATGGCCGGGAGACCCATGTCCTGCTTGGAGTAGCACCTACTGGGAAGACGGGATATTTTAAGACATTTTAAGTACTATTTGCCTCTCTGCAACTGAACTGAGCCCAGTGGTGTCCCAAGACTATTGTTGCCTAGGCTGAATGTGGTTAGACTGAGAAACATGAGGAAGGGGTTGTTTTCTTGCTTTTCAAAGGCATTTCAAAGAAAACCTACTTTCTCTTCTGTTTTCATTATTGCCAGTGTATTTGGTGCCTAGCCTGACCATTATGATTTTCATTTTGCAGCCGCCCCAGATTAAGTCTGGGAGGTTAGCTTGAGTTAATGGCTTTCTGGGAAAGGAGGGGAGGAAGTTCGTCTTCTGGTTTCTCTCATGCATATTAATAGCAGCGTGGAGCTGTGGGGCAAAAATTCATTACTGTCGGTTGTTAGCTGGTAGGGAAATGCTGAGTGATGGTGCCGCTTAAGGAGCTGAATTGGTTTTGGAGAAGAAGGAAAATTCTCTCTGGTAACTGATCCATATGATCCCGTCTCCAGTAAATTGATTCCAGAATTGTGTTTAATGAGAGATGCCTCCATGAGAGATGCGCAGTGGTATTTATCTGGTACAGATGATTTGCTGGCCCTAATATTTTGGAGGAGGTTCATTTAATGCTGTGGAAAATGGAGGAGGAAAGGAATGGTGAGGGGAAAATGTTATAATATTATTCCTCAGATTTGTTCAAACTTGCTTAGAATTTTAGAAGGCTAGATTGTTAAATTTGTTATGTTTTATTTCCAGGAACAGTCTAATTTTGTCTCAGTTATGCTTTCTTCCGCCCCCATATGCATGGTCTGACTCCGTGTCCTGTTGCTTTGTAATTGCACAGTGTTTTGCTTCAAGGACTGTTGGTGACTCTTTCAGATAAAGATTTCATGACGGACATGGGCATCTTTAGAAGCTTCTGGAGATAAGTCTGTAATCATCTCCCTAATAATTGATGGCAGCAGAGGAGATGGGAGCTGATGTTTCTGTAACCGTTTTCCCTATGTTTTTGTTATTAAAGCGTAAATGCGCTGTAGGACTGGAACACTTCCCTCGCCCTCTCACAAGGCTGTGCTGCGGCAGAGCTCTGTAATTCCAATTACCGCGGGGACGGTTTGCCATTCCAAATGAGATCATGATGGGGATGCTGGAAAATGAGCCTCTCTCAAAATGTGTTTCATGCTCTGAATACTTGAGAGATTTTGTTAGAGTGCGATACTTAGGCCTACAGGGTTTTAATTAGAGAAGGTGTTAAAAAAAATAATCTACTTACTGTTTTGTATCAGTATCTCTTGTATTCAAGAGGAAAATAGAAAATATTTCCTGATCTTGAAGTATTTTGGGAATATGTTGCCTGTAGAACTGCAGGCAGATTTCTGCAACTAGATAATCTTACTACTTTATTTTTTTCCCAAAAGACAAGGAGAGAGCACACATATTAGAGGCCAAAGAAGTACACATAAACTGCTTGTCCATTTTCATACTGTGAGACAAAAAAATGATTGGGGTCTGACCACTTACGCCTTTGTTTTACTGAGGTTTGGATTCATTATAGCACAGACAGTATCATGTTGTCCTTTACTGAACTAAAAGTAAATCAGCCAAAAAAAAAAATCCCCTTTTGTTCTGCTGCTGAGGAACACTGTGGGCTGCCAAATCCTGGCAGTCTGAGTCACCACAATCGTAATAAAGTGTTTGTACTTTTGCGGTTGCTGTTATTCAGTGTCTTCTAATTTATTCATAAGGCGAAGGGACACCTACAGGTTAAAATACTACTTTTTAAAGAAATATTCCATGTTTATACTGAAATAATATTTTGTCAAAAGAGAATTAAATACACACTGGTTACACTTTACCGTTTGTTCCTTGGAAGCTTTAATCTTTAACAATAACAAATGCATATATTTGACAAATTCCATTTTCTGTGTAAGAGCATGATGGGATTATTTTAAGCTCCTTACTGAACTCTGCTGTTTTGGCCATCTGATCTGACCTGATAATGATCTGATAACCAGGGAGACTGTTTCCTTCCTTTTAAAAAAAAAAAAAAAAAAAAAAAGTTTTTAAGGACAGAGACTCTGACCCTGGAAATGCTTCTCTGTGTTTTATCTTTGATCCGTGGGCTGTGACCCAGCCAGCATAACTTGTGGAACTGAATTTGGTTGTTTTCAGGATCGCTCCCAAACAAAGCAGGCAAATACCAAGCTGCGATATCCGAATAAAACTCCGAATGGCTGCACGTGAAGCTGAGGGAAGGCAAGGTGGTTCTGAATCAACGACGGGTACCTGTAAGGCTGAGACATAGGCTCCCCAACTCCAGAGAAGATGGGTGCAGGTGCCCATCTCTACGCTGAGGGGGTCTGGCTGACAGGCCCTGTCGCCCGTGCTTGGGCAGGAGATGGGAGTTCTTACAGATTCTTGATCCCATCACCTGTATGTGGAGAGGAAATGGGTTTCCATAGAATTTCTCAATTCTGTAGCTGTTTATGGGTAGGAGTCCTCATGATTTAGGTATTTAACTCTAATATCGATTATTGAGGCAGAAACAATGATTTCTTTCTTTCTATTGATAAAAGAACAACGAGGCTTTTATTATTGTATTATTTTTTTTTGCCTGATACATAGGGAATTCTGGATGTCATTTACATTTCCCCAGCATTGAGCTAATGAAATTTCCACAGTTCTCTTAAAAAAAAAAAAAAAAAAAAAAAAGCCAAATTTGCTAAGTCAGATCATTAGTAACTTTCTCTGACTCCGTCTTGTACAGCTGCTGAGCGAAGGAAGGTGGACCGAGCCGGGTGTGGGGGTGGTGGGCACCAGGGCGGTGTGGGACATGTATGGAAATAACATGTGGCAGAAAGTACTGTAATTTTAATCGCTGCTGTGAGTCATACCATCGCTACAGCTGTTTCCCAAAGAAGAGGTTTGCATGCTACTGGCAGGACATTCACACAAAGAAAGGAGATGGTAGATAAGCAAATGCAAATATGTTACATGCCCTCTGTCCTTTAGTTTTGAATACATTCTCTAGTGACGAGTTCAGCGTGAAACACTCGGTGACATGTAATTATATATGCATTAAGTAAATGGCAGTTGATTCATGGTATGCCTCTCTCGGGGTATGTATTCTTAATGTGCTGAGGTAGGGCCGGGTGAGTGGCAGTAGAGCTCTGAGCTTCTCGATTCATGTGGCAATGCAGTCTTACTCGGCCTGCTGACTTCCTTTCTCCTTTTTTTACCCATAAAAGGAGAAAAGCGCTGCCATATGACTCGCTTTAGAGAGAATCACAAGGCGAGGGTTGGGGGGAGGTTATTCAGGTAGCTGTGTGTCTCTTACATGGTACGAGACATTCTGCTTTCTGTGTTTAATGGGATTTTACTAGCAGAGTATGGGGTAGTAGTTCCTTCAACTGACATTGAAGTAAAACATTTCATTCTTCTAATAACTTCTTTCTTTTTTTTCTGTATGGATGAGAGATTCTGAAGGGAAGTTGGCTCTAAATGATTTCGTAAAGAAGATAAAAATCCCAGTTGTCGGGGATTAGGCTGTCCGCCAAACCTGCAGACACTTTCCTGTTGGTGGTTAAAGAATGACTGTGTGTGGTATTCTCCCACCTTGTGCCAGTGACTGTAGGTAGGCATACCTAAGTTTATTGCTTAATTTTGCACTGTTAAAAAGTTTCATCTCCAGTTTTCCAGAAGACAGGCTGTTCAGGCGATCCTCTGATGGCTTACGCAGAAATCAAATCTGGCCATCTTGGTGCTGTTCCATGTCTGGAGAAGTCCTTGAGCCCACTTGCTCTGCAGTCTTACAGTGACTTTCAGTGTACAGTAAAGGAAGAGTTGCCTGACTTCCTTTGGCATATTCTGACAAAAAGCATAGCCTTCCCACTGATGAGGGTCACACTTTCTCCACAGAGTGAAGGCAATTAACAGCTCTAAATAAGTTCCACCCAGCTTCTGCCGTGAATTACTAGGAGGTGTTTGATGGGCTCGTGATTAAGCATCGGAATGTGCAGGATGATCTTGAACTGTCAGCTTCAGCCATGCTGCCTGCTGATGTCCTCCATATGTGTTCAAAGCCATCTCTGAGTCAATAATTCATAGTATTGATCAGCTTGGCTTTAGTCAGCCTTGTACGCTCCCTTTGCTTACTGATGCTGTGGAACAGTTTGACTTGGGGGCATGTAGTCAGCTGTCTCTCTTCTTGCTCAGTCCAGCACAAGTCGTTTTAGAAATCACAGCAGACTGGATCTACCTGTAGAAACCAGACTTTTTTCTTTGACAACTGTGAAAAGCGTAGATCTTTGACCCAAACAATCACTCTCTTGTGAAAAGAAGCATTTTGTCAAGTAGTCCAGAGGGAGCTGGAGAAAATTAAGATCTTCATAACGAGCAGTCATTTCCCAGCATCATCCTTCTCTAGTGTCACCGTGGCTATCCAGGGAACAGAGCAAAAGGACCATACTAATTCTGGACCTAAAATCACATTTTCTTTTTCTTTCGAGCTGCTTTATTATTTTTTTTTCCACATCAGGAATAGGATGCCAGCCAAGATCTGTGAGAAGCAGATGTCTGTCTCATGCCAGCAGAGTTATCATCACTGGGATTTAATACATTTGTTACTTCACTTGTGTGGGAGGGTTTTTGTTGTGTTGTAGGTTTTTGGTTGTTTTTCTTGGAAGAGCTGATAGTGAGTTTTCTGTCTAATTGGAGTGATGGTCTTTAGTCGAGTGTTGATGTCACTGCTGGGGTAGATGTGTCATCTTATCATCTTTTTGAAAGACAGAAATTGTACCTGTAGTTCAAGGCACGATGATTAAAGTATTCCCTAGTAAATCAGGGTGTGGGAGTTCGTCATCTGTAACTATTATGTTGGAGCAGATGGCTATTAGGTGGACTATTAGGTGGACTCACTGGACCAGATTGGCAGCCAATAGTCAACAGTTATAAATGGTTCATCAGGGTTTTACAGAATAATATGCAGTTTTGTCAGTACTGTGGTGGATTGACGCTGGGTGGATGCCAGGTGGCCACCAAGACGCTCTGTCACTCCTGTCCTCAGCTGGGCAGGGGAGAGAAAACATAATGAAAGGCTCGTGGGTCGAGATAAGGACGGAGAGATCGTTCAGCAATTATTGTCATGGGCAAAGCAGGCTTGACTTGGGGAAATGAATTTATTGCCAATCAAATAAAAGTAGGATAATGAGAAATAGGAAAAAACCTTAAACCACCTTCCCCTACCACTCCCTTCTTCCCAGGTTCAACTTCGCTCCTGATTTTCTCTCCCTCCTCCCCCAGAGCAGTGCAGGGGGACGGGGAATGGGGGTTGTGGTCAGTTCATCACACATTGTCTCTGCTGCTCCTTCCTCCTCAGGAGGAGGACTCCTCACACTCCTCCCCTGTTCCATCATGGGGTCCCTCCCATGGGAGACACTCCTCCTCCACCAACTTCTCCAACATGGGTCCTTCCCGTGGGCTGCAGTTCTTCATGAACTGCTCCAGCATAGGCCCTTTCCACGGGGTGCGCAGTCCTTCAGGAACAGACTGCTCCAGCGTGGATCCCCCACGGGGTCACAAGTCCTGCCAGCAAACCTGCTCCAGCATGGGCTCCTCTCTCCATGGGTCCACAGGTCCTGTCAGGAGCCTGCTCCAGTGTGGGCTCTCCACGGGGTCACAGCCTCCTTCAGGCATCCACCTGTTCCAGCGTGGGGTCCTCCATGGGCTGCAGGGGGACAGCCTGCCTCACTGTGTTCTTCACCGTGGGCTGCTGGGGAATCTCTGCTCCGGCGCCTCGAGCACCTCCTCCCCCTCCTTCTTCACTGACCTTGCTGTCTGCAGAGTTGTTGCTCTCACATATTCTCACTCCTCTTTCCCAGCTGCTGTTCTGCAGGGTTATTTTTCCCTTCTTAACTATGTTATCCCAGAGGCACTACCACCGTGGCTGATGGGCTCAGCCTTGGCCAGCGGTGGGTCCGTCTTGGAGCTGGCTGCATTGGCTCTATCGGACATGGGGGAAGCTTCTGGCAGCTTCTCACAGAATCCAGCCCGGTAGCCCCCCTGCTACAAAAACCTTGCCACACAAACTCAATACTCAATACCATTACATTTTTAAGACTACTTCAAGGTAAGCAGAGTTGGGAATGGAGAAGCACGTTAGTGAGATGATCCGTAGGTAAGCAGTTGTGAAAGGGGTGGATGTTTTTGTAATGTCAGTGTAATTTTTCAGTACCCTGTGACACCACATAATCAATTATATCTATACGAAGTTTTAAACACAGTGATTCTTGCTAAGTGTAATATTTACATTCAAATTTGCACCAGGGTAGTTGTGTTTTCCTTTGGAGAAAATTTATATCCCTTTGTTGTGTTTACAAAGATTTGTTGCTTGTGTTTCTTTTTGTGCAAAATAAGGGTAAATGTTTTTGATTTGGATTTGCATGAAATGTTTTGAAGTAAGTAATTTGGGATTTCTGACTTAGAAGAAAGAAACAAATTTGTGAAGACATATGTAAGTTTCTGAATTAATTAAAACCCCACAGATTTCTTCCCAAAACGCTAATCTTGTAAAGTGAATTTCTTCCTTGCTCGCCACCCCGATGTGGGTAAAGTTTGAAGGAGCAGAGTCTCGGCTGCTGTGCATTGGGATGCTGTCAGTAGAGCTATGCCCGCTTTATACCAACGGACAGCCATGACCAATGTTCTACTGGCAGCAGTCCAGCCTTGCTGGAATTAAGAAGTCAGATGCTCACCTTCAGTCTGTCTGAACACATTAAAAAAACCTCCTAAACCTATAGAGTGCAGATTTTCACGTGTGCTGTATATAATACATGTAGAAACAGAAAGGCTTAACTCTTACATGGTTATTTGGTTCGTGATTTTAAAGCAACAACCACCTAGGTGAGGATGTGATATTAAAGCCAGAAGCTATAACGCCTGGAAAAGGTGACCTGTTAATTCTGAAATGCATTGGCTACTTGTGGAATTAACTTCTAAAAATGACGTTCTCCAGAAGCAACTGGGTACTATAATCGTGATGCGTGTTCATAGTAGGAACTAAATAAGGAATGGATATGGCATGCGACTGTACTGTTACATTTTTAGTGCTGTTCGTGACACAGTTTTGTCCTGTGCCAACTAACGCTCTCCCAGATAATGCCCAAGCATAGTTCTGGTGTTAGGAGAGGCGGTGGACCATTTCCAAAAGGCTGTTTGGATCTGGCCAGGCTTTTTTGGAGGGTTTTAGTTGTACAGCCACGAGCTGTACCATGCTCGCTGGTTCCAAGCCCAGAGCATGGCTATGTGCCCTGGTCTGTTTTATTTTCTGACATATATATGGCCAGGGATCCTGCTTTCCAGGAAGCTGAGAATCCCAGAAGCTGGGATTCAGCAAGTTCTTTAGGAAAGCAATGGTAGTACAGTCTTTGCGTGCTTAGAAGGATAGGGGAAAAAAAAATAATCTATCAAACCTGAAAATGAGAAGCTGTGTCTGGAAGAGTAATCCAGAGTAATTTAAAATCATAGAATAATTGAGTTTCATATTGTTTTTATAAGAAAAGCCCCAGGAAATACACAGGTGTAATTAGCCATTTTGAAAGTGCTATTTTATTTTTTTTTTTAATCTATTTATGAAGAATTATGGCCTGGCATTTTAAATCAAAATGAATAAATTAAATATAAGCAGATGGCATCTGCAGTGTCCTCAACCAGAGAATATATATCCTGGCAGTATTGTAAAATTTATCCCTGTCCTAAGCTTTGCCTTCTGTTAACTACAGGAGCAGTAGCAACCTGCTAGCCCAAACCTGAGTTGGCATGATATTTGTTTTCCCTGGGAATCCCTGTCTCAAGCAGTTGTTTCAGCCTTTTTCTAATTGTCCGATTGCCTTCTGTCAAGGAGCTGCAAGTCTAACTTTACATTTCGCAAAAACTGTAGGGCCTGGGGATTTTTTTTGTGGTTTGTTTTTTGTTGTTTGTTTTGGGGGTTTTTTAGGTTTTGGGGGTTTTTTGGTGTTTTTTTTGTTTTTGTTTTTTTTTTTTAAGTAGTGTTAAAGCTATTAGCATCCTAATCACTTAACAGAGTCTGGTCCAGCAGACAACTTAACGGGTTGACACTGGTCCGTGGAGCGCTTCCATCTGTCTGGCAGCCTCTCCTCTATGGCAGATGAGGGATCGCTGTGGGGACAATGTAGGCTGCCTGCTGACCTGGCCCCCGGATCCCTCCACCTGACAGCGGTCCAGCGGTCAGGAAACCGAGCTCCTGGTCCCCACACGGACGGTGATGGGCCAAGTGCCATTCCTGGGCTGGGAATTCCTGGCGCGATTTGTGGTTTGAGGGTTGCGTGGGGAGAGGATCGAAGCTCAGGTCAGGATGCTCTAAGGATGAACTGCCCTGAATTACCTGTGTTACCATCAACATCTCTTACATCTTTCTGCATAGTATTTAAATAGTACCAGCTTGGTAGTAGAAGCTTTAATGAGCCTGTGCTTTTTCAGGATATACATTGATAGGGGTGTTCTGCTGCGTCTCAGGTTTTTTTTTTTTTTTTTCTGTATCTTAAATCAAAATACAGATCTGTAACTTCATTTTGGGACATATGCTTTGTGCTTTTTGATTAAAGGACTTCTAAAACATGAAATAATATTACAGTTGCATAGTTAAGATTCAGTCTGGCCTCTGACACACACTTCACTTTATTTAGCTCCTGTTTCACCTGTGAACTGCAACATCATGTAGCCCATTCTGTAATGCAACTTCACTTAACTCTTTATTTGCAAGCAGAATTAATTTAGCATCTTTGCTCTCGATGCTTTGTTGAATACTGATCATACAGCCTTAATTATTTCTTACACAGCAGGAAACTTTCAAAGTAGCAGCTGTGTTTTGCCTTAAGTCAAATTGGTTGTGGACTAAGTCTGCTGAAATCCCTGAGTGGATAATAAGCTTTACTCCCAGCAGGTCCCCCAGACTGCTACGCTGAGGGTACTGAGCTGACTTCTGCGTTTCCTTGTATAAATGCATTTTAACTAGGGATAAATCGACTTACTGGGTGTTGTCAAAACAATAAAAGAGAATTTTCTCGTCTGCATTAATACGTGACGGTTTGCCTCCTTGTTGACATCCTTCCCTTAAAGCAGCATTAAGGTTTTTGCTAAGGTTTCCACAGTGTCTTATTTGTTTCTGTCCAGTTTTATCATGCTGGTCTTTAAGAAGTGATCACTTTCCTTTCTTCCTGACTCATGAATTCTCCGGAGAAGAAGAGCAGTTGCTTATAAACATGTTTCTTCACCCCGTGTTTAGGTCAGAGTGTTGAAAGGGGTATCTTGGTATTTAGTTATTTTATAAACGTGTTAAAGTGTTGTCCCTCTTGATTCCCCCCAGCTTTCCTATGGAAGACTCTGATACCAATCTTGGACTGTTTTTCTCCACTTTTAAAGAAATACCCTGTTTTAACGACCCAAACCTGGAAATTTGAAGCTCTTCCAGTCAGAGTAGTTCGTCCTCTTTTCTCTCCCATGGCACTTGCTTTCCTACTTAGCGTTTCTCTCAGTCCAAATGCCTTCCCTCAACGAACTTGCTTTACAGCCCGTTCCACGCAGTTATTGCTTACTGAGTAAGAATTGCTTCCTGGCATCTATTTGTAGTCCTTTTTTAATGCCTGTTTCATACTCCTGTGTCATATTAGCTTTACAAATTGGACCGACAGAATTTTTACGTCCCATCTGAGATTGTTTTTGGTTTGATTCTGGTTTAGACTGAAAGAAATTTGGGTATCTGGGATAAATTTTAAAAAAGGTTAAAAAGCAGATTTCCAGAATGTAATGTGTATTTTGTTAAAAATCTAATTCAGTGATGGCTACTACTTAAGTTGTGCTTAGGACAGCTATTCCATATAAGTTGCAAACTTTTTGTAATTTCATGAGTCAGGTGGCCCGGAGATACTCCTTTATAGTTGCTGGTTTTTTGTTTCCAAAATTCAGTTTTTCTATGTAAAAATGTGTTTGGACTTCCAAAAGTAACTGTTATAGTCTACTTCCCAGCCACGGTCTGTAAGCTTTTTGTGAGTATATTTTGCACCTGTTATGTGAGATCTTACTGTTGCCAGCAGTGTTAATTTTCTCCACATAATGCAATTTATGTAACAGAACAAAGTGGTCTAACATAAAGATATGGAAATTATGAATGTAACTCAAGAAAATTCTCATTGACCTTTCTTTTGGTCTATGTTAGATCTCAAGATTTTTAATTAGTCTCACTAGGCTTATGTGCTCTGAACATACTTTTTTTTTTTTTTAAAGAAAACAATCCGATTGTCTGGTTTTGCAATATACAAATTCTAAAGTTTCTATAAAATATATTTTATCTTCTGTTCTTGCATGTATTTCACAACTTTTATGCTAGTTTGTTTCTTATAGCAATCTTTTATTTTTATTATGTAGAGTTTTAGCCTGGATTTTTTTTCTGTCCCACTTGCAATTGGTTTAAAGGTTTCCGTCAATTTTTTACCATAATTAAATTTGTAAGTCTTGTTCTATAATTAATTAATTTTCTTGAAAAAGACATTTCGGTTCAAATACTTCTGTAGAATTTGGTGGGATATGTCCTGTGCATTTGAAGGGGAAGCAGTAGTTGTTGTTCACTCTCAAATTATGATCTTTGTAGTCATATTTCCATTTAATACTTCTAGAAAGAAGCAGAAATTTAGTACCTTTTTCCCTTAGTAAGGTCCTTTTACTTCTGTTTTCATTCTTACGATAATGGGTCGTGAATTCAATTAAACTGTGTTGCCTGTGGCTTCCGTGACTAAAAATTTCTGATCTTTCCACATTGATGAACTCCTTCTGGAGTGGATCAAATAAATGGATCAAGTTGTGGCTCATATAAATACAGTTCTGCAGGTACCTACTTTGGTTTGAGATTTTTAATTGATTAATTAATTTAATTTAGGTGTTTAGCAGCAAATACTTTCCTCCTCTTTCTCAAACTGACTTAGGGCCTCTTTTCGTTTTGTGACATTCCTCCAGAGCCAGTTGATGTTGTGTCAGCATAGTCTGCGCTAGACTTGCCCTTTCAAAGCTAAATCCCAACTTTTTTATTTCTGACGATCATCTGAATTTCACCATTCTCTTCCTTTACCTGCATTGTTTCTGTTTCTGTTCTTCCCAGTCTCCTTTTCCCACCTGTAATCCTTTCTCATCGTTTTCATCCACTCTGTTCTGGCACCTTTGCATTATCTCATTCCTGGTACTAAATCTGCTTTCATTTGTATTCAACATGAATCGTGCTGCGTTCTTGCTTAACCACCCTTTCCAGTTAACCTTAATTACATGAAGTTTGGAAAATACCTAAATGCTTACTAGCTTGGGAGTTAATGTGGTCCAATAAGTAGGATACCCTTTTTGAAAATTTCTCACGGGTGCTCACTTAATTAGTCCTGGAGTTCCTGTGTCCTTTAGACTTGTCATTTTTATTGTTGTTGGGTCAAGAGGGAAGGGGTCATAGAATCATAGGATGGTTTGGGTTGGAAGGGACCTTAAAGATCACCTTGTTACAACCCCCCTGCCATGGGCAGGGACACCTCCCACTAGACCAGGCTGCTCAAAGCCCCATCCAGCCTGGCCTTGAACACCTCCAGGGATGGGGCATCCACAACCAATCTGGGCAACGTGTCCCAGTGCCTTACCACCCTAACAGTAAGGAATTTCTTCCCGATAGCTAAATCTCCCCTCCTTCAGTTTAAAACCATCACCCCTAGTCCTATCACTACCCTCCCTGATAAAGAGTCCCTCCCCATCTTTCCTGTAGCCCCCTTCGGGTATTGGAAGGCCACTATAATGCCTCCCCAGAGCCTTCTCTTCACCAGGCTGAACAACCCCAACTGTCTCAGCCTGTCCTCGTAGCAGCGGTGCTCCGGCCCTCTGATCATCTTCGTGGCCCTCCTCTGGACCCATTCCAAGAGGTCCATGTCGTGTTTTCATGTATCTTCGACCAGTAAACGCTATAGAAAACAAGGGTATCTAGAGCTGGGTTTTTCAACCCAGTGGGGCTGGAGGGTCAGAAGTTGTCTCTTGTTCTGCATCGCCACTCTGTAGGAAATGGGGGTTTTCTGGGTTCTGTGAGGTGCTTCCAGTCCTTTCCCTGTCCCAAGGTGTTCCTGCTCGGAATGTTCTTCAGTGCCTCCTTCACAGCTTCTTTCCCATGTAACCCGTATCACTCTCTGGAGTTAGTAAAGTGTCCTGAACATGGTAACAGTAGTTCGCTATCTTGATGCGCTTTACTATGGGATTAGTTGACCTTTTGCTCTGGGGTATAATGCATAGTGGAAGATACGTTGCAGCAGTAGTCATTGCTTTAAAAAAAAAAAAAAATTGGGGGGGAATGACTATGTTTTGAAGGTATTTAAGTAAGTTTTCTGATTTTTACTTAGTCATTAAAGCAGTTTTGTTAATAACAATTCTTTTAAACAAATTTTTAAATCCACAGGTTGCAGCCTCTGTATAAGTATCGGGAAGGCTCTGGATCATCTTCGTCAAGGTAGGAGTCGACTCTAGTACTTTCTGTCTGCACAGAGCAGCTGTCTAGCAGATTTGAACGTCATAAATGATAAACGAATACTCAGCCTCCCTTGAATGGCTTCCTGTTATGTAGTTTTATTGTTGCACCTAACCAACGCTTTCAAAATGCTATCTGGGTGTAATCTTCTCGCCTTGAGGCTTTTATTTGTTTGCTTTTCTTATTATAGAACAACAACTGAGAATTCTTTTTCCCATGTACTTTTTTCATTTACTCCACTGTTTATTTTGAATCATTTCACTGGTATTGTTCTGGTTTTTGTAAACCCTTGGGATAGAATTGGCCTAGGCAGAGAATGGGATTTGTTCTCATCCCTTTTGACGTCCTAATTCTGTAATATTTTTTTTTTTTAGGCATTCTACTGCCTCTTTTTTTTTTTTTTTTTTCCCCCCCAAATCTTGACCAGGTTCCCATCAAAGTCTCTGAAATGTAAGTTCTAAACACCCTCCGTTGCTACAGAACTGGAGAGAATTTGCAGCCAGCAGCAAAATAAAGCAATGCTGAAAATAGACTTTTTTCCCCTGGAGAAAGGGAGTTCCCTGACTTGACCAGCTACTAATTGGTACAAAGGTTTGTTTACACAGAGGAGCTATTCCTAATTAGTTCCCTATGTGGGTGCTCTACTTGAAAAATTAGTGTTACATTCTGTTTTAATTTAATCTGCTTTTATAATGAATAGTTACAATTTGCAATAAAGAACATATTTTTAGATGGAAAAAAAAAAAATCTGCACTGCACCACCCCCGAGTTTCAAAAGATAATTCCTCTTTAGGCAGCGATCAAGTACTCTAATTATTTTGAAATTAAATGAATAAAAATCCATCATTAGTTTAGAACCAGTTTTTAGTCATATCTTTATAAATATAGCTGCAGAAATACAATCATGTTTTTCAAAGCCAAAACTTAATTCAGCTAATTTATGACCTGATGACTTGACCTCTGTTTTTCCATAGTCATAAGGATAGTGAACGAGAATATTTGGGAAGAAGAGTGTTTGTGGAGTTATATTAGCATTGTTGAGGTTATGGTTGGAAAGGAAGTTCATTTCCAAGCTTTTCTGTGGCGGATTTCTTTTTCTGAAGTTGACTTCACCTTTGTTCTGGGAGCAAGCTTATGTTGCTACGAGTTCTTTTATTTAGAGAGTTGAAAATGTGACACAAGAGACAGACCTTAAGAATAACTGTCCCTAAAAATCCTTATGAAGGGCCTGGTCCCCTTGTTTCTCTCTCAGCTTTCCCCCCCAACACTTGCAGAATGAAATGATCACTTTTAAACATGTAAATTACATTCTTTATTTTGGTACTTTCAAAATATTGGAAAATTCATTTCTGAATTTTGATCTGCTTTAACCAGACCTCTTTCAATGTAAATATTGTTTTAAATAAATGTAGTCATTACAATAAATTGCTAATGTTTTGGATGTGGGTTTGCGTTTTCATTATTTCAGTACTGTTTCGTTTAATTTTTAATATAATGAATACCAGTACCAGTGAGCGTTATTTTCCTTTGGCTGTACCAGTCTTGGCAACAGCTCATTATGAAATCCAAATTAAATTTAATCTGTTCTGCAGAACTATATGGGATAAAAAAATCAGTTTAAGTACCTGATCATTTCAACCCGGCAGCATTTTTGAATGGCATTACTTTAAAAGGTTTTGGAAGTTCCAAATTTTACTCTTAAAAGAATAATTTCAGTTTTCCATGGATATAATCTGGATATTTCCTTTCAAAGTCAGAAAGTATCATCTGAAAATTGAGAGAGATCCCAAGTGTAATCTTGAATGTTTTTCATGACAGACAGACGTTGAATGTTTAGCATCACCTCTTTGGATTCTTGAATGTGAATTGGAACCACCCTATTTCGAGGTAAGACGTAACCAAGTGCTTGTGTTAAGTACCCTCTTTCTTTTATACGTGATTTGTGAGAAAGCTGAAGAATGCAATGTGCTGGACTTCACTTTGTACAGGGTGTTTATGTCTTTGTTGAATGCTATTTGAGATTTTAAGTAATAACAGTTCGGTTATTTTAAATTTTTTATTCCTTGAGAGAAGCCACACCAGCAACTCTGCATCGTCTGTCTATGGGATTTAGTTTTATGATGGAGTATGTAGTTGTTTGATTAGCTTGTTGCCATTCAAAGTGGTGGTACAGCTCCGTCTGCCCCTTCTCTTGCATCAACACCTATTCATCTGGGATGTGCTGGCTTGGGGAATTTGCTGCTGAAAATCTACAGGATTGCAAAGACTTCTTGGAGGATTAATTTTCTGTCAGCTTTGACCTCTGCATCAGTTCACTGTGGACTCAAACAAGTACTGGTGTCAACACAGGGAAACTGGTGCCAGTACTTGCAGCAACAAATTGTTGTATTGGATTTAAACATCTTGCTTCTCTCTGCTCCAAGGAAGCATTTGATACATGAGGAAGACTATCAGGGGGTTGTGAACAGCTGCAAACTTCAATACCTGAGGAGGAAGCAGAGGGTGATAGAGAAAAGCTAGAAGGTTTTGATCTGTAGATGTAATTACAAGAGTATTTATTATTGAAGATTACCTTCTTCCTCGTAGTGAAATACCGGAGGTCGTGCCAATTTGGCTACTTGTGTTTACCACATAGATTATAGGGAACAGATGGGAGATCTCAGTATCACACTTCACATGCGGCCAAGTTGTGATTGGCATTGCACCAGAGCTCCAAGGCTACAAGTCACAGACAGCGGTTCTGGTAGTTCTGACCCAAACACGCTCCTGCTTGTCAGCCCTTTCTGGGCTGCTGGGAAACATGAAGCAGACGTGACATTTGAACTGGGCGATTGTAGCATGTAACACTCAAAATCTGAAAGGGAATAGTATCTTACTATATTTATAAATAAATACTTGTTTATGGGAAGAAAGGCCATGCAAGATGGTAGCTTTCATCTGGCGGTTTCTCAGAGAGATGGAAGCCATTGAGTATGGAGAGGACTCTTTAAGCTAACCCTACGTTAGTAACGGTGAATGCTATCATTAATTTAGCTGCCACGAGAGGCGTCCAACAAGTTGTGCTGTGGGCAAATGACCACAAAAAACTTCATTTTTTTTTTTTCAGGTAGAAACAAGCCCAAGGTGGCAGCAGCCTTGCTGGCTTTCTATCAGAGCAGGCTTGCAGTACCCAGGTGAACCCAGGGGTCTCGGTGGCAGTCTACAGAGTATAGGTGTTTGCTAATCGTGTGGATGCTTGTTCAAAAGAAATAAAGCCACCTGCAGAGGAATTTGGAAGGTGTAGAAATTCATTAATTTAAAGCCACAAAGGATTCTGGGGAATGTGGAGCTGGCATAGTTGAAAGCCAGCAATATTCCTGTTTTATGTCATTGGCCGGGCGAACGAACTCAGGTCCAAGGGAGGAGGTGGGTGTGAGAGGTGGAAGGAAAGACTTATTAAGATTAGAGACTAATCATAGCTTTGACAGTTTCTGCGGTGTAGGAAATTATTCTTCTGTGCCTTATAAACTAATGACGTGATACTTGTAAGGACCATATACTTAACCAGTGAAGCTGCTATGTCTATTTTATTTTTACACTTTATTTTCTCCCTAAAAAGGCCTCCTAACCTTCTATTTTGTTGCAGTTGTAGGGAATTTAAAATAGGAATTATCTATATGCCATTTAATTTATTATTTTTTCTAAAAGTAGCATTTCAATTAAAACTTAGGGCCCATTCTACTCTTTAAGTGAAGAAAGATCTTTATGAGCTGGAGAGATCTCAAATGTAGTGCTCTGGATGGGCTTATCCACCATGGTGGGGGGACTGAGATGAGCTGAAGGGAGATCTTATGGATAGGATAAGTTGAGTGAAAAGAAAGAATTGAAGGAAAAAATGATGGGAATGGAGATGAACACTCTAACATCTCAGAAGAAACAGGCAGTGATGAGAAACAAGGAGTGTGAAATGAGGATCTGCTAAATTATGGACTCTTTTAAACTTAGTCTGTAGAAAGTCAGTATTACTACAGTGTAGTTCACTGCTTTTATCAGTTCCATTGGTAGGAGTTACAACTGGTAGGAAAATATTTTAGTAATTTTTTTTACCTGATACATTTTTGAAGTCCTACCTGTTTGCTATTGCAGACCTTTTAGAGGTATTGAGACAAATTATTTTTTCAAAATGAAGCCCTTAAATATGCCTTTAATGACCTTAAAGATTCATTCTTTAAGAAGACTATGACAAAATATGGAGCGTAGAAGCATCTAAACATTTTTTTTCTAAAATAAAAGGTTCTGAAAATCAAATCTTAATATGACAATGACAAGCCAATAATAATTTCTAAATGCTAATGCAGCAGAAGCAGTTCTCTGTGCTCATACCTGTGAGTTGTTTGAGCCGTGCTGAATGTCTTGATAAGGTTTTAAATTTCTCCTAATGCAAAGAGAAAGATGGAATCTCTTAGATGTTTTTCAAATGACCAGTATCCCTTACAACTGTTCTGAAAAGTATGACATGAATTATTGTTTCAGTTCTCCAGAATCTGAATTTTCTTACCAGTTTAAATATTTGTATAAACGTTTGCAGAAATGGCTTTGTGTGTACGTATGCATGTGTCGGGTGATCTATTAATGTTGTCTTTTAAAAGACCTTAGGGAGCAGGAGAACGTGGGGTGGGAAGAGAGTAAACTAGTCGTCATTTTCAATTTCCTGTTTTCTAAGAATACATAGGAGAGTTTCTTAATTGACTAATAATATAATAATAAACATAAGTTGAAAGATGAACTATGATGATATTACTCAAGTGTCTGGATGGTAAGTATATTTTAAAAATAGTAACTAGTTGACAAAAATTAGGCGTCATTTTGTACCAAAACTAGTGTGAGCTGTTAAGATGAAGGTAGCAGTGCAGAGAGAGCAACACCAAACGTTTAACCTAATTCTGACAACGAAATTGGATGCCTAGAGTGCATTTGGGAAGCTTCACTAACTGCATAAGGAGTCTGGATTCATGCTTAGGTGCCAGAATTAATATCTAAAGCTGGATCTTTGGACTGAATCTGGAGTTCACACACGAATGTGCCCTTGGGTGTCACCTCAAGTATGGCAACTTTTACTAATTTTTCAGCTAACATGATAAAACAAAGAGCAATGTGGCTGTAGAACTTCAGAATGCATTTTTTGATGTTTTTTAGAAAATAATTCAAAGTTCAGAAACAAGATGATAATGTTTCACGTCTGTTACTTGGCAGTCTTTGAGAGATTGTTCTTTTTTATGCTTGCGGAACATCTTCTACAGGCGTGTTCTGTACCATCATGAGGAGTACCATGTAATGAAGTTTTCAACACAGATTACTACTTAATTAATTACCAGGTGTTTTACAGATAAAATGCAGAAACTTGTTTCAGGGAGAAATGTGAAGTTCTTCAAAGTACAGCAGTAACTATAGTTTGTTGCCGTATGTTTTTGGCCAGATGTGTTTTCCAAAGAAGTGGGCACACTCTCAATCTGGAATTCAGCTTTAGACCTGGTTTTGGTGTGTAATGACAGACTGTGACTCAGTCAGAGCCTAAAATTAAAATGCTTTTCCTCCATTTTTGCGTCCTCAAAGGAAGATGGACTCCCAGCAGGTGTTAGTGATGAGGTGTTTGCTAATTTACAGCAGCGAAACTTCATGAAGTTCTTGAAATAAAGGGTAGAATATTTTTCAGAAGTAATAAAACCTGGAGTCTATTGACTTCTCCCAAAACAAAGAGTCTAATTTTTCACCAATAGCGAAAAGTAAGGCTCTGTAATACCTACTTATTAAATAAAAACTCTTTCAAAGAGATTTTTCTTCGATGAAAAAAGATTGTGGACATCTTTTTTTGCTACGTTCACCTTCATTAACACAACTTGCTGACTTCCTTCCTCAGCTGCAGTTCTTCCTACACTCAGAGGTCAGAAAAGAGCAAGATCAACAAGCCACACATCTGGCTGTCTCTCTTTCCAACTGGAACAAAGAAACGATTTTTTTTTTTTTTAATGGCTTTTTGAGTTAATTGTAAACAATTTGGTTTTGGAGTCGCTGACTTGCACCAAATGTTTGTCGTAGGCGGATGTAGGGAAAAAGGACTATGTCCTAATGCAATTCCTCTGTGGCCAGCAAGGAGGGGGAAAAAAAAAAAATCACACACACAAAAAAAAAAAAGAAGGAATGTCTTGATCCTTCTAGCATTGAAGTATGCTCAGAATTTTGAGTGCGTGTGTAGGACATTTCGCAAGCTTAAAATATATACTTTGAAGAGGCAGAGCGACAGAAGGAGTTGCTCATTTCATTTTCCTTTACTCTTTGTATACAGTGATACTGATTCCTGCCCCCGCCTTGATTTTCAGTAGCTGTTTATATATGTACAAATTGACAGTGATAAAAGACCAGGCACAAACAACAGGAACAGGGGGAGAAAAAAACTATTTTACAATGAGAGTTTTGTTCTAGTATTTTTTTCTTATCTTTATACTGTTCCTAAATGCCTTGTTCCATTAAACATTTATCAAAAACCTATATTTACAGTCATTAATCCTTAATTAACATTTTGAAAACTAATCCTTTACCAATTAGTGAAACGTAATACTTTTCTTACTTTCACAATTATTGTAATTTTTTAAATACCTTCCAGCATCAGGTAGCATCCATCTAATCTATTACATTTACTTTTTTCTGAAGTGTTTTATCTAAAGTATATATCTGGTGTGGCATTTGGTACTTTCACACTTCACAACAGGAAATACTAGAATTGTTGATGTACAGCACTTCTGAAACTCCATCTACTTTTAAAATACTTTATTATACCTTTATGTGTCTGATTTGGGCTCATATTACTCTGATATTTTGGTTGCTTTGTTCAAGATGTCTGGCCTGATAGTTTTATTTCTAACCTGATCGTTCTCCTAAATATTTACAAATGTCTTGATGTGAAAGGTAAATCGGTAGTGCCGGTTTACTAGTACATCTGACTGTCTGGAACGATGCCTAAATTTCTGACAATAAAGTGAATCATCCAGAGAAAATGTTTTCTATTAATCTGTCTGTAGGAGGAAAAAAGGCACTGCCCTACGATTATTTTTTGTCAAAATTAGGTGTTTGAGGTGATAATGCCACTTAGTGGATAGCAGCCTTAACTGCAGCCTTTTTTCCAAACCGAACCAGGTAGCAAATGGGAATCTTGATTTATATTGGAGTTTTCCTCCTGACTAAAATATGCTGATTGTAGCATGTTTTCAAATAACCTTTTATTATCAACTTCATTTCGGGAAGTTCATGATAACCAATTCAGTTTGTGGAAGATATTAAAATGTAGGAGTCATTTATTACAGAATTTTGAACTTTTTATAGGAAAATAAGGATCATCTTATTTGTGTATTTAGTTTGATTGGAAAGATTAAACAACATTCTAGGTCTTCTTGCACTGGTTCTTTAAGTTAATGACATGTAATTAGCAGTATGGTGATAATTTTGGTGTTTTAGGCGATGCTTGGTTTTGGCACTCTAGGGTTGGAAGACTGGTGGCTGGGACAAGCCAGTTCTTCAGGAACTGAATTGAAGAGGACCTGGTGGGAAGGGTTTAGTGCCTTTTCTTGTGTGACATTGTGGAGGGCACATATAAAAGGGGAGTATAGGACTGGGCTGGGCACTTTTTCAGTTGGGCTTTTGCAGAATTCAAATAATTCTACTTTGGAATATCAAAAAAGTGACATAGACACCAAATGTCAATTCCACCACTGATATGTGCAATTATTACTTCTTGACTATATTATTTTCATAAAGGCTCTTCTTTGCTAAGTAGTTTGGATGGCAGTATTAATAACTTGGTGTATTTGATATAAAATTTAAATATATAAAAATTCAAACTTCTTATCTGAGACCGTTGTATATATGCATATATATAGTTTATATCCTGTATATATTTTTTCTAATATCAGTGTATCAAAAAAATCCATTCTTTCTATAAAAAAAAAATATAATAAAAGAATACTACCCTGTGCAATTTAAAGGCTTTTTTATGGAAAAGATTTTTTGCACTGTTGAAACATATATTGATTTTAGGTCTTTCCATTCCTTTCCAGTCTTTAAACTGTGTTCTTTGAACTTTTTTTCCCTAAGTATATTTCCATTACTTCCCATCAACCCCCATCATCTTCAGTCACTGAGCATTTTTTTACTTAATCTCTCAGGCTTTTCTGAAGTTTTCAGTTACGCTGGTTTTGTTAGTAAGTCGGTTGAATAAACAGCAACTAAAAGAATGATTGGTTCAAAGGAGAAGGAAGAAAACGTAATTCAATTTCCAGGCATGTTTCTGTGCTGTATTACAAAACAGTTTTATTAATGGTAAATATTAACACTTTTATTTCAGAAAATTACTATCTGCCATTTGTTCATTGTGGAATTGGGAATATTTGAGGGCTTTTTCTGCCCCATCCCATCCTCCAGAGAGCTCACATCATCTAAGTCATGAGCTAAGAGGAACCCAAGTTTTAAGACCCCATTAGAGCTGAAATCACACGGGTTGTCTTCCTCCCCGTAAATCTGTACACTGTGCCACTGTACAACTGCCTGTGTCCCTGGACACCTGGAGCAGATGGCTTTGAGCCAGCAAACAGAAAGTTTAGTTAAGTCGATGATTTTAATCTTGATTTCTATTAGTGTTATGGTTTTAATCTTGAGTTATCGATTTTTTTTTTTTCCTGTAACAAGCAACTATTTCTCAGTTCTTGGTTAAACACACTGCTTTGCAGCTCTCTGTACATGTGTATATGCACGTACATTACGTACATTTCTGTGTGTGCCTGTGTAAGTTTTACACAATTTTTTTAACAAGTTACATGGCTGTTTCTAAAAACATTTTTAAATTATTTAAATATTTGTTTATAACTTGAATTTTTGTTAGAAAATGATGAATGATGCTTTTATGAGGGTCTATTTCTTTCACATTTGGCTTATGTCACCTCTGTTGAAGTGTGAACGGGGAGTTAGTTACGACTAAAAGTCAAACCAACAAGGCTGTTAGACCCTTTTTATGTAAAAATTAAACTTAAATTTTGCTCCAAACCTAAATATAGTGTTTTTTCCATAGTTTCTAGTCCTAAAAGGCTTGATTTGCCTTTTCAAACAGTGGTATTCAACAGAGCAAATAAGGAAATTTTGGATGTAACTACCTCGCTCCATTTTTGATTGCAGATAATTGACATTTTAAAGCCAGTGTATCTCATCCCGTGTATCTGGGTTTTAGCCAGAGACTACAAAAGGAAAACCAGATTTATTCCTTCTTTCAACTTTTAGTCTGCTTCTTAACTTCAAAAGAAATAATGCTAATCGAAACTTCTTGGATAAGGGCAAATAAAAATGGTATTTCTGTTCACATGGGGGAAAGAGGACAGCTGCCAAGGAGTGTCTTTGCAGGGCTGGGGTGCCCTACGAAGAATGCTCACCACCTTGGCTCACTATCTGCTAAGCCTGATCACCCCTACGCTGGTTAACATTCCAGTAGAAATCATGCTTTTCTCAATTTTGGATGCAAATTTACAGTCACAGTTACTTTTAAACTTAAATTCTGAGTTTTAAGTGGGAGGCAAAGGAAAGCGGTATAAATATTTTCTTTTTTTTTTAATGTTGTTGCTCGTTCTGAAATGTGATTATTTAAAACATGAACTAGCTTAGTTTGGCTTGATTTAGAAAAGTAGGAGTGGAACAGAAATTCATCCATGGGTAGTGGAGTTCTCGTCCCTGCAAAGGTTCAGGTTGGTGCGTGCATCTCCTGCAGCAGTGAGGTGGCACCGGTGATTGAGTGCAAATACAGACCCGTGGTTAGGTCCAGTTGTGGCCTTAATAGCTTTGCTCTCTACAGCTACCTGAAAGGAGGTTGTAACAAGGGTCGGTCTCTTCTCCCAAGTAAGAGGCCATAGCACAAGAGGAAATGGCCTCAAGTTGTGCCAGGGGAGGTTTAGATTAGATATTAGTGGTGTTCCCCAGGGCTCAGTATTGGGGCCAGTTCTGTTTAATGTCTTTATCAATGATCTGGACGAGGGGATTGAGTGCACCCTCAGGACGTTTGCAGACAACACCAAGTTGGGTGGGACTGTTGATCTGCTTGAAGACAGGAAGGCTCTACAGAGGGATCGGGACAGGCTGGATCAATGGGCCAAGGATAATGGTATGAGGTTCAACGAGGCCAAGTGCTGGGTCCTGCACTTGGGTCACAACAACCCCATGCAGCGCTACAGGCTTGGGGAGGTGTGTCTGGAGAGCTGCCTGGTGGAAAAGGACCTGGGGGTGTTGGTCAACACCTGGCTGAATATGAGCCAGCAGTGTGCCCAGGTGGCCAAGAAGGCCAACAGCATCCTGGTGTGTATCAGGAACAGTGTGGTGAGCAGGACTAGGGAGGTGATTGTCCTCCTGTACTCGGCACTGGTGAGGCCCCACCTGGAGTACTGTGTCCAGTTTTGCCTTTCACTGTAAGAAAGACACTGAGGTGCTGGAGTGGGTCCAGAGAAGGGCAACGAAGCTGGTGAGGGGTCTGGAGAACAAGTCTTATGGGGAGCAGCTGAGGGAGCTGGGGGTGTTCAGCCTGGAGAAGAGGAGGCTGAGGGGAGACCCTCTCGCTCTCTACAACTACCTGAAAGGGGGGTGTAGCCAGGTGGGGGTTGGTCTCTTCTCCCAGGTAACAGGCATTAGGACAAGAGGAAACAGCCTCAAGTTGCGCCAGGGGAGGTTTAGATTGGATATTAGGAAAAATGTTTACACTGAAAAGGTTGTCAAGCATTGGAACGGGCTGCCCAGGAAAGCGGTGGAATCACCACCCTGTGGGTATTTAAGGCACGGGTAGAGGTGGTGCTGAGGGACACGTTTTAGTGATGGCTGATGGTCGGACTCGAGGATCCGAAAGGTCCCTTCCAGCCCACACGATGGGGTGCCGAGGCGTGCAGGCTGTAAGCATTTCGGAGGAATTAACCCAGTTTTTATTTAGAGCGTGAATCTCCCTCGGCTTTGTGTGAAAAGCGGCGGCGGCCGAGCGGCGGCAGGGGGCGCCCTTGCCTCGCTCCGCCCAGCGCGGGCCCCCCCCGGCCCCGCCCCCGCCGAAGGGGCGCCGCTCCGCGGGTTTTGCGCCTCCCCTCCGCGGTCAATGCGCCCGGCGGCGTTGCGGAGCTGTACGGCGCCCACCTTTGTGCCGGCCTTTAGCTTCACCGCAAAGTGGAACCAATTCTCTGTGTTTTTTCCTTTTAATTCGTCATAAATTAAGTGGTGTAAAATGGGCTCGTGATTCATCGCCGCCCAAGTTTGTCAATTAGCTAAAAACAGATTTTATAGCAAAGCAGGAGTAGGGTGTAAAGTCGCTACTGCGCATCAATTTTATTGTCTTAATAAAAAGTTACTGTGCAAATTTCACTGCTAAATTAGGACTAGCTTCCAGTAGTCATTTGGATTAATCGCTGCGGAGCCCGACAGGGTCATTGCGTTATTTTAATTTTCATTTACACATACAAGAAATCTAATTGTTAATTAATTAAGGATGGTTTTAATTCAGCACCATCCACAGTATTCCTTCCTTACTTGTCATCTTAGGCAAATATCGGACTTCTTAACATACCGGAAAAAGTTGTAATGGCTTTTAGCAGCTCATGTTGGGTCACAAAAGCTTCTTTGGTATTCTGTGTAAATAAAACACAGTACTTGAAAATAGATTTACTAGGAGCTGCGCTTCTTAAAGTATTAGGCACAATGCAGAATTAAGAAACTCTTTATGTTTTCATCACTGAGAAGGCTAATGTGCTTGCCTATTAACTGCATGCCATTTTCAAGGCAGGCTATTTTGCAGAAAAATGGCATGGTCCCAGTCTGCCCCTGTACTTTTTAATGAATTGAGTGTCCAGTGTGAAAGAATAGGAGTTAATAAAATAATATTAGAAATGATTAAAATATTACATAAAGCTAATTAAGAAAAAAGGAGGCGTTTTATTGGAATTTATACTTTTCTGTAACTCCTGCATAATTACGGATTAGACTAGTGTTTCGGAGAAAACTTGTTCTTGTTCAGTATTCAGTCCCCTTGTCCCTTAACTTGACACTGAGAGCAATTTTTTGAAAAATTCTGGAGTTTAGCGACTTTCTTACCTGCTTTATGTTTAATTTATAGTCCAATGTAAAAATTAATATTTTTTTTCTTAGTCTTTCTGCTTACCAGTCCATCTGCATTTGTGGGATTGATTTGTTTTTTTTTTTCCTTGAGTGGAGTATTTTACATTCTTATTTACAGAATTTCTTCTACTTAGTACCTCCAGTTTATCAAAGTGATTTTTGAATTATGATCCTATTTTCCAGAATATTTTAATTCCCTTCTAGCTTAGTCCATATTTTAAAAAGGGATTTTCTTCTTCTCTGTCTGTCACTAATTAAAAGTATTGAACAAAAACCAGATCTATACAGCAGATACGAGATACTGTTTAAAAATACCATCCTCTTTTCCCAGTAAACCACTGACAACTCCTTTGTCAGATTTTTGGTGTTACGGCACTTTCTCTTTTCTCATCTTCAGTCATTTGTCAAATCTCCCTCCTTTACATATTTCTTTACTTCCTGCAATTCTTCCGGGTGCTTTTACAGACATATTGATTTCTAAGTCTTCATTTTATCTACTTTGTCCATTGGAATAACCTATTCTGTATTTTCATAACTGTTGAGTTTCCTGCACTCCCTTTATCCCTTAAATCAACTTTCCAAGAGACCAATTCTTCCAGATATGACATTACCGAACCTGCTTTTCTTGAAATCATGATCTTTAGTTTGACGTTTTCTTCTTGTTTAGTGACCTCTGCTGTTTTTAATTAATTTCTCCTGTATTTCCATCCTTATATTCAGTTAATTCTCCCCACAAGTATTGAACAAGTCTAAAATAGCCATTCCTCTGGCAAACTCCTCTGTGTTGTAGAAAGAACATTTGTCACTCCAGGAGCTTGTACAGATACGTGGTTGTTAACGCTCCTCAAGCTTCTTCCCCAGTTCTGTTACTCAGATGCCTCCATAGTTCAGCAAAACCTTCTTTACCACTTCCTTAGGATTAGGTGGTCTCTCAAATTGCTGTCTGGGGATGATACCCATTCTTTCCTCCTTTACCCTCACCCAGAGACACATAGGAAGTTTTTCTTTTACCCTTTCCTGAAATTCTAAATTAAAAAAATAAAATGAAATGTATTATCCCTCAGTTTATTTACAGTGGGGTTTTGAATAATTTCTTTTTTCCTAGTGGAACTCTTGCTATTTCCATCAACTGCATTGCAATGCAAACTGGTCAGCAAATTTTCTTATTTTGTGTAATGAGATATGAAATAAGACCACTATTACACAAGTGGAAGTATTTTAAACTAATAGCAACTAATCCCTACAAAGATCCACATTTCATCTTTAATTCCTCAACTCTGGAGCTATTGATACATATAGTCAGCCACAGCTATCGCAATTCCAGTAATGTCGATACGTTTCTTTGATCAGAATTAATTGTCTGCTCAGTATTTTAAGATATTGTTTGACTTCTCTCCCCTTTTCTGGAAAAGAATACTTGTAAAGATTGCTTCGGATCTGCATCTTATATATTATTACCAAACCAGAAATACAAATTTAGCTGGCAAAATGCATTATGTCCTACATACTGATGCATTCAGAGCAGATCAGTAGCAAATATGCAGTAAGAAATCCAGTCACTGTAGGAGTTATGCCTGGCTTGACTGAGATTAAATGTACTGTTTTGGCACTTATGTATTAAAAACAAAAGTAAAATAGATAAAGAAAAATTAACATGCAAAGACTTATTCCCGTTATCAGCTGGCACAAATAAAATCACTCTGAGGAAGGTCTTTACCAGAGTTGCGCGAAGAACTGGAATATGATGGTTTTCATCTTGTTTTTTCAGACACTTGCATTGGATTTTCTGTGAGCATAGTACAAAATACTCTGTGGCATAGTCAGAAGGCTGAATAATTGGCAGTCATTAACACGCAGAAAGGACCAGCAACATTTTTTTCTGTTCCTGATTTTTTACCTGAGAGTCCTGTTTCTGATTCTGTGTCAAATAATATATATGCTCTAGAATAGATTTTTTTTCACTCATTATATTCACAAACGTTGAAACTAGATACCTTTTCAAATTCCCAAGTCCTTAGATTTCCAAAATTTGAGTGTGAGTGTATTCTAGGATGGTTTATTTCCTTTTTCACTATGATTTTGGGTGAGAGAAGGCAAGGACGAGGAAATTTTAAGCAGAAAAGGATGGTGTGGCTGCTCTTCTCTTACAAGAGTTCAGAAGAGCTAAGTCAAACTCCACCTGGAAAAAAAAATGAAGTGGTTTTGTTCAAAGGAAGAAACACTTAAACTAGTCAAACCTGTTCTGCTTCTGTTAAAGATATCTCTCTCCCATCTATCAGTTTGGTAAACACCAGCATCCTGCTTTGCTTACCGAACAGGATCCGCTGATAGAGGCTCCATTTATCCTGTGCAGGGAAATTGCGTCCCTGTTTTCTGTATAAGCATCTGTGCATGCGATGCCCTATGCAAACTGGGTTACTGTAGTTACTGTACACTCAGGTCGAAGGATCAAAGTACAGAAGTGTTTTTTTAATTTCAAATATAATTTCATTCTAATTACTTAATTTACTTCCATTCTACTTTTTTTGTTGGGGTTTGGTTTTTTTTTTTTTGTTTATTATGACTCATGAATCAGAATGCAGATATTTTGGTTGCTTGGTTTTCATCCTTTCATGATGGTTCTTCTGACATTATGCACTTTGAAAATAGATAGGAGTTCTGTTCAAAGTATGTTCAGGTGTGAGGGTTGGCATGTAGAAAAATATCCCCCTTGGATAAGTTATAAGTTCATCGGAGGTAATCTTTTTTTTCTTTTTTTTTTTTTTTTTTTTTCTTTTATTTCACCTTTTGATTTTAGGGAAACCATGAGCCAAGACCTTTAATCCTTGGGGCTATGGATACTAATATTGTTGGCCAGCTCTTTTAATGTTTTATAATTAGTGAAAAATGTATTTGTCATTACAAACCATTTATTAACTCCCTTTGACTTGCCTCACCTTTTTTGTAGGTTTTAATTGTGTCCTGCAATCTGCGCATCAGTTAACAGCAAAAGCTCTTGGCTTGAAGCGTTGCTTATCTAGGAATTGTAATAAAATAATTGTTCAAAGCAGAACGGATTCTTTTATCTTGGGTTACTTTCACCTTAAGCAACTTTCTTCTCCTACTCCACTTTTCACTTCTTTACGTCTGTTTTTTGCATTTGGGTTTTATTGGAGTGTTTTAGTCTGCTTATACTTCACCTGTGTAAGGAATGCGTGGCACTGGTTTTTCATCGCTTCTGTGTGTAGGTCACTTCTTGGTGTATCTTGTTCTGCGAGTATATTGCTTATATTATGAAAATCTTATAAATGCAGTATTTAGAGCCTAACATTGGGGATAATTTGATTATTTATTTTTTTCTGGAAAATTAATATAGCTTGCCCTCTGAAAAGAATTTGGATGTGTTTTTCCCTTATCCATGCCTTGTAGAGAATACTGTGGGTAGTTCACTGGGAAATATCTTTGGTGGTTTTTTGCAGTTAGCATCTCAAACACAAATATATGGCTATTTTCACTCTTTTGTTTTCTTAATATAATGATACAGTCTTGTGCTTCTTTCTAGAATAAAGTCCACAGAGGAATAGCACCACTTTTCAAAACTAACATCTAGTTGCAAAACTGAGGCTATTAAACATCAGTTGATATGTTTTTCTTAATCAATGCAACTACAGTTTATAAAATTTAAAGATTTACCAGTAAAACAACTGAAGATAATAATTCTACCATATCCATGAAAATATTCTTAACTACAAGAAAAAGGGAGAGAAGATTAAAAAAAAAACCACCTCTACTGTGGAGTTTGATGAAGATATATAAAAGGTACTGTATAGAAGCAGGACTAATGAATTGACAAAACGCATAAAGGAAGGCAATTGGTAAAATAAGACTGTGCAAGTAATATTTGAGGGACATGTAAAGCACTGTTTTCTGCAATTCCTTCATTATATTTGACACCATACTCAGGTGCGTTTGGAGCACTGTACCGAGAGTTGAGTGACCCATTGGAATTTGCACCCCTTGGAGAGGTTGCAGAGAAGGGCAGTGAGACTGGTCAGGTATAATAAAACATGAACTGTCATGATTGAGCTTAAAGGCCTTTTTGAAGAGCTTTAAGAATAGTTTAGACAAACATCTGGGCAGAGTGACAGAGCTGCTGTTCCTGTTTTGGGGTCTACATAACCCCACGCCTAACTCCAATGACGGCATTGCTGTGAACAGGAATCAAAATGCTTGACTGTTCCTGACCCCAGCACTACACTTTTCACAGCAACAGTATTCCCGGTTTCTTACCTATGGTAATATCCATTCTTTTGCTTGACCCTTGCAGAGCTCAATTCCCATACTGATGGTGAGAGGGATAAGTAGGGGATGTGTTGGGGGGGGAACCCTTGTGAAAGCAGTCTCTGCCTGTACCTTCCCTCTGTGGATGGCTCCAAGCACTGCAGCATTCCAGTTTTCTTGGAGCTAGTCTTACACAAATACTTTAAGAGATCAGGGGGTTTTAATGTGTATTGCATAGGAAAAAAAAAAAGCAAAAACTTTAGTAATAGAGTGGGCAAATGCAATTAAAGATGATGTTTTATATTTTCCTTCCTCTCCCAAACAAAAAGAGTGAGTGATACAGGGCTTCCTTCAGAAAACAAAGTAAATTATCATTGTTAAGAAATTTCTGCATTTTTTTATTCTTCATTCATTTCTGAGTCTTCCATTCCTGCTATTTCCTTACAAGCTCTTCAGCAAACTTTATAGGTGAATATCGCAACAACTTGGAATCGTGCTTTTGATCTGAGAGTTCATCTTGGGTTCAGATGCTGGTGGTTTTTTGAAACCACAGTTAATAATTTATGCAGTAAGGTCAGTTCTACTGCTTTAATGGTGGTAATGTGCTTAGTACAGTACAGTTCCCTCAGACTGCAGACTGGATGCCTGTCTCCACCTGTGTAGGTGTGCCATTAGAAGTTACCGTTCCTCATCATTCATCATCACTCCTGAATTTGGGAGTCTCTGTTTCTCCTGAAAATCCTAATGGATCGGCTCACGGGAACACTCCCAGACCAACTGCATTAGGATCATAGAATGGTTTGGATTGGAAGGGACCTTAAAGATCATCTTGTTCCTGCCCTGGGCAGGGGCACCTCCCACTAGACCAGGCTGCTCAAAGCCCCATCCAGCCTGGCCTTGAACACTTCCAGGGGTGGGGCATCCACAACATCTCTGGGCAACCTGTTCCAGTGTCTCACCACCCTCACAGTAAAGAATTTCTTCCTCATATCTAATCTAAGTCTCCCCTCTTCCAGTTTAACACTGTTACCCCTCATCCTATCGCTACACTCCCTGATAAAGAGTCCCTCCTTTAGGATGATCTAAATGAATTTAAGTAGTAGTTACTTGCTAATCCAGCTCATTTTGGCAAAAGCCTTTTAAACTATGTTTATGTAAGCGGCCAGATTTAGGAAATAGTATCTGGCAAAGGAGCACCAATGAGCAGCAAAGGGTTGAGCTGGTGAACGTCTCCTTTTTCACTGGCACGAGGTTCAGATGCTTTGTCTGTGTGTTAAACTTTCAGTGTAGCTACTACAGTGATGCTGATGGTTTTGAGTTTGTACTGATTAAATTAGTCCTGTAAGGAAGGGGAAATAAAGTAGTATTTCTCTAGCAATTTATATAGTACTATAGCTAAAACTATAGTACAAAACTCCACACTTCAAATTTATGTAATTGCTTAAAAAAGTGTGTAAACAAAGATTTTAAAGAAGAGTTAAATAACAGGATACTTAGCTTTGGACGTGCAGTATTTAGTTGATAATACTCAGTTTGTGAACATTTACTAAAGTTTCAAAATTGGATTTCAATATATAATAAATATATATTTCAGTATATGTATATAAAATCCATGGCAGGTTTGAAGGGTTGCATTTTGATTTGGTTTGGGTGGGTAGTATTTTATTTCTCACAATTCAAAAATTAAATTGATTGGTTTAGTGGGGGAGAAGGAATTTATTTTCCCATTCTAGATAATGCCTCTAGAATGTCAAAACTAAATTAATTAAATTTTAGGAACAGAGTGGTATGTTAGAAAGCCACCCTGTGTTATTATTTTTAAAGGCTCAACATTTTTAAATGGGCTGCTGGATAATATTCTTGTTCATTACTGTTTTTACAGTTTATTTATGTCAGTGTGCCAGTAATTAAATGTTGAGCATGAAAAATCGAGTAATGAGTTCTAAACTGTCAACAGTAGCCTAGAAAGTATTTTCTATATGCTTATGCAATAAGCTTTAATGGTTTGGAAAAGAGTAGAAAACATGAAAACGCAAACATCGTTGTCATGTCAACATGTCATCATTTTTAAAGCGTACTGTTAAAAGTTGGAATTTTTAGGGATTTGGAGATCCCGTAAGAGAAGCTGCTATCATTTAGGAGTGCTGCAACAGCAATATTTTTATACATGCGTTGCGGCTCATTTCAACATTTAAACTGATTTAACAGTAAGTAAAATAAAATGTTTTTCAATTTAATAAAATGTAATTTTATGCTCTTAAGTTAAACCTTTCTGATTTGCTTCTGTGCATCAGCCGTTTATTTGCATTCGTGTTGCAACCACAGTATATATGCTGACCTGCTCAGAATTTAAATCATTAGTTAGTTTGAAATCTCATTAAAAATTACCCTGGAAGTGACTTGCCGTTCCTGAGGTTTGGAATACTTTATTAGAGTTTTCAGGGAAAGACAGTTTGGAAGATCCAAGTACTGGGAAGCAGCGAGCTATACAGAATAAAATAATTCAATCTGGGGCAAGGAATTATGTTTATTAGCACTTCCATTAAGGTGAAGGCTGGCCTTTTAATGTGGAGTTAAAAACTTGGTGTTAAATGATGAGTTACAGTTTGAAGTGAAAGTTTCTTGGAATAGATCTAGCTTTTAGTTTTGGTTTTTAGGAAACGGTAAAGAAATGATTTCAAATCGTAAAGCGTGTTTAGCAGCTGCCTGAACCATATTTCTAGATGTTGATGTTGAATATTGCTATTTTTTGGTTTGATGTACATTGGAAATACATAGTGTCAAACCAATGCTTTCGAGATCGCTGGAAAACTAGAGGCTGAAATACTGTGAAGATGGGTATAAAGTTTGTGGCAGGGTTGTTGTTTCATACTTGTGACCTAAATAGCTGAATCAGTTTCTACACAGGGATTGAAGGGGGGGGGGGGGGGGGATAAAATGGGGGGAAAAAAAAAAAAAGCTAAGAAATATAGTAAAACTTCAGGGAAAATACTCAGAAATCTCCAGAGCCATGATGTGCTGTACTTCTGTAAGAAGGCTCAGAAACCAGAGCTTGGGCACATGGCCTCAAGCTACTCGATGCAGATGCGGGCGCGTATCCTCGGGTTTTTGGCAAAGGGAGCAGCTTTCCCGCTGTTGGAAGGATGCTGTCGACCAAACCGGTCTGGGGCTGCAGTCCTGACTTGGGCAGTAGAAGAAATGCTTGGATACTCTCTGAAGATCGAAGGCAATGAGGTAAGATACGGCTTAAAACGAGTTGAAAGCGAAGAATCCGAACTGAGTCAGTAATTTAGGTTGTGATAGTATTTAATAATAATATACATTATTTCTTTCAAGGTGATGAAAAGGAAAATAAGTGTATGCACATTATCTTGTTCCTCTTACATGATGCTGATAAAATGTATTATACCAGTGTGATGAAAATGTTAAATTATTGAAGATACAAGTTTTAATGCTTATAAAATGTATTTTGCTTTGTTTGCATGTTTTTCCCCTTTGTAGGCTAATCAGAAAGTCAGACTCGGTTCATACAGTGCAGATCTTGTTCTGAAAGTAAAATTGTAAATTTTTTTCCTGCATATAAGTGTATGTAACTTTATGAATAATGGAGAATGTTTCTTCATGTTTCAATGTTGTATGTGCAAGATGTTACTAATTGTAAAGGGCTTGACAGTCTGCTCACTGGATTTGTTCTGGAGAGAAAATGTTGAAGTATTTAATGCAAAACAAAACCATTTCTTTAACAAAAACCTGGTTCACGTGAAGCTGCATGCTCTGAATGGATTATTGAGTAAATTTCTATCATTTTATGGAATCACCGTGACTGCTTTGAAATCTTCAATCCTTCCATTACCTTCCTAGGTTTTCCTGCTATAGAATATATCCCTTATATGCATATAGAAATTAGGGTTGGTGATACTTTTTCTTCTCTAGTGCTTGGGGGAAAATTTGAAAAAACCTTTGTCTCCTCATCAGGAGTATCAGCCATGTACATGCTTAGAATAATTTTTTTGTGGTCTGTTTTCTTAAGTGGGAAAAAAGTTAAACTGAAAAATAGATGAGCATCAGATGTGAGCCCCAAGAGCCCCCCAAGGTTTAGAGTACTGAGAATACTTATCTTTGAGGCAAAAATCAGTTTTCAATCTGAGTTTTAAATCTAAAATTACATTTTTCTACATCCCTCCAGGCAGACCTCTTTATCCTTCTATGTGCTTTTTATGGTTTAATTTTTACGTTTTCTGAGAAATAGTTTAAGTTTGCCCAAGAAAGCTGTACTTCTACGTAGTTTTAGAGTAATGTATCTTCCTAAGGACTGTACAGGTAAAAAAACTTTTCTTCAAATCTCCTTCCTTTTTGCCTTTTTTTGCCTTCCATAGAGACTTGCTTTTTTGAGCATTGGATATTTTTACTTTTGGGCGTTTTTCATGACTTGAAATGCAAAGATTTCCAAGATGATAAAATCTAGGAATAATAGATAAAAAGACAGAGTTTGTCCCTCTTCTTTTTTTTTTTCTTTTCTTTTTTCTTTTCCTTTTTTCTATTTCCAAAAATGCATACATGTATTTTTAAAAATTAAAAGGAGCAAGCTCTTTAGCTTTTCTTTCTGATAGATTTTTATAGTAATATTTTATAAAGCTTTACTGTTTAGAAGCAATTAGATTATTTTTTTTCTTAAATTGAGTTATTTTTGTGAAATAAGATGGATTTATGCTAAAGAATCCAAGTCAAGGATTAAGACCTCTTTTTTTACACTGGAATGGTATTCAGTAATCTTGAGTCCAGCAAAACAGAGGATTTACAAATACAGATATTGTTCTGAGTTTGTTTCTCTTGCGAAGTAATAAACTCATAAATATCTGTCTGTATTTCATGATGTTATACTGATGTTTAATTTCCAATTTGCTGAATAGAATTATTTCTGTATTCATCCAAGGTCTTACTCTCTCTGTCCCCATGCATAAATATCACAGAATTGACGACCAAAATGTTTCTCATGGTCCAGAACTTGCCATAATGTTTAATATTCAATGCAGACTGTGTCAAGCCCTTAGTTGTAGTATTCTAAGTTTACGTATGTAACTGTTTACGATTTTGTTGCATTTACTAGGTTTGCTGGGATGGGTAATCTTCTTAAGGTCCTTACCAGGGAAATTGAAAACTATCCACATTTTTTCCTGGATTTTGAAAGTAAGTTCAAACAATTACAAGACAATGAGAGAATCTTTTTCCTGACTTAACAGCAAACTGAGGAAAATCTTAAAATCTGATTGCTTGCAGTGTGTATTTTCCAGCACAACCAGTCTGTCCAAGTCCTTGTCGCGAAAATCATTTGCTTACTCAGGACTCCTTTTCTCTTCCTTTTCTATTTTTCAGGAACCAAATGGGAAATCTTTTAAAAGTTCTCACTTGCACAGAGCTTGATCAGGGGCCAAATTTTTTCCTTGACTTTGAAAGTGAGCAAAGCTTCTTGCCTGGCTTGCCTTCTTTGCTTATTATTTCCTAATAAACTGCATGCGCTTACGCATCATAAAGCAATTCAGAAGGGATTTGCAAACAAATCAAATTACACTTCAGTTCAATATGGCTTTTTTGATATTTATAAAACCACACAAAATTATTTAAATTGATTCTGAGCAGAGAAGGGGGCAGAATGATAGATACGGAAGTCAAACCTTACCTTGAATTAGTTTCAAAACATTTATGAGCCATTGTTAAATTTACATATGGATGAACTCAACCTCAGCTTTCTTTAACAAATCAGGGTTAAAAAAAACCCGTCTATGTTACTTCCTTGAATGGAAATTGGAAATAAAATATTGGAAATAAAAAGCTGAAAAAAGATAAGCAGTGGAGGTGGCACTGTTTTTGCCTGGTTCAGTGATGATGTAACTGGGATTATTATAGTTTCAAAAAAATAATGAAGTGGTCAAAGTGTATATGCTTGATTGCATCTCTCTTAATTGCATGGTTATCAGTTTGCAAAACAGTGTTTCGCATTCTGCAAAACAGTGTTTCGCATTCTAATTTCCTTGTCACATCTATATCTGATTCAAAGCTATTTCACTTTTGGTGGTTACAGTTTCCCTGCATGTACTTCTAGACATTGTCTTGAAAACTGGTCATCAAATCCTTAAATATGGGTTTAATCCTATTCCACCACTTAAGTGAAATGCTTTTTATTTAAAATGCTAACAGTGTGTGATATTTTAATACCTTTATTCTAAGAAATAATAAATAAATAACAAAATGTTTTGAGAGAAGCCAGTGCTTTTAAAATAACTTTGTTTTGAACCATGGTTTAAGAGAGAATTTCAGTGATTAGACACACGTTTTATCACCTTGAAATAGTTCTCTTGAATCATTAATTCCTGAATTATTTTTCTGAAAAAAAGTTACTGGCATGATATGAGGCACTATGTGCGTACGCACTCTGAAGCACTGGTTCAAAAAGTCAATTAAACACATACTTAAATCTCATGAAATTGTTCAAACATGCTTTCTTGGATAAGAGCTAGAGTGTATGACTGTAACTTTGCACATATCTTAATCTTCTTATCTAGATCTTATTTACCTCATTATGAAGAATCAGTTTTAAATCATGAAAAAAGTTAATTGGTTAGTTTGGGTTCAGGAGAAGGTGCTGCGAGCCGTGTATCCCTTTTTCTCTTCTGTCTATATCATTTGAGAATTTCATTGTAAACCTGGGATGTCAAACCTTTATCCAAACCACCACGTAGTATTTTTTTTTTCCTATCAACTTTGTGAGTGCTTCAGTAGCGCTCTGTAGCTTTGCCAAGCTATTGTGAAGGTTTTCAGCTGCTCTGAGCTCCCAGGTTTGATCAGCCCCATCATGTCCTGGACGGTAAGAAAGTTCTCCTGACCCAGGCTTGTCAGAAACAGGTGGTCTGGCAGTGGGAAACCTCGGTGGAGTGGAAGGGGTGGTAAGAGGGGAAAATACCTGTTTTATTTGAGTCTTGGCAGCAAAGGTTGTTGTTGGTTTTTTTTTCCGTAAGTGCATTGCCAAGAAGTGAACGGGATGAAGCTCCCTCTCCCATGGGAGGTGACGGGTGGTTAGTGCAAACACGTGCGCACACTAGTCAGGCACATCCACCTAGAGAGGCACAGAACTATCAGCTCCAAATTGCAGGGAGTTTGATACTCCTGAGCGACAGGTTAAAATCTTTTACTTGTGAAATAAAGTCTTGGAGGGTTTTATGGCACTAAATCTGTATTGTGTCAAAAGGATGTGACTGAAAATGCCTGTAATTGCATGCTTTGGTCTCCTTTAATTAGCCATTGTATGGTGTAAAAGGACACTCTTAGTTAGTGGACATGAGTAAGAGCCTGCTTGTGTGCTCGCTGGACTTGAGACGTTCTGTGGTCTCAGTTTTAGGTTGGAGTTCATGCATGAATGGCCACTAGAGTTGGCCATTCAGAGGATGAGGGGTATGCCAAGTTGATGTGTTTACTGTATTTCATTGTTCGCATCAGGATATTGCTCTTTCTAGGTTTTTGTGCACTTTTCATTGGCGGAAAGCTGAAATCTCAAAGTAATCAGCACTGCTTATGAAATGTTTACAGATTTTTTGGATACTCCTGCCCTGGTAATTTTTGTATTGTACCTGAAAGGAAAGTGTGTGACATACTACTTCCTGCTGTGCGTACATTGTACTGCGCAAATACTGCTTAAAAAAACAGAAGCTGCCCTTTTTCTCGTATGCAGGAGTAGAACAAATACAATCTGTCTCTATGCCTCAAAAATCAGAGGCTTTATGGGCTGATGTTGGTCAAAAGTAATATAATTGTTTATACAAAGAAAGCAGGAAAAGGACATTCAGGCGTTAAATTCATTTGACAGTCGATTTGATCTGTGCTGCTTCAAAGGGGTCATCCCATGGGTGGTGCTTCGCGGTATAGTCTCATAGCCATATGCTGGAATTGCAATGTACAGACACATGGTTGCACCCATCGTGAATGATAACTGTGGTGGGTTGACCCTGGCTGGACATCAGGTGCCCACCAAAGCCGCTCCTCAGCTCTGCAGGGCAGAGAACATAAAACAGAAGGGTCGTGGGTTGAGATAAGGGCAGGGAGAGATCATTCAGCAATTACTGTCATGGGCAAAACAGACTTGACTTAGGGAAAATGAGTTTATTTTATTACCAATCGAATCAGAGTAAGGTAATGAGAAATAGGACCAAAAGTTAAAGCACCTTCCCCCCCACCCCTCCCTTCTTCCTGGGCTCAACTTCACTGCCGATTTTTCTCTCCCTTCTTGCCCCGCGTGGATCAGGGGGACGGGGAATGGGGGTTGTGGTCAGTTCATCACACATTGTCTCTGCTGCTCCTTCCTCCTCGGGGGGAGGACTCCTCACACTCTTCCCCTGCTCCAGCCTGGGGTCCCTCCCACAGGAGAGACAGTCCTCCACCAACTTCTCCAATGTGATTCCCTCCCATGGGCTGCAGTTCTTCATGAACTGCTCCAGCGTGGGTCCCTTCCGTGGGCTACAGTTCTTCAGGAACAAACTGCTCGAGTGTGGGTCCCCCATGGGGTCACAAGTCCTGCCAGCAAACCTGCTCCAATATGGGCTCCTCTCTCCACAGTTCCTGCCAGGAGCCTGCTCCAGTGTGGGATTCCCACAGGGTCACAGTCTCCTTTGGGCATCCACCTGCTCTGGTGTGGGGTCCTCCACGGGGTACAGGTGGAAATCTGCTCCATTGTTAACCCCCATGGGCTGCGGGGAGACAGCCTGCCTCACCGTGGTCTTAACCTTGGGCTGCAGGGGAATCTCTGGTGGAGCTCCTGGAGCACCTCCTCCCCATCCTTCTTCACTGACCTTGGTGTCTGCAGAGTTGTTGCTCTCACACATTTTCACTTCTCTCTCCCAGCTGCTGCTGGGCAGCAGTTTTTCCCCCCTTCTTAACTATGTTATCCCACAGGTGCTACCACTGTTGCTGATGGGCTCAGCCTTGGCCAACGGCGGGTCCGTCTTGGAGCCAGTTGCATTGGCTCCATCAGACATGGAGGAAGCTTCTGGCAGCTTCTCACAGAAAACACTCCTGTAACCCCCCAGCTACCAAAACCTTGGGTGCAAACCCAATACAGATAGCAATGTGGAAAAATGAAGTTGCTAAGAACTAGCTGTTCAAAAAAAGCCCCACCAAACTACCGCTTTATCCGTCTCCCCCCACCTACTAAATACTCCTCCACTTAGATCAGGGTGATGCGGATGACGCCGTGGTTGGAAGAGCCCCAGCAGTGCCATGTGAATGGAACAGAAGTGCAGGAGAGGATGGCAAGCAGTGGTACAGACTTACATATCTTAGGTCAGTCTTGAAGCTACACAGTAAGGTCAGCATAGTAGATTTTTATTTTATTTTTTCCCTTTAGTATCCTTAATTAATGCACATTTTACAGGCACTGTGTTATAAGGTTGAGTTGTTCTGTGCAACAGGAATTAATTTATTTTCTTGTGAATTATTGTTCTCCCGGTCAGAATTCTATGTTTTGATGAAAATTTTGAGGAGGACATTTTGTATTGCATCTTTTGAAAAATGCCATTATGAGGGGGTTTTTGTTTATTTTAAAATATATTTAATTATTAAGTCGCTTTTCATCAGTTCCATTCTCACTTTTCTGTGTTTTTTACCAACTTGTTCTTTTCATAATTGGCCTTAGTCCCTCCAATACACCTCTTCTATGCAATACTTGAGGTCTCGAAAAATGGAGAGATAAAAACAGAAACACTTCAAAAAAAAATGTTTTCTCACCTAATTCAAATGCTGCCTTGTGCTGCACTTGAAAATTGGAAAGAATCATGAAAGAAAAAGAAATTAGTATGTTTCAAGATTTCACCTTCCATTTTTTTCTTTAAATAACTATTTTAATCTTTTCCCAGAAGATTTTAGGCTGGGGGAAAAAAAAAAAAAGTTTAAAACTCCCCTTTTCTGCAGCTGTCTATATCATCAGTTGCAATTCTTATGACACCTTTCTACTGGCGTTATTCTTGATTCAAAACTGGGAACCAGATTTCATAACTCCATGGTCATACTTGAAAAAGCTTGAATCCAGCATTAATTTCAGTTAATGTTGTATAGCAAAAGCGGTTCCGTCTGCTCTCCGGTAATCATTTTGGAGTTAGGCAGTTACTCTGCATCTGTACAAAGAGAAGCAGTTTGAAGATCCATTCAGTCCAGCCTTGAAAGCAAACAGGGAGAAATGGGAACTGTGGTAACTTCAGCAAGTGCTACGGAGAATAGTGTTCTCCTGTGCAGGTGAAAAAAAGCCTTTCTTAATTTGAGGTGAAATGCGAACTATATGCATTCAGCCAAATTACTCTTTTTTTTTTTTTAAGGTTGACTGAAAGCTTTAAATAAAGAAAAGGATCTCTTAATTCCTAGAAAGTGAACTGTATTGCTATTTTACACTTGAATCTTGGTGTGGTTATTCTTATTCAAACTGCTATATACTGGATTTGATTATATACCACTTATTTTGCCTTAATTCCTTCTTAGCTCTCAACTCAAAAATAATGTTGGGAAGAGTGAGTGCCTGGCCAGTCTCGAGTCAAATGGATTTTCTCAGCTCAAGAACTGTTTTGTTCTTTAGATATTGACCTTATTTAAATTAGTCACAGGTAAATGAATTCTGGGTACATGAGGCTCTTTCCATAGCAGCGTACAAGTGTTCTTTTTTTGCAGAAAATCTACTGTCAAATTACTGCTGCCCATAGAGGGCCTTTTTCAGGCAAAGTAAACAAATAATTCCACAGGAATTCTTGGAAGTAATTTGAAGGTTGAGGTAACAACTGTTTGCTTTGAACCTAAAAGGCTAAAGCTCATAGGTTATCAGGAGGTCCCATCCTCTCCTCAGATACAAATACTTTTTATAAGACAAAACTCTATAAACCTTAACCTGAGCAGGTGCCCCTTTTTACTAAATGTTAGCTGGGTGGGCTCATTACTTGATCCTAATTTAATCCCACACCCCCAAGAATCAAGGACACACATTTTCTAGGATGTCCTCCCCCCATCTCCTGAAAGATTAATGAAATTTTCAGTTATCATTGTTCATGTATGATTAAAAGTGTCTATGATTAGAACATGTCTAGCAGCAGAACAACTTCCCACTTTTTCTGTAATAGGATATTAATTAATACCCTTGCTCCAAAGGCAGGAAGGCTGTAGACAGGCCTGTATCCAGCCTGTGGGAGAATAAACTCTTGTCTCCCGCGCTGCAGAGAGTGCCCTACGCGAGAAGCTATGGCTCAGTCGGAGAAAGTCTGTCTACTCCGTGTCTGTAGTGGAGCTGATATCCCTGGCACAGCACCATGCCCGTAGCAAGTATTAACAATTTAGGGAGCTTCACTTTGTTCTAGCTAGTTTAGAAAGGATGAAATTCAAAAACCCAGCATAGGCTGGGCAGGGTAGTGCTTCTACCTAATACTGTTCTTAATATATGGAGTGTAGCAGGTTCTGGTGCCCTCTGAAATATGTTATTCACTGCAGTTGTACTGCCTTTTGTCTTTTCTAAGGACATAAACTAGCTTTTCATCTAATTTTGTCCCAGATTGGAATGGGAAAAATAATTGTCATGATGAGAAAACTGAAATAGGATTTTAGCACGATACAGTAAAACACCTATACTGGTCTCTAACTTGCTGTCAGTGGCTGGTGGAGTTATTGCCCGTGTTCAGCAGTGGAACAGGGCAAGAAAAGCTGAAAACGGCTTGTAGTACCTCTCGTTTTACTCACTATTCTTTTTCAGGGCTGTCAAGGCCGGGTGGCTATGATGTTTTTTACAAATAAGACTCCACATTCACTGAAATGCAACCACTGACTAGCTTCAGTGGGCATCCTGTTAACCTGCAGCCCGTTTGAGCAAGGGTGGAATAAAGTGCTGTGCTTTTGGTCTGCGTTTCAGACACAGGAAGGCTGTGTGGGTTGGAAGTACTTCTTTTAGTACTGTCTGGTATCTCTTCATTAAAATTAATTATTAAGATATTGTTATAACTCATAAAATTAATTACTGAGATATTGTTATACTTGATTTTGTATTGGTCAAGGCTTCATATCCATTCTTTTTACATTTAATCTTGTCCTATGAGTACTAATGTCTTACCTACATAGCAGTTTCTATGCTTTTTCTAACGTGCACTTGGTGAAGAATAAGGCAGATACGTTGTGCTGTTACGGTTTTTGTGAAACAAACGATGGGTATTTTTCTAAGGAAAAAAAAAAAAAAGATGATTCTACCCTCCCACCCCACCATGCATCTGAAATATTTAATGCATCCACAAATGTATTGTAGTTGGTCCAGCTTCCCCCCCCCCCCTTTTTTTTTTTTTTAGTGAAATCTGAAGCCCCATCCAAAACATGGAATAGACCATTGAAAGAGGGCATTTGTTCATGGAATGGATGAATTGTCATATCCTGGATATGTCTTGTAGAGCCAATAGAATTGCATTTCTCTCCAGAGCTAAAATTTTTGCTTTCTAAATGAAAATTTGCTGGTAGAATCCATATATGGAAGAGTAAAGCCTGCTTTCACTCTTGAATTAATATAACAGAGGATTCATTTAGTTGTCAGGTTTAAGGTTCATATTGGAAACACTTGGGTGAAAGAGTTTCCAATTTTGTCTTATTAAAGACAGCGTACTCTGAAGGTGTGGGTGCTGTAAAAACTCAGACTTGAAATGCAGTAAGTCCAGTGATTATGGTAACTTACTATTCAGAGGGCTTGCATTCAATGTGGCTTAGTCGGTGGCTACGGATTTATTTATAAATGGGCTCCAATTACTTAAGCGCGTGCTGGTTCTCTGGCGATGTGGGGTGAGAGGTGAGCACTGCCAAGCAGTGATTCCACGCTGTGATTCAGAAATGGCATTTTTTTTCTCAGAACAGAGACACAAGCTTTGGTATTATTGGATAGAAAAACAATTTGAGAAGCCAAAATCTGTCACGAAGAAGTCTATATTCCTTTTAATTGTTGCTGCTGCTGTTGTTGTTGACAGCAAGATGAAATCTTTTTCAAAGTGATTGATTACATGTTTTTTAGATGACCATTTTTGGCAGGCTCTTCATGTAAAATCCCTTTTGAAACATGGACATGGTCTTATCAGAACATCTGTTCGCATAACATATATTTCATAAGTAAGATGCATGTTTTGGTTTTTTTTTAAAAAAAGCCTGAATCATCCTCCCTACCTTTATTTTTAAGCTAAACGCTTCCACCATAAATATGAACCGCTTCTGCAAACGCAAGCTAAGCCTGTTGCTCTGTGGCCTTTGCAGCCCTTTCCCTCTCCCTTCCCTTTCTTTCCCTCTTCCACCCACCTACCTTCCTCCTACTCCTACTTCCCCATGTGCTGGGATACTACGGAAAGCTCGGTTGGTTTCAAACATTCAGCCTTCCCCCAACTTCCACAAGTTGAATTGGGAAAAATGGAGAAAGACCAACAATAAAGCGTGTTAGTCACGGTCGTTTTTAAGTCCCAAAGTGCTGAGCGGTCTATAGTGTTACATTTCTATCAGGAGCTAATGTTTTTTAAAGCAAATAAATTGGAAAAAGTAAGATAGAAATACCTTGTTAACCAGCCCCTGCTTCAGGTGACCTGAACGTGCACATTTTACACTCATGAACTGTACTAATAAATTACTTATTCTCTTTTGTGTCTTAATAGTCACTGAAAATGTTATTTAATTTTTTATTTAGCCATTAAAATATAGATATTGATTTATAGGTGACTCCTACCTTCTTTCTCTGTTGTTTTATGGTATGTAAGTGTTCAACAAGATTAGTAGTTTCTTCGTTAAACTCCGAAGCATTTACTGTTTTGTTCCCCCCTTTATCAGAAGGTGACACACCTGTTAACGGCGTGTACCTGAGATTTCTTGCAGCTTGGGGAAAGAACCAGTCAGCAACACTGTAAACTTAACGGGACTAATAGTTCATTTCAACAGCCGTGTCCCAGCTGGAGTTTTCCTGTTTGGGGTAGTTTTTCCCTTTGGTGCTACTCCCCTTCGCTTTTTGGAGGATGGTGGAATTTTTTAGTTATGCGAAGTATTTTGCATATAAAACCCAGCTGAGTAAGCACAGTTTATTTTGACTTTTACTCGTTCCGTCTTTTAAACAAGATTAGGGAAAACTTACGGAATAAAAGGAAACGTCAGATCAGTATTGATTCCTGTGCCCAGTCTCATGGGACTCACGGTGACCTGTGAATATAGAAAACATTTTAAGTATTAGTTGCCTCAGAGCTATGGATACATAAGTCTCAGCCATTGGTGTCTGGTTGGTGTAAGGTCCGTAGGTGACACATTTAAGCAAATGATCCTAACCCGAAACATCATGGGGAAGCTTTGAGGACGCCTGCTCTTTCCAGACTCTCCAAGTTAAAGCGGTTCATTTGTTTCTAATGCGGGGTGGGTAAATGAATCCTGTACTGATATATGGGTGGGAAACTGTGTCTCATTTCTTAAAGAGACTGAGAAAACTAAATAGGAAAGGTTATTTTAGTATTTCTTGTCTATTAATGTAGAGATGTATAAAGTATCTCTTCCTAATCGGCGAATTTTTGAACTGTAGGTATCTCATTGCTTTTAATGAAAACAAGTAGTCCTTAAGTCCTAAGATTCACTTTCAGATATTTTTTTTTTCTTCCAAAAACATTAAAATTCTGTTAAAAGCTAATACAAGTTTAAGAAAAAGAAAAATTAAAAGTTGTGTCTCTAGAAGTCTGCTGGGACAATGTGTTATGGTTCAACCTCAGCTGGCAACTAAGCACCACGCAGCCGCTCACTCACTCCCCCCACAGCGGGACGGGGGAGAGAATCAGAAGGGTAAAAGTGAGAAAACTCATGGGTTGAGGTAAAGGCAGTTTAATAGGTAGAGCAAAAGCCGCGCATGCAAGCAAAGCGAAATAAGGAATTCAGTCACGACTCCCCATCAGCAGGCAGGGGTTCAGCCATCTCCAGGGAAGCAGGGCTCCATCACACGTAACTGTTAGTTAGGAAGACAAACGCCATCACTCCAAATGTGCCCCCTTCCTCCTCCTTCCCCCAGCTTTAATGCTGAGCACGACACCATATGGTGTGGGATATCCCTTTGGTCAGTGGGGTCGGCTCTCCCAGCTGTGTCCCCTCCCAGCTCCCTGTGCATCCCCAGCCCGCTTGGTGGTGGGGCGGTGTGAGGAGCAGAAAAGACCTTGACTCTGTGTAAGCACTGCTCAGCAGTAGCTAAAACACTCCTGTATTATCAACACTGTTTCCAGCACAAACCCAAAACACAGCCCCATACCAGCTACTATGGAGAAAATTGACTCTGCCCCAGACAAAATCAGCACAAAATGTGATTGCTTCTACAGATACTGACTACAATTCTATATATAGGTCATCCAGTCTTTAGTCAGTGCCAGTTGGCTTTATGTTTTAAAGCAAAAGAAGGGAGAAGATCTCTACCTTGTCTAACGTGTTGATCTTCTAGGGATAACATCACTCCCTGGGGTCACACTGCTGTGCAAATCCCATCGGGTGGGATCTGAATGGGAAAATTGATCTACTTCAAATGTCATTTCTCTGAACAAGAAAGATCTACAGGTCACTCCCACCTTGAAAACTCATCATTGACAGAGCTGGATTTATTTTAGTAGCAGGAATGATCTCTGACATACATAAGAAAAATGTTTTTAACAGTACTGTATCTGTGTTTTACAAAAGGAGAAATAAATTACCCTGGTTAGGGAAGCCTGGAGGAAAGTCAAAGTGGCGTAATATCCCACTGCTCCATCCACTGAAAGGCCTGATTTTATCCCCAAGCTGCAAGAAGAGTGAACAATTCTTTGTAATCGGGGCTGTGGAGCTCATGAAAGAGAGGGACATTTTTACTAAAGGACTGGTGCATTATCCTATTCTAATAATATTGCTTTATGATACTGCTTCACTTTAAGATCCAATGTTTTTAGAAGAGGTATTATGAGCCAGAGCATACAAAAACTGCACTGCTTTTTTTTTTTCTTTGCTGTAGAAAGTAAAAACTTGAATGTTAGCAGAATGGCAGTGTAGGATAATTGTGTATTTTAAAAAAACACATGAGAATGGAGTTATGCATAGTCGATATGAATATAATGTATTAAGTAGAACTGAGTAATCTTGCCATTTGTATTGCAGCTACCTTCTGACTTCGTGCATTTTGCTTTTCTGTTTCTTAGATGCACAGCCCACAGATGGAGAAAGGGAGGTATGGAATCAGATCAGTGCAGTTTTACAGGACTCGGAAAGTATGCTTGCAGACCTTCAGGCTTACAAAGGAGCTGGACAAGAAATTAGAGATGTACGTTTGTTAAAGTTAATGACAGTTTTTTGGAAGCAGAATCAAGCAAAACTCAATGTGTTCCTCACTTCTGTTCTGTATCCAAGCACATTCTATGAAACGATATGAAAATCTTCATTAAAATTGTGTTTACAAAATCTGTTACAGCCTAGGTGTAATGTTGAATATAAAGCCCTAATGTCAAATTGTTAAATGGTGGCTGCTGGAACTTCTCTTAAGTTTACTATTAGTAATTATTTTTCACTTTGAGAAACAGCATTTCATACGCCTCATTTCATATATCTTATGGTAGAAGTCAAAGTTGAGGACATGGAAGAAGTAATACTCAGATGTTAGAAATGCACTATTAAAAAGGTTGAAAACAGTTGTTCTTCTGTGTAAGTGAAATAATGAAACAAAGTAAATTATAACCTTACATCGACTTTGCAGGCATCTTACTCTATGAAATTGGTCCTGAAGTACAGTTCTGAACTGTAACGTAGAATTTGGCTCAACTGACCAAATCTTTGCCTGCATCAGCTTTGCAGTTACTGTGAGCTGTTGGTTACTTAAGAACCTGAAGATTTCAAGAGCATCGGAATCTTACAAAAAGGCTATTTCTGTAACCTGTAATCATATAAAAGGTCTTCCTTGGTGTTTCTGACATATTTTTTCCCCAAATAACGTGTTAAAACATATTTCCTGTGTGTCAGTGGTGCATTTGAATGAATAATTTTAAATAACTATGTTACAAGGGGAAAGGGAAGGTGGAAAAAAATGGTATTTTTTTGACTCACTAATTTCCTATTCCTGCGCAATGTAATTTCTCGTAATTGTTCTGTGTTTCACAATACTTACTTTCTAAAATGGTGAACTAGAAAACTTCCGAACCATCTTTTGCTTGTTATTCACGGACCACAGTTCTTTACAGTAATATTTTCATTTCAGGCAATACAAAACCCCAATGATATCCAGTTGCAAGAAAAAGCATGGAATTCAGTATGTCCTCTGGTTGTAAGGCTGAAGCGCTTTTATGAGTTTTCACTCAGATTAGGTGAGCCCTGTTCTAGTCTGTCTGCTCATTCGGCTACTTTATATATAAAGAGGTAGGAAGTTTCTTTTTCCACAGACTTTTAAACGGTTATTATTCTTTCTGTTTGATATCAGCAGACATTTAACTGTAGTTACGTTTATCAAGGCCTATTTTTAATCTTAATTTAATTTCAAATTTATCTTAGTTTGTTAGTGTATCACTTAAAATAAATCTGCATTATCTAAATAGAGTACAAGCAAAGAATGGATGAAGTTTTTCTCTGGTGCCTGCCACTCTTCTGCACTCCACTGGTCCCTATGGTACTAATGCAATTTATTTTTTGTGATTTGGATCCTTCCGAGTTTTAAAAGGAATGTAAACCAATAATATTTTGAGACTTTTTAAAAACAGGGATAACAGAGGGAGAAGGGTGTCAATAAACTCTCTCACAGGCTGAAAATCCGAAGTTGGGCATGTTTTACACTGGATTTGTCATCCCTACAAACCCCCAAAAATATGTAATTACTCCTTGAATGAGGACTCTGGAAGAGAACCAGTATGCAAAAATTTATGTATAAAGTGGGAGAGCTCCCAGTGCAAGGGAATTCGTCTACACCATCCTGCTTACTGAGTCTTTCTCTTGTTGAGTTATGTTAGTAATTATAGCCGCGGGAGCTGAAGTACATTGCTATCGGTGCCTAAGAGGGCGCTTTTAGTAACAGAGATGCCAGAATAATCTCTGTACTGAGCTGGTGGCTAATTGGGAAAGATGAAAGAGTTGAATATCTGAATGCAATGAAAATGCTTTCTCGAGAATTTTCTGTAGGGAACCCGGATAAAGGGTGATATAAAGGGAAAAGAGGTCAGCGATACAAAACGGAGAGAAAATGGCAGAGAGCCCAAAGAGGCAGGTCTCTTTGACTAACGTTTCTCACCTTAGAATCGTATGAAAAAGCATTTCTGTTAAGGCCCTGCATGTTCAGAGGGTTTCTTCCCTTCAAGCAAAGTATATTTAGATACTTGCTTAAAGGTTTGTCATAGTGTGGACTGAATAGAATTTGTGCTTCTGATTTTTATTCAGAGAAGGCCCTGCAGAGCTTATTGGAGTCCTTGACGTGCCCGCCTTATACTCCAACTCAGCACCTGGAACGGGAACAGGCTCTAGCGAAAGAGTTTGCAGAAATCTTACATTTTACTCTTCGTTTTGATGAACTTAAGGTTAATAAAATCTTTTAATACCTCCTGAATTTTTTGCATGTATTTTGAACGGAAAGTGATTCTTTCCTATTTGTCTTCCTCTCAGATGAGAAACCCAGCAATTCAGAATGACTTCAGTTATTATAGGCGGACAATAAGTCGCAACAGAATAAACAACATGCACGTAAGTAAATAAAATCTGATCTGCCGTTCACACTGAGGTATTTATTACTATGCGTTTATACCATTAGTGGTGGTGGTTTTTCCTTTTGATTCGCCCACTGTCATGTTCTCTCCTTCACGCCAAGAGTTAATCAGCAGTCCGGATGAAGTGATTAGAGTGGAACTATTTGTGCAACAATCTGCTTGCTGACATGAGCATGTACTGTGTCTTTATCTTGCTGCTGGCAACATTTTAAAGAGTTTTGTTGACTATTTTTTCTCATGTTCTCATCAGCTAGACATTGAGAATGAAGTAAACAATGAAATGGCCAATAGGATGTCCCTGTTTTATGCAGAAGCCACACCAATGCTGAAAACGCTCAGTAACGCAACTACACATTTTGTGTCAGAAGTAGGTAATGGGGGAGAAAAGGTCTAACACAGACATTCGTGATTTTAATTTTGCAAGATGGTTTACTGAACGTTGTCTGTTTTTAACCCTTCTAGAACAAAACGTTACCAATTGAAAATACAACGGACTGTCTAAGTACTATGGCTAGTGTATGTAAAGTCATGTTGGAAACACCGTAAGTTCTACCTTAAGTCTTGTTTTTCTTGCATGATAGAATTTGCATTGTATTTTAAGTAGCCACCTGGGATAAACACAGGTTTTATCCGAATGAAATCCTGTATGTTTGCCTGAAGTTGTTATCACATTTGTATACGCAGTGTGACGTGGTATTAGAAAGCCTTGCCTCCTGTTTTAACCACCTTATGATACTCTTCATGAATCAGCATTGAGTTTTGTCAGGGAGAGCTTACAAGGTCAGCCTGTATTTCCACAAAAGGTTAAAATACAAGTGTAATGTTATGCTCTCACAGGCTTCGGTGTCTGTGTCTTGTCTCACCAGGGCCATAGGCCAACTACTGTCTCTTGATTGCCCATGCCGCTGTTATTAGCACACTAAAGGGCAAGATTTTGGCTTTTCCGAGTAGCATTCTCACAAATGATACTATTTTGAGGATCCTTTGAGTTGATCTTTTTGGATGCAGCCATCTTGTTCTGGATGCGAGAAACTTCAGCTGTATGAAAACTGTACAGTTGGTATAGCCAGTGGGGTTACTATTTAGCTATGCATTTAGTCAAGTCTTTTTTAGGTTAGATATCTCTTTGAGTGGAAAACACATACAAGATAGAGCCGAGGTAGTCTTCCTGTCTTTGAATTGTTTGTTCGTGGTGCCATGGAAAGGGTAAATTCCTGAGGTTATTGTGTTTGTTTATGAAAATTCTGGAGAAGTGTATGTAGGTGGTGGAACTCATCTCACAATCCAGGGACATCTTAGAAGTAGTCATTGAAAACTAGCCTTAGGTATCAGTTCATTTTTTGGCAAAAGTAGAGAAACAGAAAGTTGTGAGTGATCTGCCAGAAGATTATCTGATATTTAGTTCTAATTGTGCGATAACCAAGCATTTTCACATCAAAATGTATGTAGCCTTTAAGTCTGTTCGTGTTACGGTGCTGCGTTATTTAAACAGAAGAATAAAAGTTGAAGTTATTGTAAACTGACAGGTAATATAGTATAGATTTTAGTATTTTTAATGATATGTTTAAGTGAAAAAATCAAGTTTTATATTAAACCAGTGAATGACAGTAGACAAATCTATGTATTTTCTACTCAAAATAATATTTGCTAGAAAAATGGTGATAATTTCTGTTTTTCAGGATTTCTCTACTATAGTTCATTTTTCATTTTCTGATGATGGTTTCAGGGATTAGAGCTGATAGAGGCTGTCTTAACTGTTGCCATCCATATTCTTGGTTTGCAATTGAAAAGTCAAAGAAAAACTCCTTGGAATGAGTTCGGTCCAGTCCTCTCTAGTGGGCCTCCACGTTTTAGATGGTTAGTGAAGCTGGGCTGTTGAAGTTGCCTAGGGAATTGGTGGGGGGGAGAAAGAGAGAGATAGCAGTGACTGTGACCCACCTGAGTGAAGCCCTGGACTTACTAACTGCTGAAATTAGTCCCCACCTAAATGTTAATTGTTTCAAAGTAGGAATTTAAGCAAAAAAGAGTAGCTTTCCTTTGAGGTCCCAGTGTTCTGAGGTTCCGGTTTCTAAGATTAAACAGAAGTACAATCAGTCTCCATGATACTGTGGAAGTCTTCTGTGCGGCCATCGTCTTAGACATTTTGCTGAAGTGAGGATCCGAACTCTGGAGGGGTGTTAGAAGGGGTTTACGTATCTATTTGCTTTCTAACCTTCCTGCTAAATTAACAAAGACTTAAACAATTCAAAGATCTTTAAAATCTTACTAAGATTCATCTTCAACCTTGAAATACAGTGTTCAGATTTCATGCGTTCATAGTCTAGCTTGCAAAATTTTCCAGTAAAAAGTCGACTGTTTGTTTCTTTTGTTCTGTTTTCCAGCGAGTACAGGAGTCGATTCACCAGTGAAGAGACCCTTATGTTCTGCATGCGAGTAATGGTGGGAGTTATTATTCTGTACGATCACGTTCATCCTGTGGGAGCTTTCTCAAAGACATCAAAGATTGATGTAAGAGTGACTTTTCTTTAACGATCTGTAGGTTTGAGAATACTAGTCTGCAGGTTTTTTTTCAGCCCAAGCTTATGCCTTTGTATAAATTACTGTAATTACTTTTGAATGGCAAAATTCAGAAATTATCTTCAACTGCATATTTTAATAGATCAGCTTGTTAGAAATCAAAATAAGGATCAGTCTTCTTTTCTTTGTATTTTCTCCCAGACACAGATACTCATTTGTCTTTGTTAGCTCTGCTTTCCTGACAACTTCATGGTTAACACTAAAATAATTTTGTATTACACTTACCCTCGAATAAGTTCATAAGGTCATAATTTTTTATTACTCATGTAATTTATTTATGCTGAAATGCTCATCTTTGGTAGTAGTTCTGTTGTAAATAAGCAGATATTCCACATTGTCTCTGCTTTGTCTGAGATCTGAAGTAGCAGAACTGAAATGTTATTGTAGTAATGTTGATAATGAGCCTTCAGTTTTAGCTTTGGCATCGCCAGTCACAGGGAAATCAACGTTATTTTTACGTCTGAGATACTGCAAACAAAAAAAAAGTACTATTATTTGGGCTATGTGGTTTTACAAACCTAAATCTCATGCACCACGTCTTTCAGCAGAAATAAACTGTAAGTCATGGAAAAAAGAAGCTAAGTCTTTCCCTTTGCAAGAGGAACCTACTTCAAAAGGGAAAAAATAATATATATATTATTGTGCTCCATGACACTAAGTCTTCGTTAGCGTTTTTCATCTACAGATATCAGTATTTTACCACGGCTCCTCTTTGGCTCTCTTTTACAGAGGGAAAGATACGGCACAAAGAGGTGAATTGATTTGCTCAAGGTCATGCAGCAGATAGAGCCTGGGAATTGAATGCAGACTTCCTGAATTCTAATTCACTCTCTTGCCTACAGAGACTGCACAAGTAAAATTTTGATAGGACCGACTCTACAGTGCTTGTACTTTGTTTCGCACGTTTATTGTAAAGCCCTGTAATCTTACAGGATAGTTAGTGGGATGTAAATGAGAGACAGGAGATGTATGACTCAGTTTTTAAAAATGAGTACGTGGTCCCAAATTTTAATTTGGTTAATTAGTTTAGTGATTCTTCTCTAATGAAAAAAAAGCCTTATAATATTTCAGATGATGAGTTTGTTTTACTGTGAAAAATGACTATTTTCTCCAAGCTAGTCAGTTCTTGGGAGCCATTTCAAAAGAATTTCAGGGACAATGGAACAAATTACCCTTTCCTTAACTCTTTCAAGACTGGAGACTTTATTTCAAGCTGTTATTTGCAGTCTCCTAGCTTAGACATCCTTACAGCTTTTCCTCTTCGACTGTTTTGGGGATTCTGATTCTAACAAAAAAAGAATGGTTTGAATTTTTATCTCCTTTGAGTTTGATCTGATGAGGCATGTAAACCTGTACTGAGTGATGTGAATAGAGTCTTGAGTTTCTCTAATTCAGGAGAAGTAACTGCATCACTTAAAAATGTGTGCTGCTGCCCTGAGAATTTCATCTGATCAACAATTTGCATAGCTAGTTTTGTCTTCCAGGTAGCAGTGAGCCATCTGAGCAGGGAGCAGTGATTGTTAGGCTGGTCATTGCACAGGAAGGTGTCACATTTTCCAAATAATTTTTAATGGCAAATACATGGACCCTGACTTCAGTTAAGTGTTTAATCTTCCACTTTCATAATAAGGCACAGTTGCTCCTTAGCTATGAAGAAAATACTGACATGTAGATTTAGCACTGAAATGTGACTTGAGAAGGTTCAAATCTTGATTCTGCCATTTTCTTTATCTGTTATTTTAAATAAAGTGGAATTCATCTAGACTAATTTCTGGATAGCTATTAGATGTCTTCATAGCAATTGGAAGAAGTAGGTACTTCTGGAGCACAATTCACTACATCTGAAAGTATATTCTAAATAGGCTAGAGAATATTTCTCTCTGTTGACCAGATACGGAATCTGTGTAGGAGGTCAAATGAGTCCTACCTTTGCTTTCTCTGCTTCATTTCCTCTTTTGTAAATTTGGACAGAGTTTCAGCCTGTTTTTCACAGTATCCTCTCGTTCAGTACGGTGTTTAAAATCATGATGGACTTCTTATCTCAAATTAAGTTTGTAACCACTAGTCAGGAAACTAATCATAAGTTATCGCCAGTTACGTTTACAACTAAAAACTGAATACTGAAAATTACTTCCTTGTGCGCAAGCATAAAAATAAAAGTCAAAGTTGAAACATCTCTTCTGATAGTTGCCAACAGCAATGACCTGGAACTCTCTTCCAGAATGTTTTTTTAGCTTATACCAGCTGTTCTTGGTATTTAAGTCGGAATTGGAGAAATCATATGCAAGTTAAAATATATACACTTGATATATAATTTACTATCTAAAAATGCTTATTAAAGTAGATGTCGTTTTCTCAAAAGTTAGGTTTTTAACTTAAGATAATTTTTAATAAGTTATAATGCTTTTATTGTGTCATATAAAGCAGCATTAATACTCAGTAGGAAAAATACCCTGCCTGTCTTTGGTGAAATTTTTCCTTGTTTTCAGCTAGTGCAATTCATATATTATTGTTCAATAGTGGCATGCTTCTGTTCCCAGATGAAGGGATGCATAAAAGTTTTAAAGGAACAACCACCTGACACTGTGGAAGGACTTCTGAATGCTCTCAGGTATGCGTGGAATAATTGCTTCATTCAGCCTTAACAAATTCCTCCTTTTTTTCTCTCAATTTAAGCCTTTTCACCTTAGAAGCTTGATCTATTAAGAAAATTGTCCTTTCAGGTTTGCCTTCATCACCTGGGGTTTTCTTAAGTAATACTAATTTCTTGCAGTTCTATTTCACTTTCATAAGCAATGACTATTAATATTGGAAGTTGTAACGTCCTTCTTCAAACGTACTTAAGATTTGTTTTATTGACTGAAATTTAGCCATCTAAAAGGTAAACAATACATCAAAGGTAAACAATATATCTGAGCTATGATTTGTTACATAAAATACCCCAGCAACTAGAACATTTCAGAAGCAAAGAGTAGAATTTATGTTTCTCAGAGGCTTGGTACTTCCTTTCTCTATTTCCCTGCTATTTTGTAACACTTTTTTTTTTTTTTTTTAATTTTGCTAAATGATGCAACTTCAAGAAAACAGCAACCTAAATCGCAATCCCGTAGCTACGTGTTTAAGGTGCTGTCTTGGGAAGCAAGATGGAACAGTCTGACACTTCTCTGAAGCTGAGAAAGGAGTCTTAGTACCAAGTTTTTCAGAGGTGTATCGAATTCTCTAGCTGCTGAATGCTTGGATAGAGTCAGAACAGCAGCCATAACCATGCTTAGCATGTCTTTTGAATTAAAATTGATGTGGAGTTAAATCCTACAGATACATGCAGATACATACATAAGCTCAAGCTTATGATTGGTCTCCCTACGAACATAAGCAGTGGAGAATGTGGTCTTAAATGGAAAAAAACACACTAAAGCTTTTAGGTCCTCCCAAGATATTCCCCAAAGTGTAACTCAGCACCAAACAAACTCTGCTGGTTACGAAATCCCCCCAAAATAGAAGACCCTCTGTGTGATGGTGCTTCGTAAGATGTAAAGCTACGGGACGTTTAAGAAAGCTGCTTAAAATTAGACTTATAGATTATGCCAAAATTCAGTCTAGATTCCTAAGTTCTTTTAGCATTTACCCTATTTTTATGTCTTTCCATATTTTTTACTTCTTTTGAGGCTTTTACCTGGAAAAAAAGAGGTAATTTCGACCCAAAATTATGACAGTGTCGTAGACTGATGGCAAACAGTATTTAGCCAGGATTTAGCCACAATTCTCCACCTATTAACAGGGAATAATTTATTGCAAGAGGTATTTAGAAGATAAGGAGTACCAGCCTATGAGCCGTTAATTTCCAGTGACTAGAGGAACATTTGAGTTCCTCCTTTGTGTAATTGAAGGAACCTCCTTTGTGTAATTCTGAAATCACAATTTCAAAAACAGGCACTGAAGTTTTCAAATTTTTCTAATCCCTATTCCTTTTGTAAAATACTGTTTTAACTTGCAATTTCTAGGTTCACTACAAAACACCTGAATGATGAATCTACTTCAAAACAAATTCGAGCTATGCTGCAGTAGTATCCTGAGACGAGTAGATGTTTGTATTGATCACAGAAGATGTGTATGTTTACATAATTTAATACAGTTTGATGTTAATACTTGTGTGTATTTACATAACCATTTTCTTCACATTGCTAAAATATACGAATCTGTTCATAACCTGACTGACTTTATATAGTGCAGCCTAAGTTTTTATGCTAGCCTTTATCTTTTGACTTTTAAAATACTTTTTTACTTAGATACTTCAGCTACAACAGTTTATCTGTGCATTTGAATTCTTAAACACCTTCTCTATCAGAGAAGTAAGTAGTAGTGAAGACAAAATGGAAATCAAATAAACTGAAATGTCAAAGGTGCCCCAGAAAAGGAACCTTAAAGAAGGAGAATGTTAATAGAATTAATTGGGTATGTTTTAAGAACGTGTGCACAGTTATTTAGTTAGTCTTAGGATCTCCTCGAACTTGTATGAATAGGAGAATACCTGAATGTTCATCACTCTCATAAAATGCAATGTCTTTCCTGTAATAAGTGGAGATCCACCTGATTTTAAGTATTATGTGCTGGCTGACATCCAAAAATGTATTGCAAAGAGGTCATTTTACCTCTTTTATTAAGTATAAACTGTACCTTTCAACCATGAGGAAATTAATATCCTTTTTCAGATTCAATATAAATAAACATAAAATATGTTTTAAGACCATTGCTAGATTTTGAAAATTCTATATAATTTTATTAGATTTAGAAAGGAAGGGGGAAATTCTAATGCCTTGACTTAACTAGAAAGCGTTTGTCAGTGTAAATGTACCATGATGAACGTTATCTCTCAGACAGCTCTACCCAGCACGTAATTATTTTGCTGATATAAACCAGTATAAAACAGAACACTCTTCCGTAGCAGCAAACTTCCCTAGTGTCAAATTGGCCTCATCAGACTAGGGATGATAAAAATAAGTTTTAAGAGCTGAGCTGTTCTTAGGTACTTCGTCAAGTTCCTTGATAGTATGATGCATTAGATGAATCAGAGTCAACACAGAAATACCTATCAGCTGACTGCTCTTCGTTGGGTTTCGAGATGTGATTGATGCTTCAAGGAGTTGAGTTCCTTGCCGAGTTGTTTGTTCTTATTTTCTAGTAATTTTTCCAGTAAACGGAATAGAAATGCTTTGCCAAAAGCAGCAAAGCTCATGCTCTGTTAACCGTGTCTTCTGGGTGGTCTGCAGTTGCTGTACATATTCTTGCAGAGGTCACGTTCGGAAAATGTGTTCGATTTTGTGTACTTTGCTTGCATGTATGTGTGAAAACGCCAGTGCTTGTGCACAGATTCAGATTTGTATTTGCTTATTCCTGTGTACGTAAATCAGGGTTTGTGTGCTCTCACTGGAATTTTCATGCATATCACTTCTAAAACCATTACCTTAAGACTTTGAAGATGCATTTGGTCTGCTGAAACTGGGCTGCGCTGTGACGAATTCAGTCATCGAACTCAGTCCTTAAACGGTATTAATATCGTAAGTTCTTTGGAGTAGGAATTGCCTAAAGAGTTTATTTCTGAGCAGAACCGCCACTATGAGGTTTCTCAAGGCTGGTCAGAACCCACAGGCGCCAGATACCGGGCAGCACCGCAGCTCCAGCGTTCGTGTCACACGGCAGCAGTTGCAGCCGCAGATCGCTATGTTGTTGTCAGGAACACAATTAGAAATCACACTAGGTTTTTTTTTTCTTTTCCTAGAAGCAGTGATCACACTGCTTTTTCACAGTAGTAAATCCACTGTTTACAAACTCCATGTCTAATGGGGGGACATTTACAAATGTGTATTAGGGGAAATCCTGCCTTGTTCATATTCACTTCCAGTTAGGTAAATCTAGGTGGATGGCACATCACTCTGTTGAGCTTTGGTAACTGAAATTAATACACGCTTACCTGCAATTATTTGTCAAACAATGAAGTCTTATCTTTAAATAGCCCTGAGGAAAGCTATTTGTCACTTGTATAATAAAAATGTAAACCTTAAAGCATTCTGTGAGTTGTCATGTGCTGTGTGCCGAAGTCACTGAATTTCTTTGCCTGCCACGATGTTTTTGTACAGAAGTTTGTTTGCAATAATAAAAAGTTTGGTACAGTAAGCATTGGGGCTGTCTGTATTTAGAGACAACGTAAAGAGGCTGAGAAGTATCTCATGTAAAGTTTCGGATCTGAGGTATTGCGCGCTCACCTTTATGCTTCCAGTTTATAGTTTATTTTAAAAGCACTTAAAATATTTCACTCGTATGCCACAGCAATCTAACCTCACGTCACTTAAACAATTCCTGGGCTTTTCTGATGATTCTTGGCACTTATCTGTCATCTTGACATGGGGAAGTGGCTGATACTACTTTACAGAGTGACTTTTGACAGTGTCGGTGACTTTTATATCTTCACATTAGTCATCCTAGGCTATGGTGGCCATCTCAGGTTGCATTTATAATCAATAAGGTCACCAGAGGATGATTCATTTAATCTTAAGTGCAAATGAATTTCTCTCTGAAGAAGAGTTATATAGACTAATGGTCAAAGTTACTGATCTCCATTTTGTCTGTGGTTCTCGTTATTTTGGTTCATCATTAGGTAAGGATACCTGTTTGTAGTATGGTAAATATTTAAACTTCTTAATGACAGCATTTCTGCTGCTACTAACTTGCTGTCACAAAGGATAGTTGCTGAGATTATATTTACTGGTATGTGACAGACCACATCACTCAGATAAATTATCTGGTGTTTTCCATGTCTACTAAAATTTACAGAGCGACAAAAAGTCTTCTTTGCTACTTTCTTTGTTGTATTTCAGCTAAATTTAAATGGGAAATGTGATGAAAGTAGTGTATAAGATGACTTGTGTTCTTACATTTACTCTGAACCAAACAAAGTAAGACATAAATTCTTCATATCAAATGATCGCTCTTCCCTCTCCCCATTTCCTTCTTGAGAAGTTTAATGGAATCAATATATTCCTACAAAAACATAATGTCAGTAGGTGGATGCAAACATTTGGGAAATGCTGCATCTTTTTTTATCCCACATCTGGTTTGGGCTATAGAGGGCTCTGTGTTCATGTTTAGATATCTCTGCAACCCATTTGAATGTAGGCAAGTATCCTCAGTGGCAGCTTCCATGTTTGCAGAACAGGGCTTAAAAGAACAATGAGAAATATAAAAGAACAATCTGCTTGTTACAACAGAACAATCGTCTTCATGGCTCCTTGCTGGACATTCTCCGGTAAGTCCGTCCATGGACTTCTTGTACCAGGGAGCCCAGACCTGGTACCAGCATTCCAGATGTTCTTACCAGTGGTGAGCAGAGGGGAAGGATCACCTCCCTGAGCCGGGCCCTGGCACTGTTCTGTCCTCAGTGGGGTGGCGAAGAGAATCGGAAGGGTAAAAGCGAGAAAACGCGTGGGTTGAGAAAAAGGCAGTTTAATGGGTAAAGCAAGCGCTGTGCACGCAAGCAAAGCAAAATAAGGAATTATTCCAGTGCTTCCCATCAGCAGGCGATGTTTGGCCGTTTCCAGGAAAGCAGGGCTCCATCGCGGGTAACGGTTACGTGGGAAGACAAATGCCATGACTCCAAATGACTTATTGCTGATCATGACGTCACACGGTATGGAACGTCCCTTTGGTCAGTGGGGTCGGCTCCCCCAGCGGTGTCCCCTCCCAGCTCCCTGTGCACCCCCAGCCCGCTCGCTGGTGCGGTGGTGTCAGAAGCAGAAAAGTTCTTGTCTCTGTGTAAGCACTGCTCACCAATAGCTAAAACATCGGTGTGTTGTCAACACTGGTTTGGTCACAAGCCCAAAACACGGCACCACGCGAGTTACTGTCTCTCCCAGACAAAACCAGTACAGATTCTTGCCTGTCCAATTCCATGAGTCTATGAACATCAGAAGTCAGGAAATACAAAGTTTTGCGTATCCAAAAGCTTGTTAATAGTTGCAGATAGTTGGAAGAGGTGGTTTTTTGTGTTTGTTTTTTTTTTCTTTAAAATGTAGGACACGAATTACTGTTCTCTTGCCCCAGGTGAATCTCTAATGCAAAATCACAGAACGTATGAATTCACACGGTGAAGCAGATGAGGTGAAGCAATGGAAGCCAGTGAGCTGAAACAGGGACATGAATTCGATTCACCAGGAGGAGAGCAAAGCCCATTTTGGTTAAAAAGCCGATGTAGCAGATGTAGTGTTTTAACTTGGTAGTCTGTAATGTTTCTTGCTACGGGCTAATAAAGGTGAATTCCAGACTGCCACGTAATGCAAATTCTGCAAACACAGAATTCTCTTTCACACCGATTTGACATAAATATAACTCAATTGATTTCAATAGAGCTGTTTCTGATTGACGTGGGTGTAAACGATACCCTTTGTCGTTTCTCAGTCGTGGCCTTTGACCTATGTTGCTTATTACTGAGCAAATTGAGTCTTCTGCTAGTGCAGATCAATGACGTGACACGATAATCTTGCAGAGATCTCTTGCGCTTGACTGCTTTGAAATTAAAACTAAAATGAACAGTGCTGTAGGTGTCCTAGAAAATCAATAAGTATGTAGTTAAAAAGTAAACCAAACAAGTGCTAATCCTGAGTTTAAGAGGAAGATCTATCATGATTTTTCAGCAGATCTTAATTTGGGGTCCAGGTGGAATTAATATAACTCTCTTGGATATTTGGGCTGTGACAATTAAATATGTAGACTTGGGTATTAAGGAGTTGACATACCTCTTGACATTTTAAAATTGCTACCAGAACTTAAAGGTTAGAATATTTCTATGTGGCTTGGATCAAAATTGCTGTTGCAGCTTGTGATTGTTCTCATTCTGATTCTGCATTCACTTCAGTGAAATCCTAGGGTTTAAAGAAATTTTCCATGGATTTTAATGAAGTGGCAAACAGCTACTCTTTTACTGCCTTGAAACTGTGGAAGAGTTTGTCTGTCTTCTCTAGACACACGAAAGAAGTTGGAAGAGGACGGTGGAAGGTGATCAGCCTCAACTGGTTTAGATCTTCCGTAATGAAAAGAGGACAAAGTATGAGGCTTGACACGGATGCATTCAGAAATTACCCTGTCCTGTGGGTCGTGTGACACGGCAATGTCTGCAGGTCAGATCATGCGTGTGGACAGGGAACTTCTGAGGGGCTTTGAGCAGGACAGGATCCTACCCAAAATGAAGAAACTTGTCTCTGTACAGACATGATTTTAAGATGCTATGGTAGGAGGAAGCTTAAGGGTTCTTACTAATCTTACCTCCCATTCCGTGGCAGCAGCACAACACTGTGCAGAGCCTCAGCTTCCACTCCAGTTGCTGCCTGAGGGCCCACCTCAGGCTGTAACCTCTGCTCTTGGATGCTTGGCTTTATCCCGTTAGGAGCATGTGAGGGAATGCAAGGTGGCCCACCTTAGCTCACCGCTGCGCAGCCTCCGTCTGCCTTCTGCTCCTGTGAATGGAGTCTTCCCAGTGAATTCAGAGAGATGGGAACTGAATCTCATTTTGGTAACATTTCTGAGAAGGTTATTGAAAAAAAAGTGATCTTACACTGATTTTGCAGCAGACGTTAATGTTTGACAATTTCTGATATACTTCTAAATTCAATGCTATGCATTTATATGATTCTTTTTTTTTTCTGCAGTTCCTGCTTGTGTCTTTATAAACTCAAAGAAATGTCCGACACTGAAATACAGCAGTTCCATGTTCTTCTGTATTTGATTTGGTTTTTAAGGTAGTTGGGGAAAAAAAAAAAAACAAAATCCATTTAATGTCTTTTTTTTTTTTCTTTCTATTGCACATAAGGCTTTGATTAATTATAGGCACTTTAACTAGTAAACTCAGGCTTAAATATCATGCAGCGTCATAGCTCAAAGGCTCTTTAATAGAAACCTTCCTTACAGTGGGCTTGAAGTAAGATTCTTACACGAACTTCACGGAACAGGTATACGTGGTCCTATTTACTGAGATGCTGAATATATCAATATAAGACTGAACCAGGTATTACATCTCTGCGGCAGTTCTTAATTTGGAGAAAGAAAAGTTTTGTTATCTAGCCAAACTAATTAAAGGATTCTGTGGTGATTTCTGTTATGTGTATGATATGAAATGTACATATTTGTTCTTTTGATTAATTTTGGATTACACATACTCAGGTGTACATTCGTAGTAATAGCTATGATATTTATACAACAAAAGATTATTTGTAACCAATGACTTAGTTCTTCGGAGCTGTGTTTTAAAACTACAGGGTGAGTGCCGCATTTGGGGCTGTCATAGTGACCTTAGCTTTATTAAATTTGGAAGCTTGAAAAGTTAATGAAGATTCCTTTTGTTGAGTGGTTTCACATTCACATTGAGTCCCGCTACTCTGATTATATGTTGTACAACTGTAATTACTTTAATTGAGATATGCAAATAAGACCAATTTTTTTTTTTCTTTATTTTTGTCATTCATGATATAATTGCCTGGATCTTCAAATAACACAATCCAGTGTACGTTAAGTGAAGTCAGCAAAAGTCTCAAATTCATTCTGTCTGAAAATTAGTTTAAATTATTTTGTTGAAAAATACTGCTTCTGAGACAAGATTATTTTTCAAACAATCAGTAGTCCTCCTTATTATATGTATTTTCCAAATAGAAACTGGAGTTTTGTTGATGCAGGTATCACCTGAGTAATCAAATAGTTTGAATCAAGAGGCACAGTGTAACAGCTGAGAAAAAAGCTGAACAATTTTGGTAAGAGTTTGACACAGGTGTCCAAGCCACTGATCATCGTTCGTGTTGGAAAGTTCGAGATCCCTCAGGTCTTTCATACTTTCAAACTAAAATTTAAAAAAAATATCTGTCCTCTCTTCCTTTAACTCTGACCCCAAGAACAATTTGAAATGCGGCATTTCATAAAAATCAGCCGATAAAGACTAACAAGCAAACACTCATGGGTTTTAGCTCTGTGAGGTGCAGGCTTCAATTTAATTCAGATTATTTTCACGCCAGGTAGTAGTGGGGCCGTTTCTGTGTAAAACAAAGGCCCATGAAATAGCAGGAATTCCCACTTTCCTCATGCGGAAAGCTGGTCTGGGATTTTGTGTGTATTTGGAAAGTCCATTTCTCCTGGGGCGTTCATTCAATTGTATCGCAATTCTATTAGAAACTTCTGCTGAAAGAATTCCTCTGAGACGTCTTTTATTGACTTCATGGGTCAAGAAGCATAAAAATGAAAGATAGCGTTCTAGACTTTGCAGTGGCAGGTCATTTACCTCCCTGATCTTGAAAGGAGAATGAAAATAAAAATAATTCATGGTGAGAGTACTGGCATCAGAGCTGCTAAAAGGACATCCTCTCACCTTCTTTTTAATGGCATTCATTTTTAATTTATTTTTTTTTATCATCTCTTCTCAAAATTAGAAAATATGTTTTTGCCTCCGTTTGAAGCAGATGAATTCTTTCACAGCTTTGTTCATCTTGACCCGATACGCTGTTTGAAGCACAGACTTTTTTGAGTCCTGCCTGCCACAGACGTCTTGAAAATACAGGTGGTGGGTGTTAACAACCTTAATTTTCCTGTGGCATTTCAAGGGACACCACTCGCAACATCCATGGGCTTTGCCTGAGGTAGCAAATTATGTCCTCCTATGTGCAGTGCTCCAAAGACCATGGAGAGACAGACCTCTAAAGACCTTCGTTCTTTCTTGAACTCCGACATTAGGGTGGACTGAGTCACCCCCAGAAATGACTCTTTCTTCACTGTGGACACTCAGTTATTAGCTTGGATGAAATGCCAGCTCTTACAGTGATACTCAGGAGGGTCAACGAAGCATCGAAGTGTTCCCAGTATCTGCAAGTTTTTGCTTTGAGCAATGTCTAGTGCTGTCCTCTGCTGGGGTTTCTGCAACTGCGAGAGAGAGACAACACAAACAGCAATATAAAATAAATGACTTGGGTTTCATTCTCATTTAGTTGTTTTTTGAGGATCTGATCCAGCAGAAGGAGGGAGGTGATTGTCCCCCTGTACTCAGCACTGGTGGAGCCACACCTTGAGACTTGTGTCCAGTTCTGGGCACCTCAATACGAGAGAGATATCAGGTGCTGGAGCGAGTGCAGAGGAGGGCAACGAAGCTGGTGAAGGGCCTGGAGAATACATCTCATGAGGAGTGATTGAAGGAGCTGGGACTGGTTAGTTTGAGGAAGAGGAGGCTGAGGGGAGACCTCATCACTCTCTACAACTACTTGAAAGGACACTGTAGAGAGGTTGGTGCTGGTCTCTTCTCACAGGTCATTAGCGATAGAACAAGAGGGAAAGGCTTCAAGCTGCAGCAGGGTAGGTTTAGGCTGGACATTAGGAAAAAATTCTTCACCGAAAGAGTGGTCAGACACTGGAATAGGCTGCCCAGGGAGGTGGTGGAGTCACCATCCCTGAATGTGTTTAGGAGTCATTTAGATGTGGTGTTAAGGGATATGGTGTAAGGGAGAACTTTGTAGAGTGGAGTTGATGGTTGGACTCGATGATCCCAAGGGTCTTTTCCAACATAAATGATTCTATGATTCAAAATTGATTCAAGTCATTAGCCTTCAAGTTGCCAAGCTGAAAACAAACCAAAAAAACCCAAAACAAAACCTCTTAATTCTTAGAAGTTGTAACTTTTTCTTCATGTGCACTAATAAATCATGTTTTCTGTCTGGTAGCACTCAGCTCCTGACAGCATCACCAGTGATGCTAATTTCCACAGCAGGGTTCAGCAGTTCAACCTTACTGGGTTACTCGAAACTGCATTTGACGTACTCTCTCTGGTCTCTTCCATCTGTGTCCACTTTGAATAAGCATCCTCTAAATAGCACGTTTTAAGACATGTTACCTTACATTTGCCAAAATGTGAATTTCGTGCTCTGCCACAGTAGTGGAGTAACCCAAGATTTCCTTAGTAACGTCTGGTTGTGAGTCTGCAAACTCATCGTGCGTTGTAATCGCAAGAATCTTCACAGTTTTCTTTTATTGCCATAAATAACTCTTCAATTGGAAATATTCAGTAGACACTCAAAGCATTTACATCAGCAGCAATATGCAACAACTAATAAAATCGCAGAGCTGTTTTATCACATGCATTCTAAAAAAAAGAAGTCTCTACTTTCAAAACTGCAGTGCTTACTAAAATAAAAAACTAAGAATAAATAAACCCTGGATAATACATATTTATATTATAATTTTCTGGAGGTTTGCTTGCATTTTAAAATAAATGTCTCCACCGTTTTATGCCCGTTGTTGTTTTTGCTTTCTTTGAGACGTGAGGAGGGTCTGCTGCTGGGGTGTGCGTATTCCAGAGCACACAGAGGAAAGATCTGCTCTTGAAACCGCTCCAAAAGTTTTGCTCGTCGAAGCAAAGAATAATAAACATTCACCTCAGCTGGGGAGCTCAGCATCGGAACAAACCGTTGTTCAGTGGCAGCTTTCAAAGACGTGTTCATATTTTGCAGTTGAATCCATTGAAGGAAGTTGCAAACTACCGACGGGCAGGCAAGTAACATAAAAGGATTCAGATTGAAGTTGAGCTCCAACTTGAGCTGCGTTCAGTAGCAAGTCTGCATGCATCTTGGCTGACTTGGGATCAGGTTTAAACTGCCTTTTCATGATTACCTTTATTTCGAAGACAGACCAAAAGCAAGTAAAGTGACAGCTCGTTCTCATCGAAAGTTTATTGCGATGATGTGAGTGAGAATTTGTCCGAGTAAAGTTGAGGGACTGAATCATTTACCAAGACTGAATTTGCTTTCATTGTTTGTATTTTTCCCTGAGTTAGACTTGGCTACTATAAATCGTTTTGACCTGAAAACATTCGGAAAACTGTGGGCAAAAAAGTCTCTGCTGGTATAACCCTATTAATATAAGTGTCCCGGACATAAAAAAGCTTTTTACCACTGATATGGTATGTTGCCTGAGACAGACATCTGTAATGTGCTATTTATACATCATCAAACGCAAGACAGCGTAGGGAAGGACAGAATTCGCCCCTTAGTTTAATCTTGTTAGGCATTTTAATTTTTCTTGGTTTTCATTGCGAGGCAGATTTCTCCTTTATTGCCAGTGCTACTCTGGCAACTTTTTTTCCCCAGTACTTATATTTCATAGAATTTTATTTTTTTTTACTTCTAGTCAGATCTGCTTTTGTCTTACAGGGAAAGAAAATAAAAAGGCCAGCCTGTTATCTCACGTTTCAGTTAAGTCTAACATATATTTGCTTTGGGGTAAAAAAGGTTGAAGAAAAAAGGGAAATGTCAAAAATGAATAATAAATGGCATATAAACAGAAGCAGATTTTCTGTGATATGTTACCCCTGATAAACTTGATAATGTTTCCCAAATGTGTTGCTTTGGTTCAGATCCAAATCTACTGGTCAGGTTTTATGTGCTATTTTTAATTTTACTGCTTAAAAAACTTTACATCATCTCGTAGGAATTCCCTCCTACTGCATAGCTGTATCTAGTTATTTGTAGGTTAAAATTCATCTTAATATAGATTCATATAAAACATGTGTTACCACAGAGGCAGCAAAAAGACAGATCTGGGTGGGTAAAACAAGCTGGATTTGCAAGGAAACTCTTTTTTTCTTTTTAATGAAATATGCTTTCCTTTGAGGTCACTCCCCTGTTTGATATTGTAGACTCCAAGGTCTTTCCATTCAGTAAACTTTCCTTGCCCTTTAAACAGTGAAATCGGAACGTGAGAGGCGAATACAAACAACCAGGGGCAGGGGGACCTGGAAACATTTTGGATCCGCAAAAAACCTCTAGAACCAGGCAATGAAATCAAGAGGTATCGCAAAACAATTCAGCTCTCCGCAATACTTAAAACTAGAAATTGTTTCCTTCAGGTGCCGCCGCACTGACTTCGTGGGGTTACTCCTCTCTAGACTGATCGTAGTGGGCACATTTTTAGGGAAAGGATATTCCTCAACATAAAATATTAAAGATGTGGAAGCATTAAAATGGACAGGGGAAAGAAAGGAATGATGCTTCCTGTGGCACATAGCACTGGCAATACTGAGATGAGAAAACACAACCCTCGGAACGGAAAAGCTTTGCGGCGTTACTTGCTGATCAGTCCTTTAGCTGGTGTTTTCTCACCATTACCCCCCAGCAAGTAGTAGATACGCTGCAAGTAATATCCTTAAATACTGAGTTGATGCTTCGGTGCCCCAGCCTTGGCTAAATTCACTATTCTGGAGTAGGTTAGGCCTGACGGACTTCATCATTAAGTATTTGATGAACTGACTTAGCACAGACTGTAGTTATATGCCATTCCTTCTAAAGGGGAGGGGAGGTAAGTGCCGGCCCTTAAAAATCAGGAAAGGGTGTGAAAATGTTAGACCATGTCAAAGCAGTGTAGGGTCCTTAACAGAGAGGAAAAAGTAGCAGAAGGAGAAGCAGCAATATCAAGTCATTTGCCTCTGTGAGGTTTTGGTACTGCCCCTCACTGATTGCCTGTAAGTAGCTAAAGAAATGGAGTCCGGGAAACTCTGTTACGGGGTGAATAAAAGCCCTTTCTTGAGCGCAGACACTCCAGCCGGGCCAGGGCACGGGGGAGAGCACCGAGACCTCTCGGTGCCCGGCATGCTTTGGTCCCACCCCATATCCCAGTATCCGAGAAGGTCTCCTACAGCTCGAGCCTTTGCTCCGTCAGCTGGGACAAGGCTGGTTTGGAGGCAGGGAAGGAATAAGGGTGAATCGTGAAGCTTACCCCACACAGCTGTGGTTCAGGAAGATGGAGATGCTGGGCAGGGAAAAATACAGTTCATTAGACATTAGTTTGGTATTACGTTTTACCTTTTGTGTAGTTATTCCTTTAAACAAACACCCAAATGTGTTCATTTGTATCAAGGAAAATGTTTAATTTTATTAAGTGGTATTATATAAAACCCTGGCTAGCTGATGAAATGCAAACTCTGCCATGCAGTCTAAAATACGAGGGACTTACACGTCACCTCTCATCCCCTGCTGAAACACCATAATTCATTTCAAATGTAAGAATGTATCCTGATTGAAGTTTGCGAACATTAAGGCGAAACGCTAACATTCTAACATTAACGTTTTTAAAGCTCCAGTGGAAATCAATGGATAATTTATCCCTATGCTGGCTCTCAGTAGGAAAGCCACCTTTTTGCCTTTGTTTACCAGTTCATATAGCAGGGATAATTATGCAAGGCTAGATCATTTAATCAGTGGGTTAACAGGCCTTGCATGAGTACATTGGAGTCAGAGATTACGTTTGTTTTTCTTCCTTATTTGAGTGCCCTTTAACTCTAAGAGTGGTTTGCTAAAGCCATGAATTATAATTAATATAATCTGAGAAAGGTGAAGTGTAGCATAATTGAATATGGGTAAAATGTTACTCTCTCTCTCATGCCTGCTATAGAATTATTATCAGCAGATAGTCAAAGTAAGTAAGAAAAGAACAAAAGAAAATCTAGTAGTTATAATGATGGATTTAAAAACCACAGGTGATGGACAAACACTGAATTTTGGGAACCCTTCTTTATCTCAGTTTCATCACTCCTTAGTCTTACCTGGGGAAGAAAAGACCCTTCTCTCTTTTCACGTAAGCTGTTGAGCACAATATTTTGGAAGCAAATTTAATTCCAGTATTACGTGGTTTGTGTTTTCTTTGGTTTTGTTTTGGGGGTTTTTTTTTATATGCCTGTGGGAGAGGTGGGAGTCCAAGCTCTGCCACATCCCGCAAAGAGGCTGAAGAAGGAAGGACAAGGACACAGCAGCAGCAAGAATAAAAAGAGAAAAATGGTCCGTATATAGGATTGGGGGGGAGGGGTAGAAGCAGCAAAAACACAAAAAGCCCTCTGAGTGAGTTGGAAGAGGGAACAATGCAGCTTTATACAATCCACGTTCCGTGGAGAATGATGTGTGCGCGGCTCAGAAAACGGGTTTCCTCACTCAGACGCCTGTGTAAACATGGCTTAGGAGCCCAAGTCGTCTTTTACGTACTGTTTATATTCTCGTGTAATTCCATTAGTTTAAATGACATCAGAAGGTAATTTAAAAAAAAAAAAAAGTTTTCCTTTAATCTAAATGCTAGGAAAAGAAATTATTATCCCTCTGGTCAAAGCCTAAGAAAAGAAATCTCACGTGTTAGATATGGATAGCGTTGCTCCATTCATAGTGGGAAGGTCACGAGGGCAATATAGGAAACTACATAGGCCTTGTACCCTGTTGAAGTTTAGAAGGGCACAGGTACGTCCTTGGGGGGCCTCTCTATAAAAGCAAATGAATATAAAGCCTAGATATGAGAGAGAATGATATCTAGAGAAGGCAGCTGAGGTCTCTGGTGAGCTGAACCCTTCCACCTGAGTCAGGACTACTTGAAGACTGAGGAAAGACCTCGGTGTTGGGTTTAGCTGTGGGTATACAACACCAGAGACATGAAGCCTTCTAACCATATTATTTAGGTTGTGATTTTCGCTTGTGAGAGCAGGTTTTTTGTTTGTTTTGTCTCCTGCCTTGTTTGGAAAGGCAGAAACTGGAGGCTGTAGGTGAAACAATTGTAGGACATAAGGATTACTTCAGATGTTATCTGCAGTAAGCATTGGCAGCAGGTTGAGTATCTGCTCCCTGACTTGTAGAACAGCCTTCTCTCTGCTTTGCCCTGATACTTAATCATAACCAAACTGGAAAGGCAACCCAAAATTCTTACAGGTGCCACAGAGGCACAAGATCAAGGTGTTGCACTCAGAAGTCAGCGTGGAATCAAAGGGGGAACTGCAATCTTGTAATCTCCCTACAAAGGCCATTTATATTACTTAAGTGCAATACTTTGCTCCTATCCTATTTAATCCTGTTTTCAGTGAATTTCCTATTTGTCGAGATTATTTTGAACTCGTATTTCTGTCCTTCAGTGTACTATTGGGGTTCAATTGCAGGGTCCCTTTACAGTGGCTGTGGCTGAAATGGGCATCTCCCCCACCCGCCCCCAGCTCTGTTCACGCATTCCCACCCTATCCCACCTTGTCACCTTGCAGCCTGCAATATGCAGTTGAAAACTAATCCTTTTGGGGTTTTTTAGTCAGGTTAGTTCCAACCGCTGCATAAACGATTGTGTCTGAGGAAAAGAGTGGCCTGGGGAAAATGGGACCATTTTTCAGTAGCAAGCTGTGCCTGAGTCTTTTTGTTGCACTCTCAGTCCTTCCCACATTGGTATTGTCTACAAATGTAATGAAAGTATTATCTAGCCAATTGTCCGTGACTTCTATAAATATATTGAAGAACACTGGGCATTAGGACAGGCCTTTTCAAGTCTCCTTTTGATACATACCTTCCTTCTGGCAATGAGCGACTGATGACTCTAAGTGTGTTTTTCTTATATGAGGTTCATTTAAGTGAATTATTTTGGATTAACCTGGATTTTTTTTTCCATTTTTGTAGGCAGGTTTGTCTATACAACCATCTTCATGCTAATTTGGTAGTCTGTCAGGTCTCTACTAGATGAATGGATTTAAAATAAATAATTCCCCTTGGACAAACAGATGTTAGACTAAAGAGGTAATTCTTAAGCCTTCGCCCCTATCTGGAATTAATGCTCCTGGTATGGACAAGTGTAAATAAAGAAATTCTCTGTACCGAAAACAAGGAATATATTCCTTCATCAGTCTTCAAGAATGCTGTGTCTAATTTTTAGGAACTTTTTCTTCACATCATATCAAACAATCTCCCAAATTGGCAAAAATCAGAATAGCTCTATTTAATGAGCAATTTTAATTTATCCAAGTGGAGGATGTGGCCTTACCAAGCACTGCATTCTGAGGCAAAATACTGGCAGTTTAGATTGACCCTGTTTAACTGCATGGTCTGTGTAGAAATGGAGGCTCCTATTTTAGTTATAAAACCAAAAAAAAAAAAAAAAAGAAGCAAAAATAGTAGAAGACAGGGAAGATTTCAGTGTGAGCTGAGGCTAAAAGGCAATTTTTACCTAATAGCAAGGTCACACCACCTACAGAATTGCCAAAACTCGAAGTGATGATCATTGGGACCCCTGGGCATCAACAGCATCTTCATTGGTGCCAGGAAAGCAGAGCAATTTGCAAATTATACAGAATCCGCAGGATGGGTTTTAGTTGCACTAGTTTCATGCAAAGCATGGACTATTTTAGATGCGTTGGTCTCTGAGGTCAAGCGTTAGGTGCTGCAGACGTAAGGTGTGCTCACACGCTCTGTGGTATGGTCCTCAGAGTAAGAATGGTAAAATAAGGGATGGGTATACTGCACCGAGCTCCCAGACAGGAATATAATTTCACCATGGTGCCCTATTCCACCAGTCTTTGCCAGGGTGTAAAACAAATTCAGGAAGTTTTTGTCATTCCCATGAAAAAGAGCTGTAGTAGCACCATAGTGCAACTCTTCAGAAGAGAGAGGATTTATCTGGCTCTGATAGAATTTTTGATTCGATTCTCAAATTAAAAATGTTAGAGTAAACACAAAAACCCATCAGGAAGTGGATGAGAGATATGTGCAACTTCACTGCAAGAGAGCAAGGGTTTTACCTGAGGAGACCCTGGTATTGGAAGGAGGAGAGCTTACGTGTATGGGTGTGAGACAAGCTGTGATCTTTGTCATGTTTTATTTTCAAGTGGAGACATAGCCTGAGGTCATCGGACACGCATTTCCCACTTCCTTAATATCCAATCTGCAGATTAAGTCGAAGAAATGTGAGTTGCATTTACCACCTCTTCTCTTGCAAATGAGACCTGCGTGCGGTGGGGGCAGGACAGTTCTGGCTTTTTTTGCAAACACAATAGCCCACGGCTGGATCTAAGATGAGGGCGAGTGACATGGCAGAGTTTGCATCCGTATACAGCAGGCCCCATAATTAAACAATAATTAAGCAATATATTTGGGGGTGTCTGCATTAATTTTTTAATTTGGATCAGGGGAATGGGGTTTTTGAAGCAACTTGCTCGCCCATGTGGTAGAACTGTCTTGGAGCACGCGAAGCAACTCCTTTCCCCTGATATTAAACCAGGAGGTGTGCTCCAGAAGTTCACTTCACAGCTCTAGGTGCTAATAGAGGTGCTTAGGAAGAAGTTCTTTACAATGAGGGTGGTGAGACACTGGAACAGTTGCCCAGAGAGGTGGTGGAGGCCCCATCCCTGGAGACATTCAAGGCCAGGCTTGATGAGGCTCTGAGCAACCTGATCTAGTTGAAGATGTCCCTGCTTACTGCAGGGGGGTTGGACTAGATGACCTTTAAAGGTCCCTTCCAACCCAACACATTCTATGATTCTATGATTTTAATGAACATTCAGTCTGTGACACCAGAATAGATTTAGACTTAGGTTAAAACCCCAAAATACATATACAGGGGACATCATGTCCTCAGCACCAAGAGTTTTGCTCTACAGGTCCAGTCCTCTTGGGCCACACAACTTCTTAAATTTGACCTAACCCAAGGATGAGAAGTCAGCATTGTCTGACTTCACACTTTGGGTCTGTTTAGTACAGACATGACTAAGAAAGGCACAAATTCATTGTTATTTAATGCTAGCCAGAACATTAGTATACACTTCTCTATTGTAATGCTGTTTACCACAATCGGCAGGACAATTTGGTAGAAGGCTCAGCATCTTCCTTGATTTCCCAGCAGTCACAGGAAGATGTAACTTGCATCAATATTCACATTAAGGAAATACTTGTATCAAGCTGACCAAAGCTGCAGCATCTCAAACAGGAACGAAAAAAAAAAAATAATAAAGCCTCTCAGAAAACTAAACCAAAAACTTGCAAAGCCCACCTTCCTCCCAACCAACTGAACTCCTGCCTGTGAACATCAGTTAGTAAAGCTCACTGGTGTGCAGCATCTTACATCAAAAATAATTTGAGAAAAATAATCTTCCCTTTTAAAACCCTACTGTTGCAGTGTTGACTAATAAAACATAATGGAGAAGTGCTGTAAAAATTAGAATTCATAGAAAACCGGACCAAATTTTTATTTGTGTGTTGAGAGGTGCTCCATTGGAGGCAATTTCACCCAGGTGACTGAGCTGGGATCCAGTTTAGGATGACCATCCCAAGGTGCCAAGAGTAATTCAAGGAAAGAAAATTCTCTCTCCACTTTTTCCCATATTCATTTTCTTGTTCCTAACAGTTGCTTGTAATAATCTCCAAGTGTGGGAGCCCGATAGGGTGAAAAAATTGAGAATTATTTGCTGTCAGCGGCAACCTGAACTAATTCTGCTTTATTAGCATTACGCAGGATAATTTCTTGCAGAAGGCTTTCTTGGGAATATTTCTGACGAAAACAAATTTGGTTTCATCATGAGATAAAGATGTTTTCCAAATTCTGTTCTGGATCTCTTCTGTCAGAAATATTTAACAGAGAATTATAATCTCATTAGGCAATCTCAGTGATCCAAAATTAATATATGTGTATAGAAAATTGCTCATAGCGATGTTTTTCGATGGTAAGAACACTAGGGAACAAGTGAGTTAAAGTTTCGACACATGGACAGGGACTGTATATAGAAAGATCAGATACTGAATGGAAACGTATTATCAGGGCAATTAAAAGTAAATATTGTGACACAGCTAACTTTTATCAGTGCAAGACAACTGAGCATTAATGGCACAATGTTATATTATACAGTAGTGTTCCTCAGAAAATGGGATAAATGTTGCACAATTCCCCTCTGTGAATAGTTTCATTAAAAACATCAGAAACACATGTATGACAAAGCAAGCAAGTTTTTAATTTTAATTGAAGATTTTGGCTATGCCCAGCGGTACCTCTCTGAGTCATAGTGAAGAGAAGTTTTCCCAGGGTTGCTGCTCAGCTGTATTCACTCATCCAGGCCAAATTCTCTGGACTGAATCCAGCAGCTTTACACAAGTGGAAGTTCCGCCTGCTGGAAATATCAAGATCACCTGTGATTTCAAAGCAAAACTTATGTGCTTGCAAACAATTGTGCTCCACCAACCCTACAGCCTCATTAAAGCTGGTCTCAGGAATGCAGAAATCACAGCACCTGAAAGTGAGCAAGTTAAAGGAGGGTGCGGGAGGGAACCTCTAAGGTAACAGTTACAGAACTTCGCCTGGGGCTCAAAACGATCTTGATTCTCTAATCATGGTAAAATACAAAATGTTTTTTTAATTAGATTAGAACTATTCCCGCTTTCTGCAAAGTATCACAGAAAAATTTTCATAAATGCCACCAGTTCATGCCTTAAACTGAGCAGAAGAGAGTATTTGCATCAACCAAACTCATCTAACAGCGTGGTGGAAATGCCAGCAATCGTTTGAGAATGGGCACAAACCTTACTGTCCATACGAAGTTATCTATTCCAAGTTACAGAAATAAAAGAATTAGGGTTTTTTGTTTTGTTTTTTAGACAAATCCATATGGCTTGCAGCTGGCTTATTCAACGAGAAGGGCAACATTTGGTATACAATGGCAAACAGAGCTTGAATTTTTTGAAGGTCTCTCTAACATTGTATCAAATTCCAATTTTTGTCATTTAGAATAGTAGCATCACTGCTGAAAATGGCTTTACTGCACTGCTTTTTAAATGGACTGTTTATGTGCTGGCAATATCTAAATACAATCTGTTCATCAGTAATATGAAGTACTTCACAAAATTAGTAAGAACAGGTCCGTGTGTTTTGTGAGGTCAGGAAATTGCCAGTCTTAAGAAGCAAAACAATCCGAAAGCTGATGATCAGGTTTACCTTTTTACCTTTAAAAGCCACAGCAGTTGACCTCAACTTTCTATCTTGTTGCTTTTCCAGTCCATCTAGCTATCATTTACATTAATGCTTTCTTGTTCAACCTCATAGTGTTATTATTCACCTTAATGGCATGCATTCTTCATTGCTCACCCGAAGTCTGAATTTATAAATCTGTCAGCTGTATAACACTGTGGACTCAAAGGCCCCTATATTAATCAGTTTCGCTGTGTTTTGCTGAAGTATTAGTTTTTGTGTATTGACTGATAACATAGGGAACAGTGGGCACATCAATCAAGGTCTATTGGGAACAAGCTCAGATGGTTTCTTGTTGCTTCCCCAAGCTTCTTTTTATGTCTCTGAATCACCATCTACAGGTGAAATGACTCCACTGTATGTGCACATCAAAGACAAAACATTTAGTCCTCTCTGTGATTTATCCCCGAAGCACAAAAAAAACGCCCAAAATTAGCTGTGCTCAATAACTGTGCTTGCAGGGAAGGCACACGCTTATGCTGATGCATAAATATTGTACACATAACCCTCCATTAAGTAAGATCACTCATTTTTCATTCAGTCCTTATCCCCTCCCAAGCCCAATTAATTACACTACTATCCCGTTTATAATATTTGTACTTAATCCTTCATGATCCTCCTTGTCTCATTATCTGAAATATAATAGAAAGTAAGCGAAAATATCCAGGTTGAACTGCAGGGAATTTTCTGCTTTCTAATCAGAGATCTATTTTTAGCTTACAAAGTGGCCCTACTGCTGTGCTACCAGAAGTTTTAAATCTTAATTTTTTTCTGAGTTAGTAAGTGTGTGTTTGAAGCACATATCCAAGAGGACTTTAGATACTTTAGAACATCTTAGACTTCAGACAATTTTGAGGGAAGTGATTGAATCACAGAGATAAATGTTTATATCACTGGAGAGCTAAACAAGCTGCTGTAAAGGTGCCTAATGGAAAATTCCTCATGTAGAAGCAACTAGACTGAAAAGTCTTGACCTGCCAAGAAGGTCAGATGATAGTTTTTGTCTTTTTGGACAAGCACGGTGTGCACAGGCTAAAATCCTCCTGGGCTGAGACTTGTGAAGGGCTGAATTCAGCTGTCCGGTGAAGGATGGAGCTGGAGGAATCCACCTCTTCAGCTCCTGTTCCTCTCTAAATGTCTCCCTCCTGGAACCTTGAGGGATATATTCCATAACGTTCATGCAATGGTCACATCTGATGGCAATTATGACCGCAAAACATGGAGTAACTAAAGTGACAGAGGACTGAATAAGGCGCTTATTGCTTTAGGTGGCTAAAGGTGTGATGGGGGTGGTGGTAGCAAAGACTCAGGAACACGGATCACTGCAAGGTCTGCGGGCCTGGGTCCCTTCGCCACACACGGACGGAGCAATGTGGTACCCAGACAGCAACGTGACACACACGCACAGCAATGTGATAAATAGCAATGCACGCAGCAGCGCAACACCCACCCATCCATGCCACCCACACGCGTACGTCCCCTGCCTGCCCACTCCCCACCCGGCCGTAGCACTCAGTAGGTGTCTGTCTGTCCCCTCCACATGGTCCAGCCACCCCCCCCATCACGGCCGGGCGAGGGGGCGGTGGGGCGGCCGGCGGGGGAGAGGAGGGCCGGGGAGAGCCGGGGGCGAGGGCTGGGATAATGGGCGCAGTGTGTCGGGCCATAAACCGCGCAGTGTTGGGGAGGACACGGGGAAGCCGTGTCGGTTTCTGCTCATCCATCACCTGTCAGGGCTTCGCTCCAGCAGCCCCAAGATGAAAGAGCCCCGCTTTGTCTATTGTCTCTCTCGCTGGTCACTCTGGAACCATTCCCGCACTGGAGCCTTGATGTTAATCCCAGTGAACCAGGGGGCTGTCAGGCCAACACGCCAGCAATTTAGTAAAAAATCATTTTTGGGGTAGACGCTCCGCTGAGTTATCTTCCCTATCGTGTTGCTCCGTGTCTTTGCAAGCCATGCTAATCTTTTTCCCATCAGTGACAGGGCTCCAGCGACTCGCTGACATGTGCCCGCAGCCTCCAGCCCTCTGTGGGATCACTGACAGTGCGGGCTGTGAAACGCGGCACGTAACTTCCCGCAAGGTTAGGAGGGGGCAACTTTTAAATCTCTAAACCTACAGCAAATGGTCCCTTTCTGAGCAGGCATCGCTGAGGAATGACTGACATGTCCTCACTATGTGATCCATGTAGTTTCCCTCTTTACATTTATTATTTTCCCTCTTTACATTTTTTACTAAGCCTTTTATCATGCTTATTTAAAAAAAGAAAAACCCACTCCGCCTCACATACATAATCTTTTTTTTTTTCCTAGGGCATGCAATTTCCCTTCTTAACTGATGTTTAACACTTAAAGCTTGGCAACTTTATCTTTATCTTGGGAATCTTAATTAAAAAATAGATATAATCTCTCAACCTTGGAGAATCAAAGCTCAGTGTTATGGAGAAGTTGTAGTTGCAGAAATGCTAACCTCTGTCTTGGTAACCAGTTTGGGCCTTTTTCTTGTCTCTCAACCCCTTTGCAGATGAATGCATTTACCGTAGCTGTATTACAGATAAATACCAATGTGCCAGTTTTTCAGTATCTTTCAGGCAGATAATTAACTTCAGAATGACCTGTTAGGCATATAGTAGTAATGTGTCAGGAGCACTGGAGTGTCTGAACACTGAAGTTCAGTCATATGTACCGTTAGACCTGAGTTTGTCAGAGGCATCTTCCAAACGATTCTGCAGGAACAGCTTGTCCCAGTTGCAGTTTGAACACGGGCAACCTTTTTGGAAGCACCAAGAGTGGTGACAAGCAGAGTCCCTCAGGGGTCTGTACTGGGACCAGTACTCTTTAATGTCTTCATCAACAACATAGACAGTGAGATCGAATGCACCCTCAGCAAGTTTGCCGACGATATCAAGCTGAGTGCTGCAGTTGACACACCTGAGGGACGGGTGCCATCCAGAGGGACCTGAGGAACCTTGAGAAGTGGGCCCAGGAGGCCCTTATGAGATTCAATAAGGCCAAGTGCGAGGTCCCGCATGTGGGTCGGGGCAAACTCCAGTATCAGTACAGACTGGGGGATGAAGGAATTGAGAGCAGCCCTGAGGAAAAGGACTTGGGGGTACAGGTGGATGAAAAGCTGGACATGATTGCAGCCAACTAAACTAAAGAACATGTTGCCACAGGTCAAGGGGTAATGGTTTTAAACTAAAAAAAGGTAGATTCAGACTAGATATAAGGAAGAAATTTTTTCCAACGAGGGTGGTGAAACACTGGAACAGGTTGCCCAGAGAGGTAATAGGTGCCCCATCCCTGGAAACATTGAAGTTTGGGTTGGATGGGGCTCTGAGCAACGTGATCCAGTTGAAGATGTCCCTGCTCATTGCAGGGGGGTCAGAGTAGATGAGCTTCCAACCCAAGCAATTCTAAGATTCCACAATTCTAAGAGCTCAGACATGTGGACATGGTCAGCTCACGCCGGTTGACCTGGGAGCCCAAGGAACGGGCTTTGGTGTGGTTTAATTTCTAAGTATAGACACCCTCTAGTGCCAAAGGGAAAAAAAAGGGCACAGGATTTTAGGTCCTCTGGTTTCAGATAAACAATGCATTTCTATTCTGCATGTAGTTCACAGAGGGCAGTAGACATCCCTAAGAAGATGTAAGGGCGCTGGGCATGACACCATGTGCTATGGGCACGATCAGTGTTTCTGCCTAGAAGCAGGCACTAGAGCCACTAGAGACACATCCTCGAAACTGCCTGTCAGGCGTGACCATTGTGTGACCATTGCAGGGCTCCTTCATGCTCTGGGATCCCTGGCTCCAAGAAACAGGCATGAGCAGAGGACAGAAAGTGAGGCTGCAAAAAGTCCCTTGACATAGCAACGTACAAAAAGTGAAGGCTATTTGCAAAAATCGTGCCTTCATATAAGGTCTTGAACTGTCTTAAGTGGAAAGTGATAAAGTTCTCAGAGGGACAGAGTTCTGGAAATAAAATAAAATCATGTTTTCAATAGATATTTTTCCCGCATATCATTAGTACGGCATGGTAACAGAACTGGAATTTGAATGGTATGAAAAGAAGCAAATGTATTTTTCACATTGACATTAGCCTCAATATTATTTCTTCATGAGTCAAAACAAAGTGGACCTGTCTCACTTAGTGAAGTCATTTTGCAGTAACAATGGCAAAGGAGTTCTTGGTTAGTGATTCTTTGGATTCAATTTTTTGTTTTGTTTTGTTCTGAAAATACACTAGCTTTGCCATAACTCTTTTCTTTTTTACTTACTCTTTTTCCAGTGACTTTGGTTTGTGCAAAATTCATTTAATGGCATGCTTTTTGAAATCCCACCTTAGAATGTCTATTTAGAAGCTATTGGAGAATTTTCATGGGAAACTATCAATAAGGTTGACAGAATGTTAGGAATGCATATGTAGTAATGGAATATGACAATATTTTTTAATCAGTTTTTACAGAAAGTAGGGAGAATGGACTTCATAGAATGTCATAGAATGTGTTGAGTTGGAAGGGACCTTTAAAGGTCATCTAGTCCAAAAAGACTTGCAAAAAGATTTCTACAATGCAAATTGTCTCAGGCCAAACTAACCCTACCAAGGAAATTTTGGGGATTATTGCAGAGGAGGTCTAGATGCACAGATGTCACAGACACACATGCATTGTACTGCGGTATTCGTATGTTGCTAGTTTGAATTAAGCTCAAAATGAGATTTTATCTCTCTTGAGTGCAGGCCCATAAGAATACTCAATTCCCTTAGAATAGTGAGGCTGAACTGCATTAAATAAATTGCACAATGTCAAAATATGAACAAATATAAACATCTCTAAGTCATGTTGAAGTGCCGCACTTGAAGCATATATTTCAGGGAAGGAATTTTGAAAACAACGATCTAGCGTGTCTTACACTGCAACACCTGGTAGCCCATAGGAACTTCTGTCCTAGCATTTGTGTTTGTAAGCTTTCGATGATCACTGTAGCATAGCATATTTACCCGATTTCCTCAGCAATACCATTTTAAGAGTGTTCAGTGGCTTCTGCCTCCTGAGATCACCGAAAATACCATTGCCTACTAGCGTTCTTATGCCCTGCCCCAATTGGTTGGTATTATCTAAAAGCAAAACATTTCCTGTGAACAGACCCCATGTGCCATTTTCTGCAGTAGCAAAAAGAAAACCCAGCAAAACAAAACCATCTCCAAAATCCAGAAAGGCCACTTTTCTCAACTACCTACAAGGCTTGTTTGTGCAGCTTATTTAAAAACTAAGCGGTGCTGCATACTGAATAGGAGAGAACCAGATTGAGGTGTCTTACTGAGATGGGGCTGCACTGGTCTGCAAACAATCTCTTCATCCTCTTGTGAAGAGAATGGGGGCCATGCAAAGGAGTTCTGGTGAGAAACAAGCTCTTTTGGGGTGAGGTACAAGCTCTGAGGGTGGAGGGAGAGTTTAGGAACAGAGACACTGTATAGACAAAGTCAAGGTAGTGCTCAGCACAACACTGTGGCTGCTCTCCTGGCAGTTGAAGGATGTCTTTTTTTAAGTCAGGAGATATTTGCTAGTTCATTTTCTACCGTACTGACATTTGATATGGCATTTCAGGAGAGCACGACCAACTTTGATGAACCTGACGGCTGATTTCCCTATATCCCCTGTGACCCACGTGTCAGCTGAGCAGCTGGCTCTGTGTGTGTGCTTTTAGTTTGTAGCAAATGTAGATAAAATGAGTCACACCAGACCTCGGTGAAGAAGGTAATACTCTTATGTTATCCTTGGCTGTAGCAATGGGCTGCGGTGAAGTATGCAGTGAGCTGCTGTGGTTCACTTGATGCATGGTAACTCATTAATATTCAATACCGTGATCACGGGTCAGAGCCCCCAGTTTTCTTTAGCTCCTTTAAAAAGTCTTAGGCAGGGATTATGCCTTGGGAAGGACCTTCCACCTTGGAGAGGTATGATTTTCCCAGGAGTTTAAGCCTGCAGCAGCTGGGGGATGTTCTGCCCTTGAGACTCTGCTGTGAATCACATTTCGGCAAGAAAGAAATTCAAATCCCACCCTGGCCTCTGGCTGGCATAGTAAATCTGTAAAAATCACTCCAGCTGAGAGGTATGGATCCACATAGACCTATGCGGAATGTAAAGCACATAATCCTGTGAAAACTGCCTGGGCTGTGTAGGAGAGGAGCTGTAGCATAGCCAGAATACAGAAGAGGGACATGTGCAAAGCCAGACTCTTCCCCCCACAGGTGATTTGTGAGAGTTAGCATTTGGTCTGTGAGTGATTTAACTGCTGCCTTCTCTCCCCTCAGTCTGTTTGATAATGACTGGGGGGAAAGGTGCAAGTTGCTCCTTGCAGCATAAAAGAACAACAGAGCTGGGTGGCCCAGGCAAAAATAAGGTTTACAATGCAGATTTTTAAAAGGAGGCATTTAAAACAAGGGTATTGTACGCTTTCTGTCAGCTAAAGTGGCTTTTCATGGATATCAGCTCACGGGGCTTGACTGAAGGTATGCCAGGAATGCCGGATAGGTCAGCTGGGTGCTGAACTGACATGTCCTAAAGGAGTGAGGCATGATCCAAGAGCAACGCCAACATGAAAACATGTGTCAGGGTGTGTCAGGACAGAAAATGATCAATACCTACTACTTTTAATAGTCCCCAGTTCTGCGCAGCATCAGTGAGCAGTCCATGAGTTCTTTTATTGATGACACCATGGGATGTGAGACAAGATCCATGGATAAAGAATTTCAGGTTTGCTTTATGGCCTTTCCAATAAGGAGTAATCTTTTTTTCAATGAGATAAGAATTATTGGCAATCCTTTAAATTATAACAAATGCCTGAAACACACCTAAGCTAATTTAGATTTAATAGGAAAGTAATTACAAAGCCAATACAGACCTATTGATTTCTACAATTACATTTACTGGACTTCATCATCTACCTACTGTTACACGCACACAGTCAGCTAAATCTTTCAATTCATATTTTAAATTAGAGTGTCCCTTAGAGAGGGGCCTGTACCGTATTAAGCTTAAAGGCATTGCTGAGTACACGAATCCAAAGTTGTTTAGAATTTCCCCTATTTTCTGGGCTATTATTTTCTAAGCCAAGCATCTGCTTTACGTGGAATTCTGTGCATGCACATAGAAAATTTTGTCCAAAATTCTTCAGCTGTTTCAGAAAACGAATATATCATTTGAGAAAAGTATATTATTTTGTTCACATTACAGAGGTGATTTACTTTAAGTAATCCAATTACCCACATTCCACAAGGCTTTAAATTTGGCAGGGAGGGATTGTGCCTTTTACAGCATCTCAGCCCTCATCTTCCCACAACAACACGTCACCCCATTTTCTCTGTAAAGTCATTCCTTTTTCTCATTTCATTCTCTGCGCTTTTACTCACTAGTTCTCAGGCCAAGTTTATTTTTTTGTGCCTGATCAGGACATTTGGCCAGAGACCTCCCAAAGCCCCCTCCCAGGCGGCTGGTTTGACCTCTGATTCCCCATCCAGGCTCAGCTCCTCTCCGGCACCGCTCTTCACATCCTGCTCACATTTTCCTCCCAGTCTCCTGCCGCAAGCTGCTTATTTATTTATTTTTTTTTTTCACAGAAACCCAGTGTCAAGTTCAAACCCTCATTTCATATTTCTAAAGTTTTGCTGTTCCTGAACTTTACTGTGAATTCCTTCTCCCTATATTTTTTTTTTCCTAGTTTTTACTGGGATCTTTTCCTTTTCTGCAGCACATTTAACCCTGTCTGGATGCTTCTAAATTCCTGTCGTACCACACTAAAAATACAGCCTTTTCCCTACAGGGGACCAAAAGGGTTACAGAGACTGGAGAAACTCCTTGCAGCTTCACCCACACACCTGGGCAAGGGTGAGGCTCCGTTTGCTTCCTCGAGGCTCACTCTTCATGACCTCATTCAAAATCCTGACTCAGATAAAACTCCCCTTGAAATCGATGGGGGATTATATAGACTAATTAAGAACTTCTGGCCTGGAACCAAACATCTTGTTGGAAGCCTAATTAGAGATGATTATAAGTTGATTGTCTACAGTTAATAAAATAGGCCTTCTTGATTTTCTTTCCTGCTCTTCTTGGAAAGTTGAGGGTGACTGCAGGAAAACTGTTTGTGTTGACGTGTTTTGTGCAGTGCTGTACGTAGTTGGCCACTCTTTGTGAGTGTTTAAGACTGTACGGATCTTCTTGCTAAAAAAGAAAAAAAAAAACAACTTTTTTTTTTTTTTTTTTTAGAACATGCTAAAATTCACAAAATTATTTCAGTGAATCTACCTGGGTTCATTTCTCAGGAGACAGGGTAGAAACACCACTGCTTTACCCAGCTGTAACTTAAAAGTTCTTTTGAAAGGAGTGGTAGAAAAATTACTACATGAATCCTGTATGAGATTGTAAATCTGGTTCTATGCTTCATTTCCACTGCTTTTTCACCTCTTTGAATTCTGTAATAGGCTGTTGGCTTTAACTTCCCAATGGGATCTGACCAAGCCACAGTCCAAGCATCACCAAAGTCACACTGGAAAACTCACAAGGAATTTCAATAGGGATTGAAACAGTTTGTGTGTCTTGTGCTTTTTGTTAGACTGCAGAAAATAAGATTTCATTGTAAATTCAAACATGGCAACACAAACAGCCTTATGTAAAGAATTCAATAATAAATGCGTATAGTTTCTATAATCACAGGAATTGCATATGTAGCACTGGGATTATTATTTAAGAAAACTGTTGTTCTTCTGTATCAAAAAATGAAATCAGTTTGTGCTTAGGCCTGACCGCTGATGCCTTGAGTATTTACACTACAAACTAAAAGACATGGATTGTGTGACAAGTTTTCAATGAACAATACTAAAATGTTAAAAATTGTCATTTATAACTTTTTTTTCTCCCTCCATGACATGTAGAATTTCATTCATACTGACTTTCATGGACAGCAGTTTTCCAAAAATAAGCACAGAATAATAGGTTTTTGTGCAATGTATTTCAGATGTGGTAATCTGTTCTGCCTCCATTTCTTTCCTTGACCAGGTGGGGGTGTTCTTGGCATAACATTTCTCAAGAATGAGATCCACAAATATATGGCAATTCTCTGCTGACATCTGGGAAGAGTTGGTTTTAGTCTATGGTCTAGCTCTGACAGCAAGCATATGGGATCACCATTTTGACTGGATCACAGGAATGGTCTTATTCTGAGAGTCTTATTACGCCAAAATCCACAGCAATGAGTCTGGGCCAACGGTTCTGGAGCAATGCATTACAATTAATATAATCACTGGACACAATGTGGAATAATTGCCCTAACAAAAGTGTTCTGTTTAGTGTTTAAGTTTCTAGCTGGGGGAAAATTTTTTGGGAAAAAAAAGGAACTCTGTTATTTTGCTTTTGTTAAAATTATGAAACAAAATAAGAATTCTGCAAATAGTTTTCTGAAGTCTATAAGAAGTTAGCCTTTTTTCTGAATTCAGTTGTTTATCCTATACCTGTGAGTTACTAAGTACCTCCAGAACTGTATTAATGTTTAACTTAATATTTATATGGATGTATACAGACTTTTGTGCTTTAGTACCTGTATACCTAAAAAGAGAAGGGAGTAGCAGTTTACAATGATCCTGTTAGACAGTGAGAATTTTACAGGGTGAAAAATAGCACAAGATTTCAAGTTACACAGAAAGGCTGCGGCCGAGTCAGGAAATGAAGGCAGGGTAGTGCCAAATATAAGACCATCTTTCCTATCTTATTTTGTCACTCTTAAAGTTTACTAAAAATAGGAGATAAGTAGCTCAGAGAACTGGTCCACTTGTTACGGTGCCAAGAACTGAGTGTCAAGAAAATTCATTCAAATTTTGCAGACACATACATTAGAGCTGTGGACTTTCTCTTGAAGGTGACTTCTAGTTCCCAAAAATGAAAGTGCTGTCACCTGAAAGAGCCGCTCCCTGTTCATGCAGCTGAGGTGTGGATGGAAGGGACCGCTGTTTTCTTCTGTTGTAGTTGTAGCTGAAGTTGCTTTTCCAAAATTGCCCCCTAAAGTTAGATTTCGTGTTTCCTTTGTCCCACACAGTGACCTACCCACTAGCCTGTACTGACCCTTGTTAAACCGAAAGAACTTCTTCTGCACTCACTGTCATCTCGGTAAACATCGCCTTGATAGAGGGCATGTTTCAGCTTTTATTATTTAACTCAAAAGCCAACATTACCCAGGAGATGTAGACCAGGAGGTCTATATACATACATTTGCAGCATATGATGTTCCCTGTGGAGTGAGCTCTATGAGATTACGCTGCATTTGTGTGTATGTGGGGATCTGCGCACATAGGTCTGCCCATCATTTTCATCTACCTCCCAATAACTTCTGAACCACTTAACTAGTTTCAACCCAGTATAACAGAATTTAGCAGGAATTAAATATCCAATTTTGTAGGAATAGGTGGCTGAGCAGAAAAGAGAGGTCATTAGTGGTCTAATCGAGTCAGACCTTCTCTGGTCACGAGGTTGCAGCATGCTCTCCACCCACTGGAGAATTCACACAGAAGACAGCTATTATGGCTGCCCCAACCACAGGAAAAGTTTTAATTGGTACTTACACCAGAGAACCCAACCACAAGACACAAAGCCATAAAAAAACCCCAGGTTTCATTATCTCTGCTGCAGATGGAACTGCCTGTCTCTCCGGGAACCGCTCTTTACTTTATTTGTGGCAATTTCACCAAACTTTTCATCTCCATTTCATTCGAGCTAATCTGTCCCCATCACAGCTGGCTCACTGAGCTCTGAGAAGCAGATGTATGAGGTCCCTGACTAGCGCTTGGTGAACTCAGCTTGGACCATTTCAATGCTAGTGCTGTGCTGCGCCATTCCTCCCCATCCACTCTCCTTCTAATCTCCGAGTACTTTGAGCTATCACAATCTGGCTGTGGATTGTTGAAGGTTTCACAAAGAGACCTCTTACATTTATGAGGGAAAAGAATGTCTGCAACTCCTTTATTTGTCATCTTTTTCCAAAAAGACCACCTCCAGTTTCCCAATGTTGGCTAATGAAGCCAGTGAGCTGGTTTTGGAACAAAAGTGTTTCATCCCTAAACTAACCAGTTGTCTGAACAAGCTTGATACAACCTCCTTTTATCAGTAAAGTGTTTTACCTGTCTCTGTGAAACCCAGATTTTTCCTGTCTTTGTGACTTGCCTAGAGAATCATCCTCTACAGAGAAAGGCCGGCATCTCTGCAGAGGGACATTCATGGCAGCTATTTTTTAGGACATTTTATATGCGCTATTTGGCAGTGCCTAAATATTTTACAGATACAAGACGGGTCTAGATAAGTAGATTAGATTAGATATCTAATCTTGAACAGGGTTGAAAATGTGTTACAAAATTGCATTCAAAATACACGGACTATAACCTATCATGAACATAACATGTAGCAGAACAAAACATCCAATTGAGAAAGGAGATTTGGAAGTTAAGTAATTTCTTGATGACGGCCCAATCCTCATTTGAAACAAACTGGCATCAGCAGCCATCAAAATCAATTAAATCATGTTAATGAAACAGGAGCTAAGGGTGTGGACTTAAAATAACATTATTTTATTTTCACTAAATAGAAAATGCTAGGGCAACAGTTGTGCTCTTGAGAAGAGCCGTGCAAGTTGCCATACTCTCTATGCCCATCTCCTCTACTAGCAGGGGAAGAAACGCTGACACACAAAAGCCTTGTGAAGCTTAGTGTACTAGAGAGGAAAAAAAATTCTAAAGAGAAAGTCTCTGTTTTGCCAGTTAAGGGCTGTTCTAACACCAACTAAAATGGCTGAGATGCCAGTGAAGTCAGCCTGTTTCCAGACCAGATGGGAACTCCGCATTTTCTTTGCCAAGAGTGGGCAACAAGATACAGTCCCACATGATGACCATGGGCCCACGGAGATGTTAGCTGGCCCTTCACATTTAATTTATAGTGCTCTTTACCTGTGGAAGAAGGGAAACCTTTAAGCTGTCATCTTTAGGCTCAAATCAGATGTGCTACTTTAACTAGTACGTTCTTAAAATCCTCCAAATTCTCAGGCATTCTACATAAATTACAAGGAAATGAAAACACAACAGTTAATGTTTTTTTCAAAGTTCTATCTTACCCTTAGGAGATCTAATCAATCCTTTAAATCTCTAATTATAATAAATCCTATTTTATATTGACATACAAGTCTTTTTGATCCAGATTACTTTCCTAATTATTATAAAAATTATGGATAAAGATCCATCTTTAATATAAAATTCAGCAGTACATCACAATTGCATGACAATACCGCTCTAGATTTTGATGCAGTCTATAGGAGAAAAGCTATAACATACTGAGATTGCTGAGAAATTTCAGAAGACTGCCTATGCCCAAACAAGTTTGGCTGCAGATTAATATCCTTTTGTTTTTGAAAAAATGCCTTGGGATATGCAAAGACCTCGGTCACAGTTTTATATGTTACCCAAGGGCAACAGCATGGAGGGCTTTAACACAATTTAGGAAAGCATCATCAGACTTTTCTGCAAGATTTGTCCTCTTGACAAAGTTATAAAAGTCCATGATTTAATTTGTAAATCTGATGGGATTGGTGAATACAGTGGAACATATTCCATCGTGTATGATGTATGCTCTTCTTTCATAAGATCAGCTAAATGGAAAGGTGGAACAAGAGCTACCAAGGTAGCCCCCTGGGAATCCTTCATGAGCTATCCAGGAATGTACCTATTGTCTTTTAATTTTCTGAAAATCTCAGAGTACCAGAATTTCTCCAACATTTTCATGTGAATGTCAAGAAGGAAAGGAACCACTACTGGCAGATAAACGGTAATATTTTTCTACCTCCAATGGCTACTTGTGTACCTCCCAATATCATGTGCACGGTCTTGGCAAAGTGCCAGACTTTTCTCCGCTGTTACATCGCAGCGCTGGCAAAAAGCCAAGGAATCGGCAGTTTTGGTTTCTGTCAGGAAAAAATTCCTCCCAGAGAATTCGGATGTGATGGGATTTTAATGCGATCCAGGGTGTTTCTTAGGTCAGTGAGTCTTTTCTAGGTGGCGAAAGGACGCATTATGAAGAGGAAGGCCCCAAAACCTAGCATTCAGGGTCTTTTTCAAGGCGACTCTACCCCTGCTCTGGGCGTGTTGCCCCTCACTGCATGCAGGGAAACTGTATTCAGTTAACAATATCCATAACTGAGGAGTTCATAGAGTTGTGACAAATGCAGCTGATTGCTGTTCTCAGGCTTTGCTTGCTCTGTTTTTCAAGTGCAGACCAGCTGCTGATACATCAGTTCTTGCTGAAAGCCACAGCTCTTAGTAGCGAGGTGCTATCTCAGCCTTTTCTCAGAACATCAGTTCCCCCAAACTGAAACCACTGACACTGTACAGGGGCATTTGATTCATTTTACTTTTGTATTTTAAGCAGTATCTGTTAACATCCAAATTATTCTCTGCTTCCTGCAAGGCTCCCTAAGATAAGAGTGGTTCAAGAATGTACGTTTGTGGTAATTAAAGCATCGTGAAAGTTGCAACATCAGGAAATATATGGTCCTCCACTCTTTTTTCCCCTTCTCTTTTTTTTCTCCCTCTTGCCAGCTACTTGTCTATTTATAGAAATACACCTCACCATTTACTTAGGAGGCTGTGACATGGAGAAGCAGATATTTAGAGGAAGTCCATTTGCCTGAAAAAAACATCCATTACCTTTATCACCAGTGGAGCCCAAAAAAGAATCAATTACTATACTTCACTTGGGAATGACTAATTGAATTGTGAAATATACTGACACTCTGAAGTCACTGTGGTAAACTGAATACCGGTACTTGTAAAAGGCAGGAAATGTTGTAGATAAGGTGCTGATTCACATGATTAGAATGCATTTTCAGTTTGTGTTGATGCTCTAAGCTTGTCTTATTAATCAAGGGTCAGAGGATTAGCTCAGAAGAGAGAGAACTGCAGAGGATTTGCACCTGCTTGGTTCAACTATGAAATTAGCTCTGTGCTAAATACACTGCATTCCCATTCCACAGTTAGAAATGAGCTGGCAACTCCTTTTTCAACCATAGAACCACTTAAATTAGCCATCTGACTGGCTTTAGTGGTGCATCTGTCATAGGTACTCTGTTGTCCTCCTCCACGTGCGCTAGCACTTTCAAATCCTGCAGAGAACATAGGTGAGGGTCCTGCTGGACGGTGTCAGTGGGGATGTGCTCTGAGTCCTCACCCTGCAGCTGCTCAGCTGTGTCGAATAGCTCCACTAAACATCCCCAGGGACTGCAACTTCATCATCTGTGCTGTTAAATCGTTAGGAAAATCCTCGGCACATCTTTAGCTGAGGCCAACCTCCCAGTCCCCAATGCCTCAGAAATGGTTCAGAAGGTATCACGGGGCAAATACCATTTCCAGTAGTCTCTTCGGGTGAATGTCATCCATTTGGGTATTCACACTGAGTGCAATGTTCTTGATGCAGGTTTTACTGTGTCATTTGACCTCAGTGAGAGAGAGCAATATAGACCACATTTAATTTACAAGTGCAGACATTGTTTCTGTGTTGCAACAAATAACTGTTCAACATAAAATACTGTAACTCAGGAAGTCTAGCCCAAGAAATTGAAATTGTATAGATATATATACACACACATATATATGCTGCAAAATTAATCAAATAATATATTAATACTATTCAGTTAATTCAGATATAAAAAGCTGCACGTGGATATAATATAATTATTACACTTACTTAGCAAAATGCATGTGGTTCATTACTGAAGGAGACTTGCACGTGCTCAGGGGATCCTCGTTTTTGCATTCCCCCTGAGCTCCAGGAAGGCAGGGGTGACCTTCCTGCCCTGGTGGAATCCACCCTACAGACACTTCCAAATCAAAAGGCAGCTTTTATTTCTAGGGCTTTCTGAAAAGCTTCTGAAGAGGAAAGTGCTTTGGTCTTTGCAATGTCCTAGGGGCCTGATCCAAGCACTTTGCAAGCAAAGAGAATTGCTGAGTTTGCTGCAGAAGGTGAAATCTCAGTGCCATTGAAATAAATGCCACCATCCCCTTGATCCACTGAAGTTAGGATTTCAGTCCATAATACTGAAGAAATGTACCTCCATATGTCTCTTCTTTAACTCTTTGAAATAGCAAAAAAATAGTTCAGCAACATGCTTCAGCAGTAATGTACTCAGTGTTGTGCTTTTTTCCCCCAAAGAAAATAAAAGCACGTACAGGCATACTTAACTGAAACTGGTTACTAATTGATTTTTCTAATGTATTTTATTTAAATGCTGGAAGGGCTGGCCTTGTTTACAAAATGCAATAAACTGTTAGATTCTCTGGATTCTCCCTCCTAAATTGACTCGGTCTCATTTGTATCTCGGCGATTTGTGATTCATCGTGGTGTCAGGAAAGCATGTCCCTGTTAGAACTGGTCAGGTTATTCACTATAGCAGAAGAAAAAAAAAAGCATGAAAGAAATGTGTGCTTATGATCTGTGATCTGAAAGAGAGAAGGTTTGAGGAGCAGAAAGTAAGAGACTGTTTCTACTACTAAGCTCAAGGTGGAGGTGGAGGGAAGGGAGGAAGGGGAGGAGAGGTAAAAAGGGTAATTTGCTGCATATTTTTAGTGCATGTTTACATTGCTAGATGCTTTAATGCTGGACATCTCATGAGAAAGGATATTTTAGGTACTATCTGTCAGTGTGGAATAACTGGAATAGGTACTTTCCCTTTTTCAGGCAAGAACACAATGTAATTTTACATACTGAACACTTAATAATATATATGTGACCCACTGGATGGCATGATGCTATTGAGCAGGAGTCAGTGCTAATTCTGTGTCAAACACTGCTGAAGAGAGCAGTGTCCATAACTTAGATGGACAAATAACAAAGGAAGGAACAGATGAAGCTAAAGTAACTTGCCTATGGGCAGACAACAGCAAATTGGGAGGACTAGGGGTTAAACCTGGTTTTCTGACTCTTAATCCATGCCCTCCTTGCTCAGTGATAACGGGCAGAAGTATAAAAAGAAGCAGAAATTGCAACAAACTTCTGTGTCTCTCTTTTCCCTCCACTTTCCCTTTCCTTGCCTCCCTACTGACTTAACGTGAAGTTTTTTACTTAGAAAATTACTTCCTATCCAATCTGGTTCCTTAAGCCTAATAAAATAAGCTTTGAATCAACCATGATATGATTTTATACAGATAATTTATTTTGAGTAGTAATTTCTACTTGTGGATAAGATGCAATGCGTTCATTAATATATAGACAAAGCTAAGAGGACAAAATATAGCTTCAGAAAAATAACTTAAAGAATACAGACTTGCTAAATGGAGAGGCCAGGCCATTTGTGTACATAAATGCAGGGGACATAGCAACTGCCTAAATGCACATGCCCTAAAGCTCTTGAAATTCATCAAGGTTAGAAAACTTTAACGTCATCCTGAAAAATCAGATTTTTTTACAAGGAAGTTCTCAAAGTGTGTACAAGAACAAGTACACATTTTTTCAGTCATGTCACACACAAAAAATGACATGCACTCCAATCTCATTTCCAAGGGTTTACACCACATATTTTCAGTGCACCTGTTATGCAAATAAAAATTGCACTTCCAACTGAAATTTTATCTGACCGTGTCCACATTCTGTAGTAAAAGTTGGCTTGCTACTCAAAAGTCAAACACTATGGCCTGAGGATGGTACTGAAGAAACACTAACGCAGATCCTTGCTTTTCCAATATTTTCAGTTAAGTAGAAGACAAGCTTCTCGGATGAAGTTAATTTTGCACAAAAAGGCAGTTATGCGTACAGATGCACTGTAGGAAAAGGAGTCTGGCCAATGAACTGGAATGAGATAGCCAGGAATGCAAACTGTAATTCCTGCAAACTCCTTTGCCAGCATCTAGTTACAAGTTTATCGCAAGACTAGATGATATTCGCCACAGGAAAGCCTGTGTGTTTGTGTTCTCTTCCTGTATATCCTTATGCTAGCATCAATTCACAACACTTCCATTTCCTGAAAAATTACCTTTAGTATTCTCATCTGGGAATTACACCCATGTTGCTGTCAATATATTTTATATTGTCTGTAAGTGATGGCAAATGTGCAGTGTGCAGAGACCCCCAACAACTGCTTAGAGCCTTGACAACTGCAAAACAAAGATGTTCTGTGCTGGCCTAAGCTTGTGAGAATGAGAGAAGTGCTGGAGCCAACCGCATACTTTGGGAGTTTTCCAACTGTGGCAGGAAAAATTTCTTTTTTTTTTTCTTTTTTGGTAACAAATGGCACTAATGAGAACAATGAATTTCAGTAATTAGGTTAAGAGGCTTAGACAAACAAGCTAACTAGAACAATGAAAGATGAAGATGGGAATATAGATTATTGTAAGCTTATTGTCCTTGTAGACTGATAACAGTTTAGTAGGCTATCGGCATTATTCTAATTCATTCTGTCACAAGCTTCATTCCAGAGCTGCCCATTTCTCGATGTGCTGTTCAGATTTAGAAGCAAATAAGCTGTATAACAGGACTGGAAGAAAGTAAATCTGAGAGCTGCTGGGTGGTGAATTGACTGCACAGGAAGTAAATTCCTTGTTCAGTCAAAGAACAGCTGTAGTTTTTATAGAAAGGGAGCTCAGTCCATGAGTTAATGTCTCTAAGCTTTTGGAAAACAGCGTTCAAATCCCTGCTCTGCTGCACATTTTGTGTATGATCTTGAACAATTCACGTGAACTTCAGTTTCCCATTAGCTAAAAACTACAGTAAAATTTCTGTCTTGCAGCAGTGTGGCAAAGCCCATGACGTGCTCTGATAAGAGTAATGAGTTCGTTTAAACATCTTATGAACGACTGTAATATTTTGCAAATTACCCAACTAATTGGCTTCGGCTGAAACCTGAAGGATGCTCATTGTGAAGCCTGCCTTTGCATGCAGGCTGGTGTTTTCCATGAGGAATCAGGTTTTTCTTTCTCTGCTAACACTCATTCAATGGTTCTTTACATGTGAAGTTGCTATATGTTTTCCAAATTGGCCCTTTTTCTGCCATGTAGTCAGTCATGGCAAACATGTTTGCAAAGAGATTTCTACAGATTTCAAGAGATTTCTACAGTCAGTAGAGAAACTAGAAGGGACACTTGTACTGAAGCGGGGACAACTTCATTTTATTCTTCAGGACAAAGACTGCTGTGATCATAAAAGTTAGCGTTACTGATAAATTTCTTCAGGAACAAGTGGAGCCTCTTTCCGTGCTTTCAAGGTTCCACAGCAGTGTAACAGGATGAGTTAAGTGATGGATAAGTCACCTTGGGCTGCATCAAAAGAAGGGTGGCCAGCAGGTCGAAGGAGGTGATTCTGCCCCTCTACTCCACTCTCGTGAGACCCCACCTGGAGTACTGCATCCAGCTCTGGAGCCCTCAACATAAGAAGGACATCGACCTATTGGAATGGGTCCAGAGGAGGGCCATGAAGATGATCTGAGGGCTGGAGCACCTCTGCTATGAGGACAGGCTGAGAAAGTTGGGGGTGTTCAGCCTGGAGAAGAGAAGGCTCTGGGGAGACCTTATTGCAGCCTTCCAGTACCTAAAGGGGGCCTACAGGAAAGATGGGGAGGGACTTTTTATCAGGGAGTGTAGTGATATGACAAGGGGTAACGGTTTTAAACTCAAAGAGGGCAGATTTAGATCAGAAATTAGGAAGAAATTCTTTACTGTGAGGGTGGTGAGGCACTGGAACAGGTTGCCCAGAGAAGCTGTGGATGCCCCATCCCTGGAAGTGTCCAAGGCCAGGCTGGATGGGGCTTTAAGCAGCCTGGTCTAGTGGGAGGTGTCCCTGCCCATGGCCGGGGAGTTGGAACTAGATGATCTTTAAGGTCCCATCCAACCCAAACCATTCTATGATTCTAGGAAAGGAGGGACTGGACAGGAAATTTAGGATGATAATGCATTTTGCTTTAACATATATTTTCTACATACCTAAAACTTCCAATGATTCACATCCAAGTCTCTAAATTGTTTATAAAAAGAAGCCTGGTTACATTAAGAAGTAAGGCGACAGTTAGGAAAAAAACCTCCACAATGATATATAATATGTAGCAATACCTATGCCTGTAACTTGGAGGTTAAGAAAAATGCTGAAAAGAGGATGTGAGCAGCTGAAAATACTGAGGGAAAATGTTAGCATGATAAAATGTATTTTCTTTAATGTATATTGGAAGAAAAGTATGTCTTAACATAGAATTGTGCTGATGTTGGAAACAAATAATCGAATTCTTATTAGAAGACACAGAATAGTTAAAATTCATAAAATAGATGGAGTCCTAGAAACAAAATACAGATAGGTACGTCTAACATATAAGAAGAGAAAAATTCTTTCCGGCTTGTGATAGTCTGAGGGAAATACAAAGCAACTTTAAGTAGAATTAAACACTTCTAATTCACTGAGAACAGATGGTTTGCACACAAATTTATCTGGGAAATCTTTACTCCTCATTTTTAACAAATTTTGGAATACTAGGGAAATTCCAGAAGACTGAAAGAGAACTTACGGTGTGCCAATATTCCAAAAAGTCTGACAAGATGACTGGAGTAAGTGTAGGTCAATTAGTCTGACATCTGTTCCAGAAAATATTACAGAAAAGCTGGGAAGAGAATCAGCTGAGAAATAATTAAAGGATAGAAAGAAAATCAATTCCAGACAACATGGTTTTATGAAAAGCAGATCATGTCAAAGAAATCTCACTTTATTCTTTGATGAAATTGCAAGCTTGTTTGAGTAATCTGATTTTTGTAAAATATTTGAATTTAGCAGCACAGGATGTTCTGATTTAAACATTGGCATCATATACTATTAATAAAGCAAATGTTTTATGAATTAAGAACTGGTTAAGTGATAGATCTTAAAAAGAGATTGTCTCCAGGAAATTATCAACAGCTGAACATACTTATAATGGAGTTTCATGGGGATCAGTAGCAGGCCTGATACCATTCAACGACTTCACTGATTGTTTTTGAAAGTAAATAATAAATCACTTATGATAACATTTGTAATTAAAAGGGGGTGGGGGGGAAAGCCCTTGGTAAAATAGTAAATAAGGATAAGGCAATAAGGCAGGATGATCTGGATCTTTTCATAAACAGGACTCTGAAAAAGACCTGGGGATCAAAGTGAAGGAGCAACTTAATGTGAGGTCTCAGCATGGTAAAAGTGCTGATAATTAGCTCTAATTGTAGCCTGCCTGCAAATGCAACTACTCTGTTCTCTAGATTCAGGCTCTTCAGCGTGCAATCAGCTCTGGTGTCTCTGTGCTACACTTCTCTACACTTCCTTTTCTGCTGGTTAGTATAAACTGAGACAGCTCAGATGCCTTGGATGCCTCTGCCAGCATGGTGTAGTTTTGCCCTTGATCACAATCACAGTACTTTCACAGGGAGAACGTAATGGGTATTAAATAACCCTTCAGTCTAGGAGAAAGGAAGTAACAGGAACCAATGGCTGGAAGTTGAAGACATGCACATTTGAGTTAAAATGTATTATAGTTAGTATGTGCACATCACTGGAAGAAATTATCAAGGGAACCTCCAGTTTTAGTCAACTCTGTGCCTTTGAAAGCGTATAATTTTGTGAAAGGGGGTGGCTTTCCATGAGACCTAGGTGAAAAACACTGTATAATTCTCTCACTATTGCTTTTAAGAACAGCAATCTGGTAGTTATTTTTGTTTACTGCTCAGAACAATCAGCTTCCTAACACTAATTTCAGACTGGAAGAAGCTGAAATCTCATACTCACAGGCAGAAGAATATAACATATACAGAAGAATTTGCAAAGCAAAAGAAAGTTCATAATAGAAAGTACTAACAAGGTAAATCTGAAACTCTGCTTTCAGGCAACAAGCCTGCCAGTTGGAAAAAAAAGTCCTAGAATGGCCCATGGTTAATGCTTTTCAGATGACAGAAAGGCTATGACCTTGAGAGGTCATCCCCTATCTTAAGTCAAGATCAACTCCACTGAAAGCTGATTAAGAGAAAAATGAAATGCCAGTAATGTTAAGCTCACAGGTATAAAAAATGTCCTTGCTGCAACGTCAATGGCTTCTAATCCAACTGAACTTCCCCCCTAACCCAGGCATCTCTGAGAAATAATAGCAGCTTCTCATACAACTTGTGAATGCGTGACCCTTCCAGAAGAATCCTTAAAATTCCCCAAATGTGCTGTTTTCTCAGAGACTACAGACTACAAAACCAGAAGGCACCGCAGCTAAATCTGTGTGCTTGTAAGCTAGTTTGGGTCAAGGATTAAAGAGTGTCCTGACCCTGATTCAGGCCGGCTAGTGTGGAACTGCTGAACAGGTTGTATTTCAAGAGCAGCAGAACAATGAGATCAATTACAAGTGGCTGAACTTCTCAGCAGAGACAAGGCTCCTTATTCGGGAATATGCTTTTTTAAATTCAGATTTATAGGAGGATTCTGGTGTCAGCATCCTAACCTGCCTTTAACCCTCCTTCTGTCCACTGCTGAAACAATAAACCTTCAGGACCCTAGTTCCCATAGAATCGCTCATCCTAAGGATGAGCATACTTAAGGATCTTTAAATTAAAGGTTGTTGATTTAGAACACAACAGTAGTTTGCAATTAAAGAAAGATATTGAAATATTTTCTTCACAAAATGATCCTAAAAATCCCACCTTTTCCAGCATTTTTTAGTTGGTATATGTTTGTACTATATACAGCTTCTGTACAATTTCGTTTAGGAAATATTGCCGTAAATTGGTCTGACTGGGGGAACATACCCCAGGCACTGTTCATTTTCCTTTATGAATTATTTTGGGATGTAGACTAATGCTCTCCCACTAATGATTTTCAAAGTTGAATACAAGAAATATTTGAAGAGATACGCTTCATCTTTCTAGATAAAATAATGTAAGAATTAAAAGAGTTCCAATGCAGCTGCTTCGGGAAATATCTGGTGTTACTTGTGTAAGACAACGGTTTACACAGTCTACTCAAATTATATTATACAAGCCCCAGCCAAAGACCCTGAAATTGCACAAGTTAAAGAAATGTAAAATTTGACCACATTAGATCAATTTAAATAAACCAGACTTTACCTAAAAATAGTAATTACAACAGGCCTTTCCTGCTCCCACGCACTATCAACCATAGTGGTGTCAGTCAAGAATAATGTCTTTGGCTCCATGGGTTTGAATTTGCAAAGACTAAGAAATTGAAATTACTTTTTTACATTTTGTATTTGTTATCATAAAGGCCCTCGCACTGGCACGAGGGATTAGGTGGGGAAGAAGAAGTCGGGGTAGGGAGAGAGCAGGATTAGCCCATCAGCACAAGTGTAGATTAGTTCAAAGTGGCTGTGAAAGTTCACCCAAAGTCTCTCTTGTCAAGTCAGTCTGCACAGGAGCCCCGGCTCCTTGATGGCCCAGCCCTTGTCCTGCGCAAGCAGAGCACGTCTCTGGTCAGGGGCCCTGGCTTACAGAATCACAGAATCTTCAGAGTTGGAAGGGACCTCTAGAGATTATCTAGTCCAACTCCCCTGCTAAAGCAGGATTGCCCAGAGCACATTACTCAGGACTGCATCCAGGCCGGTCTTGAAAGTCTCCAGAGAAGGGGACTCCACAACCTCCCTGGGCAGCCTGTTCCAGTGCTCTGTCACCCTCACCGTAAAGAAGTTTTTCCGTGTATTTGAATGGAACTTCCTATGTTCCAACTTGTGCCCATTGCCCCTCGTCCTGTCACTGGGAACCATTGAAAAGAGGAGCTCTGGCCATATGTCTGGTATAGGCATGGTTGGCTCAGACCCAGGCTTGATCTTGAGCTGCTCCATCAAGCAGTGCAGACGTTGCCGTGCTTCACGGACACTCTCCTTGGGGTGTGTGATGGAAACACACAATGAAAAGATTGTGCCTGACCCAGTTTTAAGGATCTTAAAAGACAAGTCTGAAGTGAAAGACAGGAGGTGGCAGAAACCAACAGATGCAGCACAAACAGTGAGATGCGTGGGAATCGCCACGAGAACAGCGAATCACTGGTCCTTCCATTAGCAGCTATTTATACACAAGGTGAGAATCTTGCTTTAGTAGTTAACATATGGCATACAAATCACTTTTCAAACCCAGCTCACAAAGGCGGCGTTGTTGTTTTGTCCTGAGACCAAGGGCAGCAGCAACTTGTGTCCCTAGTGCTTTCTTTAATGGACATCACAAGCATTCTCCCTGTGGGTCTCCTCCACGTCTCCTAACGTTTGCTTTCCAGTGCCAAACACACTATAAATAAACGACTCTGTGTCAACAGGCTGGAAGCATTTTGTAATAATCTGTTGGCACTACCTGATGAGAAATGTTAAGAAGGTTATGCATTAACTATCCAAACTCCATGTCTAGATGATCAGGAGCATGGACACCAGCTGAAGTAGCCACTCCCCAGCAACTGTGGTGGACTACTTCTGGTCCTTTGTGGGCTCACCAGACTCTTCCCCAAGATAATAAACACAGATGGAGGAGATCAAACTGATAATGACGGAGGAGAAGAATTTAAATAGTCTCTCTGAAGGGAGAGATGTGTTGCTTTTGCTCAAGTAAAGCAAAACCTAGAGCCTAATATATCAAAAGAGAGGTATACGTAAAAGACCTCATGTAGAAGATAGAAGCGTTCTTCTAGACTGATGTTATATTAACCCTTTCCCTTGTTACTCACGTGGAGATTAAATTACTCTTAGCTTTAAGAAAACTCTGTTGGCTCATCAATGGCAGGCCCTGAAGGGAATCCTTTAAGCTGACCCAGGACTTGTTCAGTAAAATTATTTCTCAGTCCTCTATAGTGTGGATTGAATTTACCACTCTGTTCCTCTTCACAGAGGTTACCTAAAATGTATTCCTTAATAAATCTGTTGGAACACGACTCATACTATAAGCACGAGTTTATATTGCTATAAATTTCTGAGGAGTTATTTTGGCAAAAACTCACATACAGATTCAGTTACACGAGTGCACAATATCAGCATATTCTTGTGTCTACACTAGCAAACCTCATCTAACCACCTCTATACTGGCACTTCTTCCTTGCCTTGAATTGTAGCCATAGTGTGCTGAATACAACACTGTGTGCTATGCTGCTGTCTTGCCTGAGGCAAGAATTAACCCTGAATTTTTAACTTGAACCATTAAAAGCCGAAGGTGTGGAAACTGCAGAATGACAGCTTTTCCCCTACTCCTCCAACTGTCTGCATCACACTTAGATTTATAGAAGTCTTTGAACTTATGAGGTCCCTTTGGTGTAATGCTCAAATAAAAAAAGAAAAGGCTTCAGCTCTGACTTTTCTTACATCTGCAGACTTCGACAGTCCTGAATGTTTAAACCTTACTAAACGTTATGCTGTTGATTCACTTAGTATTTATTAAGCATAAATATAAGCACAGTAGCAAGATCTTGCCATAGAATATTTGTATTTTCAGTGTAGCTTTAGGGCTTCGGTACTCAGACGTAATCGTTGCGAAACCAAAAGATAACTGCCAGCTCAGAAGATGAAGGGGTGGACGTCAAGTAGGAGGCCATTCGCCAGCAGAACATGAGAAAAGAATTAATGCATTTTGAGAGGAGAGCTGCTGGCCTCTGGGGGATGATACACAGGTCAGTGTTTCTGTCACTGCTCCAACTGGCTGACCTGCGGATTGGCTCCAGACCCGGGAACAGCTTGCCCAGTTGTCAGCCCAGAAATGAATGCTTCAGCAACGGAGTATGTGAAATAAAGGAGGAAGAAAGAAATGTGCTAATGAGGTTTTATACAAAATTTTATAAGTGGAATACAGAAATAATGAAATAACACATCAAAAGCGGTAGGACCTGGGAGGGGAGAAAAAAAAATTGGGTTTGGAAAGTGCTAAAGTTAAGAATTTAGAAAGTGGCAGTCATTAAATAAATAAATAATGAGGCCCGCATAAATTCCTGGTCCGAGAGATGAAAACTGAATAACCTTTCCAGCCTTACTTCATCTAGGATACTAAAATGAGTGTTAGTGACTATTAAATATACTTTCTGATTAATTGATAGCCTGGTTGGATCTGTTTATTTGGGAAATGCAGAGTCTCATTCTAAATCTGAATAAGGTGGCATATCTGCATGGGGACTGTGCAGCCTGTGCAGACGGGTTGCCTCAGTTTGCAGCTGTATAATTGCATCGGTTCGTGATGTGCCTAAGCAAATTAGCTCCTCGCAGGAGAAGGAATTAGCCAGTAGAGCTGGAGGATCAGCCCATGTGTTGTGTGCTCAAAGACTGAAAGGCTTATAGTCTTACTTATTTCTACACACAGCATGTAAATCTGTATAAGTTATGTAAAAATGTGTGGAAGCTCTTATTTCCTCCATTGCCTGACTCGCTGAAAAATAAAATTTTGAGAAGTACAATAATCTAGAAAGTTTCCCTGCTATTTGGAGAAGTGAAGAACCCAGGAGAAAAGCGGAGTGTAGACTCATGAATGAATAAAACTGAAAGGCAGAATATGCCAGGAATATATGAAAGGTCGAATATGCCAGTTCTGTTAGCACAGGAAGGGCTAAACACATTTCCTCAGCGAGTGGAGGGTGCTGCCGTAAATGTCTCATGAATGTAGGTTGGTCACTGCTACGTCTTCAGGGCTCCGTTCAGTAGCCATCTGCAGCATTGATGTGCTCAGTAAACGGATCCTGGATGATGCTTCCCTCAGCCTTTTGGGGGGTGCATTAGTGTCTTGAGGTCTTCTTTTCTGCCAACCCAGCTTCTCCTGAAGTTGTGAGAGCGTTTGCTGCCTTAAGTGCTGCAGTCACCTCTGCCATGGCCTGATCTGGTACCCAGTGAGTCCCAGTTAGAGGAATGAGCATAAACTGCTTTGTCTGTTAGTAATGACACAACAGGCCAAGCCACGTATCCAGAGCAGCAGAGCAAGAAGTTGGGCTACGTGATGGGGACCTTATTCTCCTCTCCTCTCTGCATTTAGAGTAGAGACTCTGCTTCAGAGAGAGGAACTCACAAGCTTGGCTTTAGGCAGTCTTTTCCCTTTGGGTTTCTGCAATAACCACAATAAACACAGATAGGAATAAGGAGAAGGAAATAAGAAAAAATTGAGCACATCCAGAAACAAAGCAATTCTTGGAGGATGCATAAAATATGAATGTGTATGCAAAGCGAAAGAACTCGAACACCTGCAGTGACAAAGGTTCTTTTGCAAAAATACTTTTCAATATTTAAATAACCATTTCTGGTAGCCTCTGGGGTAACAATACAGCTTGATTGCTGTCCGTTCCTTACAATGGAAAGTTAAGGGGCATACAGTATAATTTTACTGTAATAAATAGAATCTGAAAAAACCAAACTGTAAGGCTGCAAAAGCAGACTGTTTTCCTGAACTGCTTTGCCCTCTGAAATATTTTGATGGCATGACATACAATGTTTATTGTTTTACATGTCTTTATAGCCTTCAGCCTCTCTCTCTGTCAACACGTTACTCTTCAGCTTCATTGTGCTCTTCTCTCTTCTCTGGTGCCGTGGGAACATAAAGCAAATGATTCTACTGTTCTCAGCTAGAAATTGTTTTTCATTATAATTTCAAGAGGGGCTTTGAAGTATCTACTTAGGCTCTCGCAGCTAATAAGAGACAAGGCAGTTGCTATGCTACTTGTTGATTAAATGAAAACCAGACCTGATAACATGTGAAATCTTCCTACGGGAGGTGTTTCTCTTATGGAGATGAAAACTGAGCAGTTAAGACCTGAATTGCAAAGTTGTATGCCTGAGGTTAAATACTTAAATGGTCACTTTAAGTTCCCGAAGCAATGAGCTGGCTATCTGGAGCCCGAGTGTCAGCTGGTGTAACTCATCATTGACACGAGCTGAGCATTTGGGCACTCAGGGCTTTGCGGACAAAATGTCCATTTTGTATTCTGATCATTAAAAATCCTAAATTTTCAATTAAGAACTAAATGAAAGAAAACTTATTTTTCTGAGGTACAAGGTGACAGAAAATTCTAATGACACCCAGGAGAAGAGAAGATCCTCAGCTCTGCCCATACCAGGATAATATATTTAAGTATAACATGTAGTTTCATACCGATAAGTTACAGTTTGAAAATTAGTTTCTAGGGAAAGATCCAAAATACAATTTGTGTTTCTGAAATAGAATATAGACCTCTAAATTCAGAACAGCACTGAAACTGTTCAGACATTGGAAGTCTCTTAAGTATGTTGTACCCCTTAAGTCAGATTTAACTATTCTGAGAGCATGGAGTTTGGAATAAAATATAAGTCACAATGACTTCGACTGTGAAACACAACAAAAAGAGGTTCCAGAGCATTTTATTCATTAAAGAGTCTGTACAAGGAATAGAATGTGTATAATTTCAAGTTTTGTACTAAAAACTACAACTCTATTTTTTCCCCTTACTTTTGAAAATGGGCAACTCTGCAGCAAAGGAAATAAAAGCCATGAGACCAGAGAAAGAACAGGTAAGAGAAAGCATAATTTTGTAGTTCAGTGATTTAAACACTGTTGGGAGAGAGCAGAAATGGTTCTGCCTGTACATCGTTTCCTTTTATATGTGTTTGTTTAAACTGAAATGCAGAAGCAATCAACAGCAGCAGAACAGAAAATGCTGTCACACCTTGTCTTTCTGTCTTTTTGGTCACACGCTTGTTAGCTGGACTGTGGTTACCATGTGAACTGCTTGAGGAGTGGTGAATGTAACTGTAAGCTGACGACTATCCTCTTAGAGTAGAGGAGATCTGAGTTTAGCTCCCTTAAGCTGAGAAGGGCTTTCTTCTGTTCCAGTTATTGGCAGTAAAACACCTGATTTTGGGCCTGCTCACAAATCACCAGAGATAGCAAGGGTCTGCATTCTGTCTTAACTGAGGGGCAAACATCAACTCTACAGACACACTGGACGTCAAAGCTCAAGAAAAGAGAGAGACGCACATTTTCAGACACACTTCTATCTCCAGCTGGAAGAACAAGCCTGCTGCTATCGGCACTCTTCTCTCCCACGTGTGAGCAGCTGATGTGTTTTCCACCCCTGCTCCAAGGAGTCTAGATTTTAAGTGATACATTGCTGTCTGTTGCAACATACGTCTTTCTTTGAATGGGGTTCTCCACAGAGGTCATCAAGATGTGCTACCTACCACGTTTATTTCATGCATACGATGTGTTAACATTTCAGTGATTGCCTTAATAATATATACTAGGTGAAGAAGTAACAGCTCACTGTCCTTGTGTTGTTAGACAGTAACATTGGACTTTTTCTGAATATACCAGTTTCTGAAAGCAAAGATACTTAAGACGGTAGAATAATAGGAAACTTATTCTATTAACTCATGCTTTCTGCAGAGGAGGTGAAAGTAGGGAGATTCTCCCAGGGCAGCACTGTCCACAGATATTCCACATTTTATGCCTTTATTTCACCTTTCTTTTCATTTTCTATTTTATATTATGACGGGAGGTTGTTGTTTTATTTGGGGGGTTGGGGTTTCTTTTTTGTTTGAATAGCTTCCTTTTATTAAAACAGGCACATCCTTTAACAGTTAGATACAGAGAAACAGATCAGTAATTTCAAGCTCATAAAAGGAAATTATGTGCAGGGATAATTTTTTGTTTATTGTTTCAGATTTTCTTTATTGCACTTGGCAATTTCATCCAATCCTGCACTGAAAAAAAGAAACCTTGTATTTCCAAAACAAACAAAAATTCCAGTTGCATGGTAACCAGCCCACATACGAAGCCCTAGAAATATCAGATCCAGAGGGCTCAGGACTTTGCCAAAGAATCAGAGTGCTTTTAACTGATTTCTTCTTATGATAATAACTGCAACAGGGATTTTAACCACTACACTACACAAAATGGTCCTGTAGCCAAATTCTTTGCTGTCACTGAACTCAAGGGAGTTACACCATTGGAGAAGGGGATTCTAGCTCTTTCTAAGCAGTTTGTCCTTGTGCAGCCTGCAGAGGGGAGTTTGCCTCCATCAGAGAGGGGAAGTGTCACCAAGCAACATGCTCTTTCCGTCAAAAAGAAAATTTACTTTAAAGACACTGTGGACTTTAGATCCATAGAGTAAGCAGCATAAGGATTAAGGGCATGGGGGGAACCAGGAAGGTCCCTCAATGTTTGCCATCCTTCTAATGTTACTGAAGAAAAAAAGGCAGACCCAGCTGCATGATTTTCCTCTGGGCATTTCACATTAACCTGACAGTTTCAAAGGTTGTGGTTGCTTTGGCTGCCCCGATGATGTGGATCCACTGCAGATAGATTTCAAGAAGCTGGAAGGAAGTCCTGAAACTGGTATAAATGCCTTGCTGAGGATCACAATATGGGTAACCATGATTAGAAAGATCCTCAGTGCTCTCTTGAGCAAGGAAAAAAGAAGGTCCCAAAACAAAAATTTCTTCCTCACAGTTCAGTTTATAATGCACTTTCATGAAGAAAAAGCTAACAAATTTTCTTACACATAGTGCGTGATTTCTCCAGAATGATGGACTTAAGCTAAAGTGAGCTGGCATCAAAGCACTCATTGAGATATTCTCGATTTTCTGCCTAACATTGAACTCACCTCAGACTGGGGCTTTCACCTCAAAGTTTCACCCAATTATAGTTTTTAATTGACTTAAATCCCCCACCTTTAATCCATGGACAGTGGCTTGTAGAACACTGGGGCAATGAGCGGTGTCTGTGGCAATGTAGACATTGTGTATTGAAATCAATATTGTGTGTTTGACAGATGCAGCTGGGAACACCTGCCGTAATACAAAATTTCTAATAAGGTAAAGATCACCATCATTGCTGAATTCATGTTTCAGTGAGAAGGGAACACCCGACTTTCACTGCCAAAGTTGTTTCATTTTGAACAATGGAGTCAAAGTGCCATTTTTCAGCTGTGTTCTCAGCCTGAACACATACACAGTTTTCTAGCGATACGTTTCTTCACAAGCGTATGAACTCCAGAAGAGAATTGTTAATCTTTGGGAGGACTGGCAATTCAGCGGACTGACAGTGGTGAATCTTTGCAGAAATGAGCGCATATTGGTTTGCTTTCTACGTGCCCCCAGTTCTGTGAGCAGCACTCGGTCCTCAGATTTGCCACAGTTCAGCCTGACGCAGCTGCCCATGTGGTGTTTCTCATTGCCCCTTCATCTCTCCTTCCTGTGCCAATTCCTTTGCTCACCGTATTTTTGACTCTGTGATGTGACAGAAAACATCTCTTTTCACATCTTCGGCTCTGTAAATTTACCTCTTGATTTATGTGTCCTCTCTCTTGCTAGCTGCAAAATCACCATCTTTCCCTAATGCCAGTAGCACAGCTAGGCTCTGTCCCCGTAACACAGCCTGTCTGGACCCAAATCTGCATGGCACAAGGGCAATCCTCTCCTGCTCTGTGGCTGTGTATTGGGTTTACATGGCAAGGTTTTGGTAGCTGTGAGGCTACAGGAGTGTTTTCTGTGAGAAGCTGCAGGAAGCTTCCCCCCTGTCTGATACAGGCTCTAAGATGGACCTGCCGCTGGCCAAGGCTGAGCCCATCAGTGACGGTGGTAGTGCTTCTGGGATAACATAGTTAAGAAGGGGGAAAAAACTGCTGTGCAACAGCAGCTGGGAAAGAAGAGTGAGAATATGTGAGAGCAACAACTCTGCAGACAGCAAGGTCAGTGAAGAAGGAGGGGGAGGAGGTGCTCGAGGCGACGGAGCAGAGATTCCCCAGCAGCCCACGGTGAAGAACACAGTGAGGCAGGCTGTCCCCCTGCAGCCCATGGAGGACCCCATGCTGGAACAGGTGGATGCCTGAAGGAGGCTGTGACCCCGTGGAGAGCCCACACTGGAGCAGGCTCCTGACAGGACCTGTGGACCCATGGAGAGAGGAGCCCATGCTGGAGCAGGTTTGCTGGCAGGACTTGTGACCCCGTGGGGGATCCACATTGGAGCAGTCTGTTCCTGAAGGACTGCACCCCGTGGAAAGGGCCCACGCTGGAGCAGTTCATGAAGAACTGCAGCCCACGGGAAGGACCCATGTTGGAGAAGTTGGTGCAGGACTGTCTCCCATGGGAGGGACCCCATGATGGAACAGGGGAGGAGTGTGAGGAGTCCTCCCCCTGAGGAGGAAGGAGCAGCAGAGACAATGTGTGATGAACTGACCACAACCCCCATTCCCCGTCCCCCTGCACTGCTCTGGGGGAGGAGGGAGAGAAAATCAGGAGTGAAGTTGAGCCTGGGAAGGAAGGAGGAGTGGGAGGAAGGTGTTCTAAGGTTTTTTCCTATTTCTCATTATCCTACTTTTATTTTATTGGCAATAAATTAAATTAATTTCCCCAAGTCAAGCCTGCTTTTCCTGTGACAATAAATGCTGAATGATCTCTTGCTGTCCTTACCTCAGCCCACAAGCCTTTCGTTATGTTTTCTCTCCCCTGCCCAGCTGAGGACAGGAGTGATAGAGCAGCTTGGTGGACGCTTGGTGGGCACTTGGCTTCCAAGGTTGTCACTGAAGGGTCTATCCTACCTGTGCTCTCCAGGGTAGACTTCTAATGGTCCAGTTTCAACTGGTTGCTTGACCTGAAAAATAAAGGGATGAAACACAGACTCTTTGATCTAGGTATGGTACTCTTGGAGCAGATCTGCTTGGAATGAGACAAGATTCAACAGAAGCAGCTGGAGTCTGGTATGTATGATTTGCTGGACTAAAGCCAGGGAACTTAGTTAATAACTCAGTGAGACAGACTGCTCCATCTTCTAATTGGCTGTCAACTTCAGGTCCTAAGTGCCCAATTATTCACACTGGGACCAGCAGAACTGGAAAAGATCTGTATTGGCT